>NW_008348685.1:2445286-2547086 GCF_000622305.1 Nannospalax galili | reverse complement strand
TGTGTGTGTGTGTGTGTGTGTGTGTGTGTGTGTGTGTGTGTGTATCTCAGAGCTATAGTTGTACTGGCAAAGTAGCTCTGACAACTAGGGGAGCCTGGCTCCTCGAGAGCCTGGTCCTCAGACAGGAGAAAACAATCCCAGAGTTTTAAAATTCCATATTGTTAAAAGTGCAGTCTCTAGGTTGTCCTCAGGAAGTGTTCTCTCAGTGGATGTGCTAGACTTTTGATGTCCATCAGAACCACCAAAGTTCTCTTCCACCTGACCCTGAGTCTTTTGAAGTACTAGGTGGGGGTGGGAGTCTGACATTCAGGCCTTCCTTTGATATAGTATAGTGTTTGACACCTCTTATTTCTCGGGCTTCCTGGGGCCAAGTTTTGGCCGGTGGCATGTGATCCCAGCAACATGTATCATGCTCTGTCAGGAAGCTGCTGCTGCTCGAATGCATACCAGATGGCAGGATCTGGGCCGCTTTATTGGACCATGGAAAGAAGCTGTGCAAGAGGTGAACGGGTGACAAGACAGTGGAAGCCCTTGATTCAGGACTGCAGAGACTTTGTACAGCCTTGGCTTCTGAATCTGTTCTACGCTGTCAAAGCAGCCAGTTGTCATCCTAATTGATGTGGGTGTGGGTGGAAATACTACCTTCCAGTTCTCAAATGTTACAGACCAAGACATTTTACTCAAGAATCCAGCATGATTCACAATGTTTGTATAATAAGCTTGTAATGGCATTTTAAAGGGAAAATGATGGAGTAGAGTGAGGGAGAGGAATGGGGGAGGTGGTGTTTAGCTAAGTTGAGGTGGGAATTTTCCAAAGCAGAATGGGGGTGGTCACATGATTAGGGCATCTGGGTTTGCTAATTGGCCCTGTCAGGTCTCCTGCCCTCCCACAGATACTGGGAGACAGACAAGCCCACATTTAGATGCTGGCTGGAACAAACAGTTAATAACTCCAGCAGCCTTTGCTTCTTCCCAGGTAGGAACTAGGGCTGGAATAGTTCAAGGAGTTTGGCCTTGCATTGGTAGAAACCGCTACTGTGAGTCACACAGAAGGCAGGATGTAGTTCTGTGGTTCTCAAGGCCCTCCAATGTAGTCTCTGGGGTGAGGAGGCCTCAGAACAGCCAGGCCCTCAGAATAGAGGGAGAGCAAAACCTGACCTGGCTTCTCTGTCCACAGAACACCCCCCGCCACACACACACACACACACACACTTCCTGGAGCTGTGGGGGGGGGGAGAAATTTGGTCATCTCATACCCCATCCAAAACCTAACAGACACCAGGTAGAAAAGCACAGCCTCTGGGCTTCCTTTATGCTTTTATACACTAGAATGCCTTTAGTCAATACCATATCACTGGCAGCTCCTGGCTGAGCTTCCAGCTGAGCTCCTGCACTTGGGGCCATAGTGGCCCCTTCAGGGCCTCTTTCCTAAACAACTCCTGTCCTTCCCCTTAGGCATCTCCATCTCCTCACTCAGGCCCCAGAGCACTTTCCTGGACTCACCCTCTTTGGGTCCCTGCCCTTAATTACCATGGGCACTTGAAGGTGCCTGCCAGCTTAGCCTTGCTCCAGTACTCTCTGCCTGAACTGTCTTCCTGCACAGCCTCAGCCCATAGCTAGGACTCCAATACAGTCTCATTTTGTCTTCTCATAGCCCTCAGACTTGGATAGCTTCTGCTCCCTGCAGCTACCCACCTAGGGACTGCCTTCTCCACTTGCCCCACTCCCCACCTCCCGACTTCCCTATCAGTGTTGATTCCCTGTCATTAAAATGCCCCAGCTAGTGGTATGTACTGGAAAGAAGCACCAGAGAAGTTAGTCTAACAGTCTTACCTCACTCCAGCACCCCCAAAGAGCTCTGTAAATATAAATTGGATAGGCGAAAGTGGAAACCTGGTTAGTGAGAAAACGGGGGATGTGGGGGTGGTTGGCCTAAAAGAGGGATGAAGCTTCTTCCCACTCCCTTAAGAAGTCTGACAGTGGAGAGATGCTGAGAGGTAAAGGAAGAGTAGAATGGCAGGACAGTCATTCTGGGAAGGCTGGTTTCACACTGGGCTTTGAAATCAGAAGCTAAGGAAGCAGTGGAAAAGATAAAGTTTGAGACAGTGATGGCTTAGGAAACGTAAAGAGACAATGGAAGCAGGATCTACAGCTCTTAAAGGTGTACCTACCCTGTACCTGTTGCCAATAAATATTTGAGGGGGAGAGGAAAAAAATTGTCGGTGGCTATTTCAGATTACCACACTTGTTAGAGAAGAGCTTATATCTTCTGGAAAATGAACACTGGGAGTCCAGAGTCTATGAAGACATAGTCTCATTTGGTGATATATTAGAGTCCATTAAGTGATATAGCTAGTAGGCCCCAAGGGCAGTGCTTTACAGTAGAATCTCTATGCAACAGGAATCTAATTCTTGCTCACTTAACAGTCTAGAACAAGTGTTCAGGCAGTAGATCATTCCCTTCTTTGTGATCATTCAGGCACTCAGGCATGCAAAGAAGGTTCTCATGGACCTAGCATGAAAGTAACACATGCTTCTCATATTCATTTGGAGAGAGCTCAGTCAAATGGCCTCACCCAGCTGCAAAAGAAGGCAGGAAAATGTCATCTTCTGGCAGGAGAAGGGGGTGGTAGACAGCAAATGTGGTAAGCAGAATATTGGACTCCCCAAAGATAGCTACATACCAATCAACAGAGCTTGTGACTATGTTACCTTATGTAACAAAAAGAACTTTAGAGGTGTAGGATCTTGAAATGGACATGTTACTCTGATTAGCCAAGTGGGCCAGTGTTATCCCTGGAGTCTTCATGAATAAAAGGGAGGCAGGATTCAGGGTAAGAGAAATACTGTGTAAGATGTGATTGGCCATTGATGGCTTTAAATTTGGAAGAGGGCCAGCAATCAAGGGGTGTGGAAACCTCTAGAAGCTAGAAAACACAAGAGATGGGCTTTAAGAACTCTCAGGAAAACTGCAACTTGTTTTGACATCTTGATTTTAGCCTAGTGAGACCCATTTTTGACTTCCAGTCTCCAAAACTCTAAGATACTAAATTTATGATGTTTTAAGCCACAAACCCATGGCTTTGTTAGAGTGGAAACGGGAACTAAAACAACATTTGGCAATTGCCTTTTTAAGAGTTCTCTATTGGTCTCAGAAAATGTTTTCATTTCCTACTTCATGTCTAAGCATCCTGTCTCGAGCTTTTGGGGACCACATGGGACTGGTGGACTTAGTGTGGTGACGCTCCAGCAAAATGTGTTCCCCAGACCAGTACATTGTGCAGGAGCCAGGTTCCCATAGAAAAATGCATGTTCTCAGACATCTTGGAACTTACTGAATGAAGAACTCTGGGCTGGGGCCCGGCAGTCCGTTTCTTAACAAGCATTCCAGGTGAGTCTGGCATTTGCTGAGATTTAAGAAACACTGTTTTAGGAACTGGTCTGCAGGGAATGGGTTCTGGTGTCCCTATGGGTGGTCTATGGAACTAGCATTCAACAGGGCTCTGGTACACAGACTTCCTGTCTTTTCCTCAGCAGTCTCTGAGTTTAGCCCATGTTATGAGCTGAGGTGGTACCCTGAAATTCTGTTGAAATCTTACTCCCAATGGGGTGGTATTTGGAGATGAGGCCTTTGGAAGGTAGATGGTCATGGAGGTCGCGCTCTTGGGAATAGAACTACCTACATCGTCTATAATGAGAGAGCTTACCAGTTTGCTCTTCTTTTCTACTGTATAAGGATGCAATGAACTCTGCCATTTACAACTGGGAAGACCTCTCTCAGCAGAACCTGACCATGTTGGTTTCAGACTTCTAGCCTCCAGAATTATGTGAAAATAAATAAATACACATACATGTATGTATACATATATGTATACACATGTTTTACATATGTATTTGAGACAGGGTTTCACTAAGTAAGCCAGGCTGGCCTGGAATTCACTGCATAACCTAAGCTGGCCTGGAATTCATGATCCTCCTGCCTCAGCCTCCTGGATGCTAGTATTATTACAGACACACAGCATCACTCCTGGCTTAAATTTCTACTTTTAAAATTATATTAGTGTGTGTGTGTGTGTGTGTGTGTGTGTGTGTGTGTACATTCCATGGCACAAATATGGTCAGAGAACAATGTTGTAAGGTTGGTTCTCTCCTTCCACTTTTATGTGTTTCAGGGGTCTATCTCAGGTTCAGGTTTGCATGGTAAGCACCTTTGTGCTCTGAGCCATGTCACTGGCCTCAAATTTCTATTTTTTAAAGATTGGTTTTATTTTTTAATTGTGTGTGGGTGTGTGTGTACATGGGTGTACAGGTTCCTGTGGAGGTCAGTGGTATTGGATCACCCTGAACTCTGACACTCTGGAAGAGCAGCAGGAGCCTGCTCTTAGTCACTGAGCCATATCTCCAGCCCCTCAAACTTGTTTTTGATAAGCTGCTAGTTTATAGATTGCCCAGACATTTAATTGGCTGAATGTTTGTGCCCAATCCCCAATTCATATGTTGAAATTTTAATGCTCATTGTAATGAAACTAGAAAGTGGGACCACTGGGAGGTAATTACGTCCTGAGGTTGTGGCTCTCATGAATGAGACTAGTGCCCTTATAAGGAATCAGGATAGGGACTGGGGATGAAACTCAGTTGGTAGAGTGATGCACAAAGTCCTGGATTCAATCTCCAGCACCACCAAAAATAAAAAGGGGGAAAAGAAAGAAAGAAGGAAGAATGAATGAGAGAGGAAGAGAGGAAGGGAGGAAGGGAGGAAGGAAGGAGGGAGGGAGGGAGGGAGGAGGGGAGGAAGGAAGAGAAAGAGAGAGGAGAGAAAAGAAAGGAAGAAAGGGAGGAAGGAACAGAAAGGGAGGAAGGGAGGAGGGAAGGAAGGAAGGAAGGGAGGAGGGAAGGAGGAAGGGAGGAAGGAGGGAGGGAGGGAAGGAAAGAAGGAGGGAAGGAGGGAGGGAAGCAGGGAGGGAGGGAAGGAGGGAGAGAGGGGGAGGGAAGGAAGGAAGGAAGGGGGGAGGGAAGGAGGGAAGGAGGGAAGGAAGGAAGAGACATGAGAGCTTGCTGTTTCTGCTCTTCACCATGTATGGATACAAGGAAGTGGTGACAGTCTGCAAACTGAAAAGAGAATCTTACCAGCTCCACATCTGCCAACACCTTACCCTTGGACTTGACAGCTTCTAGAACTGTGTTAATGAACAGGCTGTGTAAGCCACCTTGTTCATGCAATTTGTTGTAGGAGTGTGAATTGACTAAGGCATCCTAGAGCATTTAACTCATCAGTGCTTGGTTTTGGCATCTAGACACTGCTGCACTTGCAAGTTTACCAGTTACTTCTGAATTGTCCTAGCATTTATGGTTGCTTCATGGAGGACATTCAACCTAAACCAAACCAAACACAGGTGTGATCTGAATGACACTTGTGTCATTTCCAAACAGTTTTCTCTGGTGGGCAGCAGATATGCCCTGCTCTCTTGATGGCAGGATGTGGTGGTAAGAACTTCAGTTCTAAACAAAGATGTCCCTGTGTCCAAGTGTGATATTTAGCATTAGCATTTAGCAATTGTGACCTTTGTCTGGTCTTAAGTTTCTGAACAAAGTGGTTTTGTGAGGTATAAATGAGTTGACATATATGTAAAGCCTGGCACATGAAGACTCATTAGAGATGTTAACAGTTACCATTAGTATGTGTCTTAGTTTGTTTCTTCACTGCTGTGACAAAACACTCTGACCAGTACCAACTTGGGGAGGAAAGGGTTTATTTGTCTTACATCTCCCAGGTCGCACGCAGTTCATCAGGGAGCCCAAGGTAGGAACTCAGGGCAGGAACCTGGAGGCAGGAGTTGGAGCACAGACCATGGAGGAATGCTGCTTACTGGCTTGCTCCCCTGGCCCCTGCTTAGCCTGCTTTCTTATGCAACACAGGCCCACCTGCCCAGGGGTGGCACCACCCACAGTGGGCTGGGCCCTTCCACGTCACTCAACAATCAAGAAGATGCCCTTCAGACATGGCCACAGGCCAGTCCAATAGAGGCAATTTCCCGATTGAGGCTCCCTCAACCCAGGTGTGTCAAGTTGACACTAAAGCTATCCAGCACAGTATGTGAAGAAATCCATGATTTCCAATGTACATTTAATGTACACATTGCTTACCAGCCAGTTTCAGTTAAACAAGCAGTAATTTACCAGGAAGTCTCATTACCAAATTAATGTTCTGTCCCAAAGTTCAAGTGCAACATGTAACCACATTTGAAACTCTAGATAAGAAATGTGAAGGTTGTTCAATTCTTAGGGCCTGAATTAGTTTTCCGGGGCTTCTGTAAGAAAGTACCACAGATGGAGTGACTTCAACAGCAGAAAATGTATTCTCACAGATCTATAATACAGACGTCTGAAATCAAGGTGTCACTCGGGCCAATTCCTTCTAGTGGTTCTCTGGAAGAATGTTCCCTTGTCCTTCTAGCTTCTTAGCTCCCAGGAGTCCTTAGTATTTCTCGCTGTGACAGCACAACTTGATAGTTTATGTCAGTCTTTAAACTGAGTTCTCACCTGTATAGCCTGAAGTCTCCACTTATAAGGATACCAGTCATTGGATTTAGGGCCCACTCTAATCCAGTATGACCTCACCTTAACTTTCTTCCATCTGCAAAGATGCTATTTCTGAATAAGATCCATTCATAGATGCTTGGGGGAGGTGGGCATCACTGAACCTATAATAGAGAACAAGCTATGAAGTGGAAATTGTAATTGAAGGCAGACTGTTTTTCCAACTCAAACTCAAAATAGTAATTAAACCCTATGTGAAAAAATGTGTTGCTTTTCATGGGACTATAAACTGAGTTAAGGACCATACTTTCTTGGAAAGAGTTCATTGTCATTACAGGCCCACTGGGGCTGCATAGTGAAGCAAAATGAGATTTAAACATGTAGACTATTCTTCCCAAAGGCAGCAAGTAGGAGCTATTGTAAACACATTAAGTATTATTGGAGCCCTAATGAGAAGCCTGGTTAAGTCAACTGTTCTTTATAATAGTAACAAGTTTTTAGAAAGCCCTTAGAAAGAATGCAAAAGATATCTGTATTCTTCCCAGAAAAGGGAGTCACCATATAAATGCAAATGTGGTAATATCATGTATGATAAGATTCCTTTTATCAAAAAAAATCAAAACTGTATGTTTGGAGGGGAGGTGCCCATCTGGAGGTATGCTACTGAGCATCAGTTAAGAACAGTGACAAGCTACTGTTCTGACTTCCCCCATGTGTTGCCCTAGTGATGCCGAGGCTGTGTCAGAGCCATGAAGTTGTTGTTTGAATGGATTCCTACAAGTATAAATGGCAGATTATTAATTTAGCTTCTTCCAAAACAATGACATAATATCTGAGTTTAACAAATGAATGTTCCAGATCTGGTGGCTGCTACTCTCTTAGGAGACCTCAGGCACTAGAGTTGATGTGCTGATGAATGATGTGCTGAACAAATGATGCAGTGTGCTAAATTGTTTCTCTCTGCCACAGGTACCATCTTCCTAATGATAAACCTTTCAAACCCTAATCAATGAGGACTATAACCTAACCTTACAATAGGCACACGATCCCTTCCCACCCATCCCCAGCCTACTTGAAGTATAGCAGTCACGTGATTGACTAAAGGAGTGGTGTCAGGAAGTGGAAAGATGTGAGCTAAAGATCTCCAGGTGAAGGCCTCCATAGTGAGTGGCATGAAGCCATTGAATCATCAAGTCCTTGCTCTGTGAAGAAGTTTGTCCACTGTCCTCTGTCCCTGACTGATAAGACTCAGTAGAGACCAGAGTCAGCCAAGATGTTATGAACTAAATGCATGAGTCATTAAGGAGGAAGTCAACTTTAGAGGGATGAAAAAGACCTGGTACATGCCCCTCAAAGGCCCCCTCGTGTTAGTCGGTGTATTAGTCTGTTTTCTGTTGCTATAACTTTGTTTCAAAGTACCTTATAATGCAGAGGTTCTAAACAGCATTGTGCCAGTGTCCTGGTGAGGAATACCTGGCTGTATCACCACATGGCAGAGAAATGGAAAGTGAACCAGCCATGTGCAGAAGGAGCTAAGTGCATGGGGAAGGGAGGATGGCACTGGCTTTATAACAACCAGCAGTGCTGCCTTAAGAGCTAACTCATTTCAGGAGACCAGCATTGGTTCCTCTCCAGGGGTGGTGTGGTTCCAACCTAACTGCCTTCTACTGGACTCCATCTCTTCCAGTGTGACTGTCTCTACTATGCCACACTGGGACTGAGGTATGAGAGGGGACACCCTCAAATTACATCCAAGTCATAGCCGCTAGTTTCCAGAAAAAATAAGCCAAATAGCTTCCAGGGTTCTGGTTGTGGGCGGAAGCAAGAGTGGAGCTGGGGACCGATGCAACTTTCCCCATAAAAGTAGCTAAAAAAGTTTTTAGTGGGAGGAAAGTGGTAAAATTACAGGAAGAAAGAAAAAAATGATTAGTCAGAGTGTTGCTATTATAATTTTTCTATTGTAACATGCTGGAGTTGATCTTTGATTTAGAGGAAGAAGCCTCCTGACGAGGAAGCTGGAGCTTAGAAGTTCCATGACTTGTGTTTAACAGTGTTTTGTTTTGTTTCCGTGGCATATTCAGAGGACAGGTCCTAGAAACAATGTCTTAGTGAATTAAGTGACTTCTAAAAGAGAAAGGTGCTGAATTGAAATTACCTCCAGATGCCATGACTATTAACAGATAGCTAACATCCAGATGCCAGGACTATTAACAGATAGCTAACATCCAGATGCCAGGACTATTAACAGATAGCTAACATCCAGATGCCAGGACTATTAACAGATAGCTAACATCCAGATGCCAGGACTATTAACAGATAGCTAACATCCAGATGCCAGGACTATTAACAGATAGCTAACATCCAGATGCCAGGACTATTAACAGATTTATCTCAGAGGTTGTTTTGTAGGAAGATGAAGCTGCTGGGTAAGAGATAAATTGAATCAAAATGGGGAGGATGGCAATGACTCCTCCCCCCAAAACCCACAACTTTTACTAAGGCCTGAAGAATTTGAGAAGGGTAATTTTTCTCCAGTTGAATTCACTTTTTCGAATCTTGGTTTTTAGGGGCTAGAGAGATAGCTCAGCTGTTAAGAGCACTGACTGCTCTTGCAGAGGACCTGGGATTGGTGCCCAGCACCCACATGACATCTAACTGCCATCTGAAACTCCAGTTCTAAGGGATCCAACACCCTCTTCTGGCCTCCACAGGCATTGCATGACATAGATGTACTTACATACATGCAGGCAAAACACTCATATACTCATAAAATAAATAATCTTTAATCTTGGTTTTAGATCACAACTTCCATAGCTCCTGAGTCAAGTTCCCTTTTCCTGACAATAAATTATAAAGAAGTCCTGAAAGCTGTGAAAGAATTCTGTAGAAAGTTGTAGGGCTCATGGTCATGAGCTTACAGACTGTAGCCAGAGCTCGCAGAGTGTAACCAGAGCTTGCAGAGTATATCCAGAGCTCGGAGAGTATAGCCAGAGCTTGCAGAGTATATCCAGAGCTTGGAGAGTGTAGCCAGAGCTTGCGGAGTATATCCAGAGCTTGCAGAGTGTAGCCAGACTTTGCAGAGTATAGCCAATCTGTCAGAATTCAATTAGGAAAGAACCCACTCTAAATATCTGGAGAGGGAGAATCTAATGAGGAGGATCAGTGGCATACCAAGAAACCAGAATCAGAGGAAGCCCGTTTGTTCCTGCAGCTGGCCTCAAACACAGCTGTTAAAACCAACTATGTTAGGGCCTGGGGAGATGGCTCAGCTAGTGAAGTACCTGCCTTGCAAGCATGAGAGCCTGAGTTTGATTCCCTAGAACCCACATAGAAAATTGCCAGGCATGGTGGTATGTGCATTTAATCCCAGTGCTGGGCATGCAGAGTCAAGCGGATCCCTAGTACTTGCTGACCAGACAGTCTAACTTACTTGGTGAGTGTGAGATCCAGGCCAGTGAGAGACCTTATCTCAATATAAGATGGACAGTGTCTAAGGAATGACACTTAAGATTGTCATCTGGCTTCCACGTGCATGTGTGCTCATACAAGTGCACACACACACACACACACACACACACACACACACACACTCACTCACTCACTTTTAACTTCCCTCTAAACAAAAACAACCCAGGAAATCATTAAGGAAAAAATAAGAATCTTACTATAAAACGAAAGCACATGAAAAGCCTACAACTGAAACATAATAATAATTGAAGGTTAGCGTCTGGGCTGTAAAGCTAATCTCAGCACATTTCTAAGGACAGCAAACACAGAGAGTACATTTTCTAAACACAATGGAATAACAAAAGTGCCATATGTTAGGAAGTTTAAAAATACACTTCTAAACCCCTCATGGGATGTCTACTGTGATTTCCTAATTTTCAATTCCAATTTTGATTATTTGTATTTTTCTGGATTTTCTTGTTCAATGACATCAAAAGTTTACCAATTTTCCTACATTTGTTGCCAAAGTACCATCCTTGACCGTGTTGATCTCTATTATGTTGTTTTGTTTCACTAATGTTTGCTCTCTATCTTTCAACTTTTTGAAAATAGAAACATTAGCCAATTTAACAACGTTTGTGTGGTATTTTTTTCTCATGAAACTCAAGGACAACATTATTAGTTTGAAAGGAAAACAACGGGGCAAGCCAGCTGAAAAGATAGCCATGCCTGCTGAGTACGGGTCCAAGAAAGCAGGGGAGCTCAGCAGTGTGATCAGAAGGTGGGTGCTTCCAAGAACGAGTAAGAACGCCCAGAGTCAGCAAAGCATGCTTGGGCTTTTGGCTGGTATCCAAAGGGACAGAAAATATCATGCTGAGTTAGAATTCAGACAAGCAGGCCAGCAGTGCTGCGTGGCAGAAGCTCCGTGTAAGCAACTGTCTGAACAGTATTTTTCATATAAAATGCAAGCTTTATTGGGAGCGCTGGCACGTACGTGTAATCCCAGCACTTGGAGGCAGAGGCAGAAGGATAGCAAGGTAGAGGCCAGCCTGGTCTATATAATGAGTTCCAGACCAGCCAGAGCTACAGAGATCTGCATCAGAAACAAAACAAGGGCCTTCAAGATGGTTCTGCATGTAAAGCTGCTTGGCGCTAAGCCTCATGATCTATGTTCAATCCCTGGGACTCGTGGTTAAAAAGGTTCAATCCACATGCATGCTGTAGCAGCCCCCTTGAGCCCATATATACATATACACAAATAAACAAATGTATTTTTTAATGCAGGATTCCTTTTCATTAACCCTTAATTTTAAAGAAAAATTGTGTGTGTGTGTGTGTGTGTGTGTGTGTGAGTGTATTACCTGCATATGTGAAAGTGTACCAATGACATGCAATGCCTGCGGAGGTCAGCAGAGGGCGACTGATTCCCCTGAAGCTGGAGTTAGGGACAGTTGTTAGAGAGAGAGAGAGAGAGAGAGAGAGAGAGAGATGTGGAGGTCAGAGGACAATTTGTAGGAATCAGTTCTCTTTCTACACTGTAGGTCTATCCCAGGGATCAAACTCTGGTTGTCCTGCTTTACCTGTTGAGCATTCTTGCTGGTCCCTTTTCATTAATCCTTAAAGTAATTTTATTACTGGGGTTTCCCCTCTTATTTTAAAGATGAGAAAATTGTAGGCAGAACAAGAAATAAATTCAGTCACTGTAATGACTGAACATTGGCCCTAAGTTTGTATTCAAGAGGAACTCTACCTGCCTCTCTTCAGAGTTTCACCATAACTGCAGGGCTCACTCTTACCTCTGTAGAGCTTAATGGGCAATTGCTAAAAACAGCCACGGTTAAGATAGTGAGAGCTTGGCACCCACCAACTCCTTTTGAGTAATCTCTAGCATATCTGAGAATTGTCAAGAAACAACAAAACAGCAAAAACAAAACAAAACAAAAAAACAAAAATCCCATCAAAAGTCACAAGATTAGAAAATGAAAGGAGGGGAAGAAAAATGTATACAGTGTAGGTGTGCAGGTTGCCTTAAGGCTGCATAAGCCGGAAAAACAAGCTGGAGCATCCCTTACCTACCCAGTACTTTTAGTTGCTGGGCCCAAGCTGGGGCTTTCTGCTGAACCTTGAACACAGACAGAGCATGTTTACTCAGAAACAATAGATTGTTTATTTAGAAGGAAGAATAGGACTGGAGAGATAGCTCAGCAGTTAAAAGCACTGGCTGCTTTTGCAGAGGACCTCGTTCAATTGCCAGCACCCACATGGCAGCTAACAACTGTCCACAATTGCAGTTTCAGGGGATCCGACAACGTCTTCTGACCTCTGCAGGCGTTGCACGACATGGGGGCACCTACTACATGCAGACAATATACTCATACACATAAAATAAAAATAATAGAAGCAAGAATACCAGCAAGAAGCCATATCCAAAACTTTGCTTCTCTTGCATCTCTTTTCAAGTTTTATCTGAATGTGGAGAGGTCCTTGAAAAATTTTCTTGACTTTCAGTTGAGAATTGTCTTCTATTATCTGAGTATCTTGATGTTCCAGTCCTTGGACAAGAGCTGCTACATGGCCAAACTAGCTTGATAAATCCTATGTACATTCTTCTCCTTCAAGAGCTTTTCTTAGGACTGTAACTATGAGTTTTCTACCTCATTACAATTGTTAAGATTACTATTATGATCCTGGCAGAAGACAGGCAAGGACATAGAAGCATAAATGGTGGTTCAGTTCCTAGCCTGAGGCAGCTGGGAGTGAGTCCTCATTTAAAGCTAGGCTTCACGGTGGAGAAACCATGCTTAGCTACTGCACTCTTGCCTCTATGCATGAGTTTCACTCACTGTTGTCTAAGCAAAACCGATATTATTCACGGCTTGAGAAATGTCTAATCGAAATGCAAAGTTTCTCAATGGGAAGACAAATCACTGTTTTTTCTTCTGGAGTGGGTAAAGGTCCTCAGCTGAAGTTGGGAAGAGTCCTAGATGGTCCTCCCAGACTGGAAACTCCCCTGCAAAAACCATGTCCAGTTCCTTAATGTCCTGATGCAGACAGTCCAAGTCTGCTTCCCAGTGATCCCCTCCCTGTATGAGTCTAAGGGAAGAGCCTCTATTGTAATTTTTGTCTCATATTCTTTTCTTGCTCCTCCTTTTAAATAAATTTCTCTAATAGTGAGATTATTATTCTATTACACTATTTTATGGTTCCCCTAGATTTGTATTATGCATGAGATGAATAAAAACTTTTGCTCTCAAAGAACTCATTTCTTTTTACCTCCTTTTCATTTGTTATTTCTCCAGGTAAGCCTATCTTTAGATTTTGTCTTGAGTAAGATGTTTCCTTACATTCACACTACCCACTGTCTTTGCTCATTATTTTTTCCCTCAGAACCCATGTGGGACCAATCTTCCCTTTAGGATTAATGTGATCTTTAGTTTCCCTCAGTGGCATTTGCAGAAGATGGGTGAAGTTTTTTCTCTTTTCCAGTGAAAAAAAGACACCATTGTTTGGTGTATTTGTTTGTTGATACAGGGTCTCCCTGTAGCCCCAGCTGGCTTGGAACTCACTATGTAGACCAGACTGGCCTCAATCTCAGAGATCCACCCATCTCTGCCCCTGGGACTAAAGGCATGCACACCATGCCAGACTCATTGTTTCTTAACTGTGCTTATGTTGTCCTCACTGGTGTTTATTCTCTTTAATGGAAGATTCTAGGTTAACAACTACTTTTTATCTTTATGATGACAATTTAGTCCACACTTCTTTGTTACCAGTGAAGAATTTGGTTTCTTTCATGGTAATTTTTTTCCTGTTTTCAACTAAGATTTTTTTTTTTTTCTAATTTTCTGCAGTTACCCTATGATGTCTGTATCTGGGATTTTTATAAATTTAGCCTACTTCATATTCTTTGAGACCAATTTGTATCTACAGGCTCACCAATTCTAGAAAATTTCCAGTTTAGTTCCTTCCTTTTCCTCATGACTGGGTGTATGTTAAAAACTTCTCCCTCCACTAGAAAAAATTCCCAATGAAACTTTCCCTTACACCTCTATTTGCCCACTCAATGCTCCATTTGGCAACTTCATCATGTCTTTCAGTTCACTAATCCTATTCTTGTGTTCTACTCTGTTGACAAGCATATCTTTAAATATTTTGAGCATAGATATTTTCATAAATATACCTTATAATTCAGTGCAGGAAATCTATTAGGTATGTTTCTGTTTTCACATATGTTGCCTTTTCCAATGTACCCGATTATCTTTGCTTGCTGATTACTACCCAAAGAATGATTTACGGGAGCTGGGTGTAGAGGCACAAACTTGTAACCTCCACACTTGGGAGGTGGAGGCAGGAAGGTTGTGATTTAGAGGGCAGCCTAGGATACACCATGACTTTGCCATAAAAGGGGAAAGATTTTTCAGTGTTACTCATTTGTACCTGCCAAGTCTCAAGTTGTAAATATCTGAACCTGGGTAAAGCTTGTCAAGGGTGTTTTAAGTTTTTCTACTACTCTGCCCACTAAGGCCACTCTCTCTACACTTGGAGGACACAGGCTTAAGGGCCTCAACTCTGATTTTGTCCTGAGGGTGTAGCATGCTGACAACTCAACTTTCAAAGGTCTCCCATTCATCACTTATGGGTGGGATTCACCCTGAACTTCTGCAAGTCACCCAGAGAAACATTAGCAGTCCACAGCAAGCTGCATTTCCTACTTACAGGATCCCATTTAAAAGTTTTAAAATAATGTGTATATACACGTCTCTGTGTGGGTATGTGCACTGAGTGAAGGTGCCTACGAAAGCAAAAGAAAGAGGCATAAGATTCCCCCCAGAGCTGAAGTTACAGGGGGTTGTGAGCCAGAACTCTGGTCCTTCTGCAAAAGCAGTAAAATGTTAACTGCTGGGCCAACTCTTCAGCCCCCCTCCCCCCAATATTTCATTCTTGAACTGTCTTGGGGTTACCTACTGCCTTTTCAGGCTTGGTGCTCTCCAAATTTGTATAAACCTCATCATCAGTATAATGGTATAAACTTGGGCCTCTGAGAGGCGATTATGTCAAAGAGAGTGGAAAGCTCATGAGTGGAATTAGTGAGCTTATAAAGGAGGCTCACAACTCCTTGCTCAACCACGTGAGGATGCAGTGAGGTCACATCTATGACCCAGGAAATGGATTCTAACCAGGCATGTAACCCAAGGGTATCCTGATATTAGACCTGTAATTTATAATTTATTCTATCAGTCTATTACACAGAATACTACACACCTTTAAAAATACAATTTTATTTTCAGTGGGAAACCGACAACTATTTTAGCCCACCTTTGCCAGAAACAGGATGTCTCACCTTTTTTCACCTGATTTTTTAAGCTTTTGTTAACTTGTCTATATCATCCCATGCACATCTGGCTATAAAATCTAGAGTTAAGTATCTTGACTCTTTCTAGACAAGAATGTGGTCACTCTAACACACCCAGCACATTAATTCTCTCTTCAGCCTTGTAAGCTGGCTCTAAAGGGTTTCTCAGTCCGCTTAAAACCTGGCATTTCTGCTGTTTTGCCTTGTGTATCACTCTATGGAAAGGATAAGAATGATCACTAATCACACTCGTGACTGGTTCAAGGAGGCTTAGGTGAGTAGATCATTGGATCTGCACCATGTGGTTGTCATGAGACAGCTAGAAACTAGGAGACCCTTACACATCTGAGTTCTGCTATGTGCTTGGTATACTCAAGGCCAGGCCAAGAGGCCATGAGCCTATTTCCAATGTCTGGATAGATGGGGCTGCATTAGCTGTCACCAGCAGTCAGTGCACAAATGAGGTACATCCCTGCAGTCTCTTTTTAGATGATGGGGATCCTGATTACTCCAGTGCACTGAATGCTGGTGACAGCTAATGCAAAGCCATTGGTTTCACCCACAGCACCACAACGGTGACCAACCTCAACAATCTTTACCTGTGTCACTCCTGAAACTAGATAGTGCCTTAGGTCTGATTACAGTTCACATGAGAGTAGGGACAGGAGGGAGAGAGGAGTGACTCAAGCCACAAGCACACCAGCTGCTGTGTCCATAAGGCACATGGAAGCCTCAGGTTAACAGGACTGTTTAATAAGCCAGAGATGGTCTTGTCTTTAGCAAATGAAGTCATATCCATTCCCATTGACTACTGGGAATGGATACCCTGTGTTCTCCTTTCTGCCCACTATACATCAGCCCTGTCACAAATCACTATGAAGGATCTGAACAATTATTCTGCTGCCTTTGTTCAGGCTGTTTTATTCTCACCCTTCTCAGAAAAACCCAATTTAATATCCATACCACCCTCTGTTTGGCCATGGTCACTTCCCTCTGAACATCTTTAGAGGTCATATGAGTGGAATTTTGTTTGCAGTCTTTTTCTAATTCCTGCTCCCTTTCTCTAGCTATTCGGTGCTTTAGGGCAGTAGGTTGTGCCTAGCAGATTCTCAACAAGTATTTGCTGAGTAAACCAACCTCAGCCTGTGGACAGACATGCAAAGAACACAATGCACTGTGGTTATTACATTGCAGAGTTGAGTAGCAAAAGATACTTTGCCCCTTTCTTCACCTATCTATCAAAACCTACTGATCAGGATTTGGGGAAAGACAAAACATTCTCTAGTACTCCCACAGGGAGGCATAAAAATTACTTGGCTGGAAAGAGGAATTCTTGAAAGACACAGAAATCAGTCTGGGCTGCAGATTGTACTTTTTTACTGACAAAATTCTTAAGTCAGAGACCAAACTGAGAATTCACCTTCTACTGGCAAAAACCTGTCTAGGAATACTATGGGTGAAGCTTAACTTGGTAGAACCCACTTCTGTGACTGAGGTGCGCAGTCTTCACTGCCTCGTCATATTGCTTACTTATGGTCTCCTCAAAATTCATCTGTGCTTCTTCCTGGGACAAGCACCATCTAATTTCTGGTGAAACCAATTATTAGCTCTGTGGATGAGTCGCCAAAGAGAAAGCAAGAGTTTCTCTGGACTGGGATCTTTTATAACATACCACAAAGAAAAAAAGAACACCCAACTGGCTCTATACATTATTCCATCTAAACAGAGCCTGTTTACATTTGAGGCATTTCTTTATTGGGGTTTCACCTTACCTTGCCACAACTATCTGGTCTTCATGGCAAAGAGAGTCCTGAACAATGTATTCATATTTTTACAACAAACAGTATACACATGTAGTACATGAAATCTTCACAACACACTCTGAAACTAACACTTAACAAGATTGTTTTAAAACCACAAATTTCCTCCTCTCTCAATAACTGATGCCTACTTGGCATTTCAGCTCTTACAATACAATGTTTTCCTTTACAACATTTTTATTCATAGGATTCCCTGAATATTTTTTTCTGTAAGGTGCAAATTTGTGAAGATGTGTTCTTTTATTGAAGATGCCGAAATCCTTTTCATTCTCTTAGAATGTGTGAATGCCACCTTCCAGGTTTTCATTTATCATATATTTCTTATTAAGGGAGTATATTTGAAACTCTAGAACTTTTAATAATTCACATGGTGTAACAGTACATTCCAATAAATCTGCATATTTAAGCAGCTCTTTCCTACTTCCTGTTTAGATTTATTACTATTTTTCTTTTCCTACAAGGAAATCTCATTTGTTTCAGAAGTTGTCATCCACTCTCTCCAAACCATTAAATTATTATGCAGTTTATAATTCATGATCACTAATAAACTTATATTCCCTGAAGCCTTTCTCTCCCTGAATTTGCCTGTTGGAGGCTCTTAGAATTTTTACCACTGACCAAAGTATAATTGAGATTCAAAATTATACCTGAATTTTCTACATTTCATTTAATTTACTCACATAGGATCTTTTTAGTGGTGACTATGCAATTGAAGTCTTTATCGTCTTGTTTTATGTCCAGAAATGTGTATGTTTGCTTTGAGGATTTCTTTTAATGTTCCATCACTCTGAAGGGTTTTTATACCTAGTGCTATTGTATATTCCTAAAGGGCTCAACTACTATGACACTAGAGCCTTCCTTGCTATGACTGAATCAAATAGAATTATTCAGGATTATGTAGCATTCTCTTCCACTATGAAAACTGATTAAGGACCTCAGAAATTCTTACATTCATAAAGTTTTTCTTCCATATGAATTCTTTGAGACTTGATAGGCTCTGCCTCCCACACAGGCATCTGCATCCTGGTCCCATCGAGAACATTCCCTCCTTCATAGATTCTCTTCTGGAATAGTCCACTATGACTTTCCATCTTTGTCACATTTAAAGATTCCTCTCCAGTATGGATTCTTTTATGCTTGGTAAGATTTGATCTGATATTAAATGCCTTCCCACAATCACTACATCGGTATGGCTTCTTTCCAGTATGGATCCTTCTATGTTGGTCAAGGACAGATCTGTAATTGAAGGATTTCCCACACTCACAATTATAGGGCTGCTTTCCACGGTGTACACTTTTATGATTGATAAGACTTGAGTGTGAGATGTAGGCCTTTCCACACTCATCACATCCATAGGGTTTTTCACCTGTATGGATTCTTTTATGCACTGTGAGGCCTGAGCTGTTCCTGAATGCCTTCCCACACCAATCACATACATAGGGTTTCTCCCCTGTGTGGATCCTCTTGTGTTGAGAAAGGAGTGAGCTGTAGCTAAAAGATTTCCCACACTCAACACACTTGAAGGGTTTTTCCCCAAGATGGACTCTCTTATGGCTTATAAGAGTTCTGCTTGAGAAAAAAGCTTTCCCACATTCATCACACGTATAGGGTGTCTTGCCAGGGTGGGTACTTTTATGGTTGATAAGGCTTGAATGTGAGATATAGGCTTTTCCACACACATCACATTCATAGGGTTTCTCCCCAGTATGTATTCTTTTATGAACCTTAAGGCTTGAGTTGTTTCTGAAGACCTTCTCACACCTGTCACATTCAAAGGGTTTCTCTCTAGTGTGAACTCTTTTGTGCTGAGAAAGGAGTGAGGTGTAGTTAAAAGATTTCTCACATACATCGCATTTGTAGGGCTTTTCTCCAAGATGAATTTTTTTGTGGTTTAGAAGGGTTCGGTATGTGATGAAGGCTTTCTCACACTCATCACACTTAAAGGGTTTTTCCCCAGGGTGTACACTTTTATGATTTATAAGGCTTGAGAGTGAGATGTAGGCTTTCCCACATTCTTCACATTTGTAAGGTCTCTCCCCAGTGTGAATTCGTTTGTGTACTTTAAGGCCTGAATTGTTTCTGAAGGCTTTTCCACACTCATCACACCCAAAAGGTTTCTCTCTTGTATGAATCCTTTTATGCTGTTCAAGGGCAGAGCTATAGTTGAAGGACTTCTCACAATAGCTGCATTTATAGGGCTTTTCTCCCATATGGATTCCTTTGTGATTTTTAAGGCTAGAGCGTGAGATATAGGCCTTCCCACACACATCACATTTATATGGTTTTTCCCCGGTATGGAGCCTTCGATGGACTTTGAGGCCTGAATTGTTCCTGAAAGTTTTGCCACACACATCACATACATAAGGTCTCTCTCCAGTATGAATAGTTTTATGTTGAAGAAGAAGTGAGTTATAACTAAAGGATTTACCACACTCCTTACATTCATGGGCTTTCTTTCCAGGGTGAATGCTCTTATGTACTGCAAGGCCTGAGCTATAGCTGAATGCCTTGCCACAGATGTCACACTTGTAAGGTTTCTCTCCTGTGTGGATCCTTTTATGCACTATGAGGCCTGAGCTGTTCCTGAAGGCCTTCCCACATTCATCACATTCGTAAGGTTTTTCACCAGTGTGGATGACTTTATGCTGAATGAGGAGAGAGCTATAATTAAAAGATTTCTCACACTCATCACATTTATAAGGTTTATCTCCAAAGTGGATGCTTTTATGGTTTAGAAGTGTTCTGCAAGTTATGAACGCCTTCCCACACTCATCACATTCATAGGGTTTCTCACCTGTATGGATCCTTTTATGGACCCTCAGGCCAGAGCTATTACTGAAGGTTTTTCCACAGATGTCACATTCATAGGGCTTCTCTCCTGTGTGGATCCTTTTGTGGACTCTGAGACCAGAACTGTTCCTGAAGGCCTTTCCACACTCACCACATTCATAGGGCTTCTCTCCAGTGTGGATCCTTTTATGCTGGTCCAGAACAGAGCTATAATTGAAGGACTTCCCACACTCATCACATTTGCAGTTCTTCTCCCCAGAATGGGTGCTTTTGTGGTTTATAAGGCTGGAATAGGACATGTATGCTTTCCCACATTCATCACACTTATAGGGCTTCTCACCAGTGTGGATGCGCTTGTGGACCCGAAGGCTGGAGCTGCTTCGGAAAGTTCCTCTACAGTCATCACACTCATAGCGCTTTTCTCCAGTGTGCATAATTTTATGTTGAACAAGGCGAGAATTGTATTTGAAGCATTTCCCACACTCATCACATTTATGTGACTTCTTAATAGCAAGAGATTTCTGTTGTAGACTGGAGTGCAAGTTTCCATTAATGTTTTCCACACATTTACCTTGTTCACTGCTTTTTGGTTGGGTAGGAATAGACTGGTACACAGTGTTTTTTCCACTCAGGTATACACTGTTCTCATATGCCTCATCTTCCGGTTCTGTTTTTATAGCTGTCATGTTCTTAGGTCTGTCAGTCTTTTCCCTGATGCTACTTTTGTCTTCCTTCATTATTTTCCACGCAGGCATTTCCAATTGATTCTCTACCCAATCACAAGTTTCACCCATCTTAGATTTCTGCACATGATCCTTAGGAAGACTTCCCACGTTTGGCCACTCAGAGTCTGCATTTCGAATATTTTCATTACTTTCAGTTGATTCCTCATCCTCCATGCCCATCTTCAAATGTGACACTAGACCAAGGAAAAAAATTGTTAATTTTGTTAAGAAAAAAACGGAAAGAATAACATCACAATCAATTGACTCACTTGACAAATATTTGCATGCTACGTAGTAGGTAGCTACTTCAAATATTGGGACTACAATGAGGGATATAAGAAGATCTCTGTATCTTCAGAGCTATGGTTAAAACTAGAACCTTGGAGTTTCAATGAATCAAAGAGTTTTTTAATTCCTGAATTAACAGCCTAGCATGAAGATAAGTTAAAATGGGTAGGAATGATGCACAGAACCACAGGTAACTCAGAACAGTCTCAATGTCACTTCATCACGGAAAAACAAACAAAGTAGAAGAAATCTCTGAAGAAACAGGATAGAAAAAACTAGTACAACAAAAGCAAGGTTAACTTTCTTAAATTGGGAAAGTTACACATCAGTAGAAGACAATGGGCCAAAGAAAAGGGTAAATTAGTACCTGAGTAGAGGTATCAGACAGATGGCTGTGGTTATGAAATCATAAAGAGAATCAACAAAAGATGAGAAAGAAAGCAATCGGTAGTATTGTGAGTAGATATGGCCTTCTGGACTTTTCCTCCCAAGAAAAACATTGACTTTGAAAAGTACATAATCGGGGAAGAACTTACATGGCAGAACATGCTTCAAGCCTGCCACTAAATGAAGCATTCATTTATGGATAAGGTAATCATAGACTGTACCAAAGATTACAAACAGCAAGGTGTGGCTCAAGCTTCTAATCCCAGCACTTTGGAGGCTGAGGCAGGAAGACTGTTGCAAGTTCCAGGTCAGCCTGAACTGCAGTGTGAAACCTTGTCTCAAGGGAGTCCTGGGGGGCAGGGGGCAGGGGGCAGGACAAAGGAAACCAACCCATAAATCATGGAGCTGCAAGGAGTTACAGTTGTCCTCTCACATCTGCAGGTTCTGCATTTTCAGATTGGGATCAGTCAAAGTATTCAGAAAAACAAAATTGTATTTGTACTGAAAATTACAGCCTTTTTATTTTTATCATTATTCCTTAAACAATACAGCATAACAAAGATTTACACTGCTTTTGTACTGTTTTAGGCATTATATGCGATCTAAAGGTTTAAAGTATAAAGGATGATGTACATAAAGGAATGTGATACTACACTATTTTAAATACGGGACCTGAGCATCTGTAGCAGATTCTGCTATATGGGAAGGTGTTGAAACCAATACCTCACACAAACCAAAACATGACTAAAATACTGCCTAGATTCAACTACATAACTAGATTACCTTGAGAACGCTATTTAACTTCTTTGTACAGTAGTTTCTTGATCTTTTAAAAATAAACATTAAATGACAGCCATGTAAAAGCACTACGAACAATACCTGTCCCTTGGTGAGGGCAGTATGTTAATAGTATTCATTTTATTATTTATTATAGTATTAAAGGTCAGGATATTGTGTCAGGGTCAAAAATATAATAAAGCACATGATGCAGAGAAGGCAAATTTCCCAAAGTAAATTTTAGGATCCAGGAAGAGATCCCATTCTCTTGAAAGCACTTTACATGACTGGTATTCCATCAACACCACCTTCTCACATACTAACTCTTCAGAGGAAACTGTTCTAAGTTATTCTCAAACCTTAGAAAAATGAAGCATTTGTAATCAATTAAAATTTGGATCAACTCTTCTTACCCTGGGTAACATTTCAGAATATTATTCTGAAATTGTTACTCTTACTTAGAAAACGCTGTATGTAATGCCATGTGAAGAGGAAATGGGCAATAAAAGGTACATACTTTGGAGAGAATATATGCAAAGAATCACATTTTTTTTTTTTTTTTTTTTTTTTTTTTTTTTTTTTTTTTTTTTTTTTTTTTTTGACAGGATCTCCATGTAGCCCCAGCTGACGAGGAACTCAATACATAGACCAGGCTGGCCTTGAACTCACAGAGATTTGCCTGCCTCTGCCTCCTGAGTGCTGATTGCCTCACCCTGCGTCCCTCTGTTCAGCACAGAAGAAACCAGAGCGGTGTGTCCCTATTCCCTATTGGCAATTTATTGGGTAACCCCTTCAGAGGATGGCTTGATAAGGAGGTAGGAATTGGCTACGCAGTTAGGGTAAAAAGACCCCAAAGAAAAGTAGCCAGTTTCTTGGCTAAAAGTCAAAATGTCCTTGGGACTGTTAGGAACATACTCTGTTCCAAAGGCTAAAAATGTCAAAAGTGTTTGATTTTAGAGTTACCTGCCTTAAAAGATTTTAGAGTTACCTGGTCAGAGGGGGGAATGTTAGAGTAGCCAAAAGCCCCATAAAAATAAATAAATGCAAGAAGGAAAAAAAAAAAGTGATGGGGAGTGTTCTAGTTTCTCAGTTGCTCTGAAAAAATACTCTGACCAGTACCAACTTGGGGTTGGGGAGGAAAGGGTTTATTTTATATTACATATCCTGGGTCAGGGTTCATCAGGGAGCCCAAGATAGGAACTCAGAGTAGGAACCTGGAAGCAGGAGCTGGAGCACAGGCCATGGAAGAACACTGCTTACTGGCTTGCTCCCCTGGTCCCTGCTCAGTTTTCTTATGCAACACAGGCCCACCTGCCACCCACAGTGGGCTGGGCCCTCCCACATCACTCAACAATCAAGAAGGTGCCCCACGGACATGGTCACAGGCCAGTCCAATGAAGGAAATTCCCCAATTAAGGCTCCCTCAACCCAGGTGCGTCAAGTTGACACTAAAGCTATCCCACACAGGGAGATATGGGAGGTGTTGGAAGGGAGTGGGCATGGATTTGATCAAAACACATTATATACATGTATGAAATTCTCAATAAAGTTTCTGTAAAAGTTAAAAACAGAAATGTATCCTCTTACAGGTCTGGGGGCTACAAAATCCTGAGATGGGGTGACGCTATTTCTAGTAACCCAGTCATTTGCTTTATTATTGGAACTTTATGTGATTGAATATGCCCTCTTGGAAGTTAATATAACTTGAAAAATTGCCCACAATAAATCATTTCTATTTTGAAGATAAACTTATCCATTCTTCATTCAGAGAAAATGAGTTTCTATCTACCCTAACCCTAAATAAATATTGAGGAAATACTTAAAGAAAAAAAAATCGCATTTACGACCTAGCTTATTTCTACAGGAATAATGGCCTCCTATAGGAATAGAAGAAGCAGAAGCTCAGGAGACCATTTAGAAGATAATTACTCAGTAGACACTAAATCAAAAAAGTGATTCAGCTGAGAAAGTGGACTGTTACGCCCTAGGTAAGAGGTCACTGAGGAATGGTAGCACAGCCTAGCTCCCTGCCTTTCTGCATTACTCTGGGTAGAACAGTCCACAACCCTTAAAATGTGGGGCTAATGGGTGGATTAGTGTAATCCAGAAGCTTCAGCAACAGCACACCTTATCTGTACTCTGCCATTCCCACATACAACAGGAACATACCCCATTCATTTCCTTTTCAGTTTTGGCCTCTCCAACTCTATTTCCTCAGAAGGGAATGATGTTGAGATTTCTACAGTCATAAAACCTAATTTCCAAAAATAAACATGGAAAAAGTTGCTAGGAAGGAAAAGCAAAGGAAGAAGTATGAGAGAACTAGCCATACTGAGTATCAGCATTTCCTGTAATTAAATAATGTGCCTGTATAATTTACAGTGTGCTAGTGGTATATAAATAGACATGTCCAGAAATTATTCCAGCCACACACAGAAACTGATGATAGATGGTATGATATCTCAAATTATTGGGGGAAAAGACAGGTTTTTTAAATAGTTGTAGGAAATATAAAGCTATTTGAGGAACAAAAAGATAAAATTAGATCTTTTACAGCACACAAAGGGATAAACTCCAAATGGCATACAGCTCTAAATATAAAAGAGCTAGAAATAGCATAACAGACACTAGAATAACAAATACTAGAAGAAAACCTGAGTGAATACCTCTAGACCTGGGTATAGAGAAAGCTTCCTAACTATAACCAAAATGTAATACAAGACTGAGATTTAACTACATAAATATATTTTTAAGGGGGGGGGTAGAGAGATGGCTCAGCAGTTAAGAACACTGGCTGCTCTTGGCAGAAGACCCAGATTTGATTCCCAGCACTCACATGGTGGCTAACAACCATCCATAACTCCAGTTCCAGGGGATCTGACACCCTCTTCTGACCTCATGGGTATTTCATGACATGGTTGCACATGCAGACAATACACTCATACACATAAAATAATAAAATTAAAAAAATATTTTATGGTAAAAATAGTATAAACAAAATTGAGAAATGTCAAAGTGGAAGAAAATATTTGCAAGATACACCATATGAAAATCAATATTCCTAATGTATAAATAATTTTCAAAAACTGAAGGAAAATGAGACTAAAATTCCTATTTAAAAAAAGGTTAAAAAAAAGAAAAAAGAAAAAAAGACTATCAGATCTGTGATTAGAGGTGTGGGAGGAAAGGCTGTATTTGCCCAACAACTCTGCCTATGGGTCCAAAACTTGGGTGGCAAAGTATCTGAATCCATCCAAGACTCCCTTGGATCATCAGAGCAGAACAGTGAGCAGACTGAATCTCTTCCTGGAACAGAGTGGCTGCTCTAGTAGTAGAGAACTGCTTGAGGTGTAGTAACATATGGGTGGAGCTGAACTTCCTTTTGGTTGGTGGAGTACTCCAGGCTGAGTAAAAATTATAGATGACTTGTGAGAGGTGAAAGCTCAGATTCGGATGCATAAATTGTCTCGAATACCTCTGAAGGCTGGAGGGGTGGCTGTATGAACAGGCAGCTATCATCTACCAGCCTGAAGAGACACTTCTGTAGCAGGATCAGGAGCTCTACTGGCTGACAGGCAAGTCAGCTGTCTTATTGACTGGAGTGCACCCCAAACAAAAATCTAGCCAATCAAGTTTCTGTGTGCCTGGACAGACTGGGCAGTTTAACGATTAAGCTGAAGATTCAACTGTCTGATCTTTAAAGCTGCACCAGGACATCACATGTGGGTCTCTTAAGACCATTCAAATCCTCATGGACCTGACAGCTCATGCTAATTCGTCAAATATGAGCCCTAAAGAAAAGAAGTTATGTTCCAGTGCTAGACTGAAGTCATCATCCAACAGCACAGTACAGCCATTCCTCTCGGTGAATGACTTCTTAGAAGTGAACCTGCCACTGGTCATGAGGCTTGGTACATACCCAGCACCAACCCCTAGGACTGGCTCAAGCTAAAACAGACTTGGAGAACAGTTGAATTTCTTTCTGCCAGAACCTGCAGTTTCTTCAGTAATGCCTGGAGCAACCTAAAGTACCTAGAAAATGGTCTCCTTAATACTAAGAAAAAGTTACTGTAAAACCAAGTTCTCAAAGTATAACAGCCATTCTGCCACCAGTTCTTTCTCTGCTGAAGTTGAAAAGTTGAACTATGCAGAACAACTTGATCAAGATGAGATGGACCTGTCTGACTGGAGTTGGTGGTTCTGAAAAGCTGGTAGATATGAAATGCCTGAGTGACCATCTGGAGGCCATGAAATCACTGACTGTTCCCAGCATGGTCACTGAAGACTGGCTTGTGTAGAACCATCAAGACCCAGAAAAGTACAAGAAATACAGAACCAATGAGCCCTGTATGAGCTTTGGGAAGACAAAGAGAGAAGGGAGAGAGGGAGGGCAGCATGGAGGGAAAGAGAAACTGCGAGAAGGAAATTCTATGTGGATGGCTTCTGAAAAAATGAAGGGAAAGTAAGAACGAAATGCCTGTGGGACTCAAACCTGACCCTAAGAAACAGAGTCCCTGAATATGTAGCTCTGTCCTTCCAGAAAGGGCTAACACAACAAGCAAAGACACCAAAGACAATGGTTTTGTTAGAATTCTTGGTTTCCTCTAAGTCATAAGAAATAGTTCTGTGTCAGAGTGGCTTACTAAGCCCTTATGAAAGAAGAGAGCCTCAAGGAAATTCCTAGAGCTGGGGGACAAAGAGGGCAAAGAAAAGCTTCTACAACCATTTCCCAGTGTTCCTTTTAATACTGCTATCTGTTTTGCCAGAAAAGGAGTAGAGAGACCTCAGCCAGTTCTCCTCTGGAGAAAAAGAAAATAAGGCCCATGTATTAATCACTTTTCTGTTGCTGTGATAGAAACACTGACCGAAGCAATTTATAGAAGGAAGTTTATTTGAGCTTACGGTTCCAGGGGAATTACAGTCCGTCATGGCAGGGAGGCATGGTGGCTGGAGCAGGAGCAGCAGAAACTAAGCTCTCACATCATCACAGAGGCACAGGAAGCAGGAGAGCGACTAGAGATCTGGCAAGGCTTAAGAACTCTCTAAGCTCACCCCGCCAGTGACATGCTTCCTTCAGGATAGCCACACCTTCTAAAACCTCCCAAAACAGCACCACCATCTGGGGACAAAATGTCCAAGTACTTGGAGCCTATGGGGAACATGTTCATTCAAACTATCACATTCCACCCCCTGGCCCCCATAGGCTCATGACCATATAAAATGCAAAATGCATTTAGTCCAACTTTAAAAGTCCCCATAGTCATTACCAGTCTCAATACTATTCAGAAGTCCACAATTCAAAGTCTCTTCTGAGACTCAGGTAAATATCTTAACTGTAAGCCTCTATAAAATCAAAAGACAAATTACATATTCCCAACATACAGTGGAACCGAATACACATTACCATTCCAAAAGGGAGGAATGGAGGCATAGTGAGGAAATACCGGACCAAAACAAGACCAAAAACCAGCAGGACAAACACCAAATCCAGTAGCTCCATGTCTGACTTCTGGGACTTTACTTCCAGCTTTGCTGCATGCAGCACATATCTCTCTCTCTTGGGCTGGTACCACTCCCTGTATGGAGGTCTTCTTGGCAGATGCCTCACAGCTCTGGCATCACCGACATCTTGGGGTCTCCACTGCCAACCAGGCTTCACTTTCACAGGTTCACAGTGGCCTATCAGGGCCTTCTCTATGCAGGAGAACCCCTGCTGCATGCTGCCTGGCCTCCCAGGCTCTCTGAAACCACGGAGGAAGAACTGATGACCCCTTCACTCTTGCATCTTTCATACTTCTAAAGCCAGCACCAGGTGACCAACACTGCCAAATTTCACTACAAGTTTGGGATGGACTCCAGCCTGCTCTCTCCATTTTAGAAGCTTTTCTCTTCAGTGGCCCCTGCAGCATTTTCCTTTCATGAGTTGGAGGCTTAGCTGGGTGTGGTCTTGCCCTGGAGGCACTCCCTTCACTGTTTAAGTGTGAATCTCTAGGCCCCTCCTTAATCACTTTAATCTCCTTATCAAAAGGATCCTCTCCAGCACATGCCAAGGCTCCAACATTTATCCTCCTAGTGCCCTTTTTCAATCCAAACTGTATTTCTGCCCCATTTGCAGAAATGCCCCATTTTCATTGTAGATCTGCATAACATCCACCATTAATAGCCATGCCATTTCTACATGAGGCTGTCTTGAAATTTCTTCTGCCAAGGAAATTAGTCCATTACCTTTCAACTTAGCCTCAGGCAAGATTTTAGGTCAAGGGCAGACTGCAACTAGACTCTGCCAAAATATCCCAAGTGCTGCTTAAGTCCTTATTTCCATTTGGAACTACATTGTTCTCAGTACTACTTTCTTCCAGGTGTTTAGTAGAATGGCCTGTTAAGCTCTGCTTACAGCACACAACCGCTCTTCTAGCCCAAACTTCCAAAGTCTTCCACATTTCTTCAAAAACCCCACATGGTCAGGTTCTTCACAGCTAACAGCCCACTCTCTGGTACCAATTACCGTATTAGTCACTTTTCTGCTGCTGTGATAGAAACACTGACTGAAGCAAATTATAGAAGGAAGAGCTTATTTGAGCTTACAGTTCCAGGGGAATTACAGTCCGTCTTGGTGGGGAAGCATGGTGTCTGGAGGTGGCTAGAGCAGGAGCATGAGAAACTAGGCTTTCATATCATCACATAGACACAAGAAGCAAGACAGCGACTGGAAATAGGGCAAGGCTTAAGAACTCTCTAAGCCCACCCCCAGTGGCGTGCTTCCTCCAGGATAGCTACACCTTCTAAAACCTCCCAAAACAGTGCCACCATCTGGGGACAAAATGTCCAAATACTTGGAGCCTATGGGGGGCATTTTCATTCAAACCATCACAGCCCAGAAATATTTAATTCACTCTGACAATAGGAAAGTAGCTTTCTCACAGGCTGTTATGACCGTCCAGTATTTTGTAATCTCTTTGTCTGTATGCAGCTAAAGGTTGAGAAAGGCAAGTGGTTATCTGAAGCTCCCCTAGAGATGTGAAGAGTGGACTACTAGAGTCAAGCAGCATCCTTGAGCTCAGCAGTTGAGACCTGCCAATCATAGCATACTCTGGGTCTAATTATGCCTAATTTTGAACTAATGAAGTGAAAAACTCAAATTATGTTATTTTGTAAAAGAAAAGGGCTGCTGAGGCTAAGCTGACTCAGAAGTACTAATTTAATTTACCCCCATACTAAAAACAACATCCTGTTGCACAGGCCCTCAACAGCTTCCACGGCAAACACTGCAGTTTTAAGAATGAAGTATTCCAAAAATCAAAATGTGTTAATATGTTCTAAAGCTCATAAACATCCTTAACTTTTTGACTGTTTGTTGCTGTTAGCTTCTTCCAGTGCTCTGAAATTATTATTTTCAGTTAATATATGGGCTGTTTCACACAAATAATTAATCACAATAATAGTGTGGGTTTTTTTCTTTAAAAAAAAAGGCAAAAGACATGAACAATTATTAAACACATGAATAGATTACTCAAGAGAAATATACCCAGGAATTATAGTAAGATACTATTTCTCATCTGGTACACTGGAAAATATTCAAAACTTGAACATGTACTCTGCTGATAAGGATGTGGAGGAAAATCTCAGACACTGCATGAAATGCAAATTGGCATAACCCTTGTGGTGGAACATCTGTGCTAACAAAACCATGCATTTCCTCTTCAGTCCAGATTTACCAATTCTGATTATATACTTCTAATAATTTTAAAAAGTGTATGTGTGTACAGATAACAAAATTGCTGAGCACAGGACTATTTTAAACTGCAAATCTGGGAAACTATCTGAATCTCCAAGTATAAAATCTATAAAAAGGAGTACTGAAACAGGGGATGGCATCACTGAGATAGCATCATCTCCAGGATCTAATTGTAATATCAAAAAGTACAGTAAAAAAGAGCATAGATGCTATGTTTGGTTCAGAAAGGAAGAAAGTATTATCTGCTTAATACCAAGAAACAATTGATATTCGCAAGGGGTGGAGTGGGAGAATAAGGCAGAAGGAATTGGGCGGAGAGGTCCAGAGACACTCTGATTACAGTTTTGTGTAGTTTGTACTCGTGGAAGCATGATAATATTCTTTATGACCAAAGAATAAAATTAAGTCAATGAAGATGAGAGGGAAAAGCTCTAAAGTAGGAAGCAAATAGAAATGAACTCATTTGTGTTTCACAAGAATAACAAAAATGCAGAAACTCAACAAACAGAAACAACAAAACCCTAATATATGTAACTTAATATATGTAATATATGCACATAACATTTGATTACGTATTGTCTTCAGTTTTTGGAGGACTAATGAGGAGGTATTGAGAAGAACTTCGAACAAGTGAACTCTTGTTAGAAGAATGGACAAAGTAATTCTGGAACAATTTGAGATGTATTAAGGAACTGAATAACTATGTTGACTTCATTAGGAGCCAGGCTTCTCCTGAAGGAAGAAGAGACATAAATATGGAGGAGGGTAGATCAAGAGCCTCTCAGGGATAAACTGGAAGTGCTGCTGTGTTCCTCAATTCTAAAGACTATATATGTCTACATGTACCTATGTACATAAATATATACATATTCATGTCTATGTATACACATACATGTATTTCTTAGTTCTGAATGCTGACAAGCCAAAAAGCAGAAACACATCTTGGTGGTAATGAGCACATTGAGTAACTTCTTATTTCCTATTAGTCCCCTACTAAAAGACAAAGTCTAGGGCTGGAGAGATGGTTCAGTGTTTAAGAACACTGACTGCTCTTGCAGAAGACCCGAGTTCAAATCCCAGAACCCACATGGCAGAGAACTGTCTAACTCCAGTTCCTGGGGATGTGACAGTCTCTTCTGTCCTCCGAGGGCATTGTACAACACAGGTGCACTTACCACATGCAGGCAATACACGCATACACATAAAATAAAAATAAACAAAATATTTAAAAGAGCAAGTCTAGAGAAATGGCTGGGAGCAGGGTATGTGTGTGCAAGAGGAGCTGGGGCAGAGTGTTATGCCAGCAAGTAAGGAGGGGGCTCAACCACAAAGCAGGTGGGGCACCTAAGTCCTCAAGAGTCAGCTTGAAGATCTAGCTCAGGCTAGATTAAGCACACTAATGATGAATAAACCACTAAAACACAGGATTTCATGAGTCCCTACAGATAATAGCCAGGAAAAAAAGGGGAGGCCTCTTGTTTACAGCAGAATGTATGCACTAGTTGGTAATCATGGAAGGAATAGTAAAATTGGAAAAATAAGCATTCTACAACTATCAAAGACTAAATCAGGGAGGAATCGCCAATGGATTCCAAGCCTGGGGAAAACTTTTGACAAGGATCAGGCTATTTGCTCTAACTTAAATATTCCTTTACAGGCTGCTTATTAGTTTCAAGGGAGAAAATAGTAATTAGATATGAAAAAAAGCCTCAACAGATGTTCTAATGAGTATTTCCAGTGAGGAGGGAGGAAAAACATGCTTCCAGTAATGAAAGTCCAAAAAGAGCATACCGCCTATGACAATGTGTTACAGGAACTGAACCAGAAGGAAACACATGAAGACGATTCTTAGAGGGACAGTGGGGAGATGAGGTACTCTATTTTTCAAACTTTCATAAGACAAAGAAAAGCTAAAGAAATGTTTCTGACTAAAGAAGGCTAAATTCAATACCTGACCTCACCTGGACCTGTACTGGAGGCCAAAACCTTTTTTTTTTTTAAAGTGTCAGCTGATAAAGTTGGAAAATAAAAAGAACTATCAACTTTAAATGTATTGAAATTGACAACTATATTGTAGTTAACACTGGGGCCAGTGGGATGGCTCAGTGGGCCTAAACACATGAGTTCAATTGCCTGGAACCCACGTGGTGGAAGGAGAGGACCAACTCCCGTAAGTTGTCTACTGGCCTCCACAGGTGAGCTGAGGTACACATGTGCACACACATTCTCACGCACACGTGAAAATATATTTTTTTTGTCTGGTTTGGGGGTTTATTTTGGTCTTTGTAGGGGGGTGGGGGGAAGACAGGGCCTGTCTCCCTATAGCCCCAGAAGGCCTGGAACTTGCTATGTAGACCACGCTGGCCTTGAACTTACAGAGATCTGCCTGCCTCTGCCTCCCGAATGCTAGGATTAATGTCATGCACCACCACACCTGGCATAACTTTTTAATTAACTACATATACAATGACATGTTCAGGATTAAAGGGCCATGATGTATTAAATTATCTGCAAAGAACTTTGAAAAAAAAATATATGAGCAAGAGGACAAAAAATATTGACTACGGTTGAATATGAAGTTATCTTTCACTATCCTTTCTTTAAAAAAAAATACATATTTTTATGTGTTTGAAGGGTTTCCTGAATGTGTGTATGTGCATCATGTGTGTGCAGTGCCTGCAGAGACCAGAAGAGAATGGGACTGGAGTTATAGGTGGTTGTAAGTCATCATGTGTGTGCTGGGAACTGAACCCAGGTCTCAGCAGAAGCAGCCAGTGCTGTTACCCCCGAGTCACCTCTCTAGCCCACCCCTTCACTATTCTTATCCCTATTTTTTTTCTGTATATTTGAAGTTATTTCCAAATACAGTTTTCAAAATGTCAAAAAGAAACTAACTGCATCAACTCTACCTTCTCCTCCAGGTACCACTTTCACCAGCTCACCCTTTGTTCCTGTCTCCAGAAGCGTCATCCACTCAGTCTTTCTTCCCTGCAGACCACACTGCACTGGCTTTTTCTAGGTAGGATGCTTGCTCCCCGGACTTGCTGCTACTTGAATGTTCCTGGCTCTCTCATTTCATTTTTCTTCTGGATGCTATACTTTAATACTCCTCTCTGGACAGCTCCATCCATATGTTTGGCTCCTACCACTCCCAAAAGCTGTATCTTGGGAATTTCTCTTTGACCCAAAGTCTTCTCTCCAACACAATTCTCTTGTGGGCCCCTGCCATCGTTGGCCTGATCAGAAGCAAGGTCTTTCATTTCTGTCATCTACATCCAAAGCAGCCCAACACCACCTGGTGGTATTGTGTACGGTCCTCAAGCTTTCACCGCATTCTTTTCATGCCTCCTTAACTCTCTTCTGGACCACTGCCAGGGTCTCTGTGGTCATTCTGATGCCTATCCAATTCTGCCTCTAAGAGTTTTATAAAATGCTTACTTGGTCACTTTCTGCTATGGTTTGAACACCACCCTGAAAAAAAATTCATACTTAATTACCAATGTAATATTAAGTAGCTCTTTTTTTCTTTACAAAAACAAAACAAAACAAAACAAAAACCAAACTCCTGGGGGCTGGAGAGATGGTTGAACCAACCCTTCTGAGTGGTGACTATATTCTAAAAAGAAATCTATTAAAATGTTAATGGTCATGGGGCTGGCGAGATGGCTCAGCGGTTAAGAGCACTGACTGCTCTTGCAGAGGACCTGGGTTCGATTCCCAGCACCCACATGGTGGCTATGAACTGTCCTTAACTCCTGTCCAGGGGAATCCAAAGCCCTCTTCTGACCGCAGCATTGCATGACATGGGTGCACTCACATACATGCAGGCAATACACTCATACACATAAAATAAAAAATATTAAAAAAAAAATTCTTAAAAATCTTTTTAAAAAATCTGAGATAGGTCTCACTATATTACCTAGGCAGCCTTGAACCTAAACTCCCATGCTCCTGAGATGCCAGCTTCAGCCTCTCAAGGCCATGGAGCCTCCACCTTTGTGTTCCAATGTATTAAAGCTATCATGGCTTGGGACCGAGTTCCTCATGAAGGAATCCTTGTTTGCCTCTCTCTGCTCTTCCACCATGTGATGATCCCTTCCACCATGTGAGGACACAGCAAGAAGGCCCTCACTAGATGCCAACCCCTTGATCCTGTACCTCTCAGGCTCTAGAACTGTGAGAAACACATTTGTTTACTGTAAGTGACCCTATCTGTGGTGTTCTGCTAGAGTACCACAAAATAAAACAAAAATCCCTAACACAGTCCCAAACATCAGGCCAAGCCTTCTACATCCAGCTACTTAAATGTGTCCTTGGATACAAAATGGGCCCTACTGCTTTCATGCTGCCATTGCACTCATTCTTAGCCTGCCCTTTCCTTCAACTGTGTGTGTGTGTGTGTGCGTGTGTGTGTGTGTGTGTATATGGGTGTGGTATGTGCATTCAAAATGTATGTATGTGTGTACATCCATGTGGAGGCCATAGGTGTGGTGTCTTCTTGTCTTCTTTAAACACTCTCATCTTCTTTTGAGACAGTCTTTCTCACGGAGTTAAGAGCTCACCGATTCAGCTAGGCTATCTGACCAGTGAGCTGCAGTGATCTGCCTCTCCTCCTCGGTGCTGGGATTTCAGGTACATGGCACAACTCCAGGCTTTTTACATGCATACTGGGGATTCAAACTTGAATCCTCATGATTGTGGTAAACGCTTTACTACTAAGCCACCTCTTCCACTCCTCCATCAATTCTTTGACAGACTAATTCTTACTTCCCTAATCTTCAGTCACTTCTCGACCTTTAAGATTGTATGACTGGATGCTGACTAGACTAATGAAATTACAAATACTTCCCTACTTGTCTTGAAAATCTAGGCAGAGGCCAGTAAGTCTCAGGTCTGGCACTGTTTACCTTCCTCTGTTGGGCAGGATTATAATGTACAGTAATTCAGTGTAATAACTTCAATGAAAAAACACAGGCAGAAGTGCATCAAGATCACACTAGCATAAATTGTGATAGCATACAAAGGCCATTAAAAGAGTAAAATAAAACATTGTTCTTATGAACAGGACTGAAATGACATTTGAGTATCATGGTTCTCTCTGGGTGACACAGATCTTAAAACTTGCTGATCTTCCCCACCTCCAGGCTCTGAGTTAGTTCAGGGAATGAAGGAATAGGTAAGCAAAGGCCTAGCCCTCAAGGCACCAGTACAGATGAGGAAGGGGGTGTAAGGGCTTGTCTCTGCCCTGAAGACTAAGAACAGCTTCAGAAGAAGAGTAGAGTTGGGCAAGCCAGGTGCAAAGAACTAATGTCCATGACTCTTAAGACGTCTGAAACAGAGTAGCAGGTGAAAACTGGACAGATATGCAACAAGGGCTCACCAGGGTCTGACTCATACTAAAGAGTCCACTTAGTCCTCAGAACTTTTAAGCTAAGGACTAGGAGATGTACACAGGCATATCACCAGGGGTTGGCAGTCATTTTCTGTAAAGGGCTAGATAATGTTTTAGGTCTTGTGGCCTACACTGCTGTTTATAACTTTAAACATTCTTTTAAAAAGGCATAAACCATTCTTAGCTCATTACAGATAACTGACCCAGTAGTCTGACAACTGCCACTAGATAGTATCAAGAAATCAGAACAAATATGTGTAGTGATCTTATAACTGTTGGAAGTATACATATTTTTTTAATGACAACTAAAATATGTTAGGGTAAGAAGAGCATGGTACCAAGAATTTGCTTTAAAATGCTTCAAGAAAAAAAAAGGTAAGGATGAAAAAATTGTAGCAGAATTCTCAAACTGTTAAATCTGATGAGCATTTTATTTTCTTGCTGGTTTGTTTTTATAAGAAAAAAAATTTTTTAAAGATCATTCATACTAGTTTCAGTGGGAGAATGGATTGAGGGGAGGGGAAGAGAATCAAGTGGAGTTCCAAGATAAAGTTACTACAGCACAATCAGTAAGATTGATGTAGTGGCTGTCATGTGTCCCCTACCACTCAGGAATTATTCCAAAGTCACAACTCCTTCAAAGGACCAAAAAGGTTAGAATTTTTAAAAACTAGATGGAAAATCCCTCTCTAACCAGTTTTCAATAGAGATCATGACTGTTAACAGCCCGGTTAGATCAGTTAAGTCAACCATAGAATGTTCTCTATTCCTCACAAATTACACAGCACCCACAACCTTCGAATAGTTGTTTGTTCACATTCTACCACCTGCCTACAAACATGCACCAGGCATCAACAACCTGCACTTCACTACTGTCTGCTCTGCAAAGTCAAGAGTCAGTTTAGACAACTCACAAGAGAGCAACTGTGGTTCAGTCTAGTGGAAAATTACTTCCTATAAATAAGAGTCTGCAACAAGAAACAGGTGCAGCATGCAAACAGCAAGAAACAGGTGCATTTCCAGAGTCCAGCTGTATTCCACAGGCGATATATTATCTCAAGTGTCACACAGGCATCCTGCACCTTAAGCTCTTACATACTATATTTGACTCAGAAATTACTAGAGAATGTGATCATAAAATGTTTACCAACTCAAGTACCTAAGTAGGAAGATGAGCAAAGAGAAGATGGGTCTGTGACATGAGAGAAGCCATACAGAGGAGGAAAAAGCATAGTTATCTTTGCATTTAATTTACGAAAGGCAGGATTGTAAATGTTAACAAGAATTGGTTTTATTGTCTAAAAAGTAGATACAAAGATTTAAAAGTGTGGTTGTTTTATCCCTTGAAGTAAACATATGTTAACAGAATATTCTATCTGGTAGTGGAGAAGAGATCCTGGAATAAGGTAAGGAAAGGAAGAGCAGGTGGAGAGTTTTCTGAGCTAAGGGGTCAGGGACTGGTTTGAAGCAAGTCATGGATAGAATTAGTCTAGGGACAGGATAGGGCTAAAAATCACAAATACCAAGTCTCAAGAGGAATAGGCCACTTGCTTTTTACTTAGCTTTATTTGTTCTTTAAATACTCTACACAAGTGATTGTAATGACTTAGCAAGTTTAACAACTGGCTGGATACATGTGAAAACAAAAATTATTTTATTATCCTTCAGTCCCTTCTTAATTTAAAAACCCTAACCTAGCACACCACTCACATACTATTGTTCAAGTAACAAAAAATTGCAAACAATCCACAGGTTACCAAATACACATCTAAAAAATTCATCTGAAACATCTAAACAATGGCCAATTAAATAACAAGAGTAAAACAAAGCAAAACCTCTTCTGTTAGACATCTGTAAAATATCTAAGTGAAAAAAAAGCAAGGCAGAAGGCTTTATTAAGCTACCACCTGTCTGAATAAAAGAGGAACTAGCTACATTTATATTTGCTTATTTGAATAAAGAAATCTTGGAAGAATATACTTTTAACAACAACTGTGAAAACAGTGTAAGAAAATCTTAACCCTTTTATATTTTAATATTGGAGTCATATGAATGTTACAGATTCCAAAATTCACTAAACCAAACCAACCCAAACCAACCTTAAAGCGTTCAAAAAGGAAATGGTCCTGCAGGCCATCTATACTAGACATCTTAAAGTAGTAACAGACCGGCCCCCCAGGCACTTCTGGCCCCCGTTCATCTTTTTTTTTTTTTTTAATTTTATCACCACTCCTGGATTCCCGTGAGCTATCCCCCAGGCCTAGGAGTCTCTACTATCTTCTTTTCCCTAAGTAAACACCTTCTAAGTCAACTGGTCCGGGGTCGGGGCAGGTGGCCTACGGTGGGGCTCACCTGGTCTACAGGTGTGTTTCCCCTAGGAGAGGGCCGAAGTCTCCCGCGGCCTCCCGGCACACCTGCAGCAAATACCTGTGCCACCAAGGCAGGGTGTGGGGTGCAGACCGAATCCGGTCACCTTTAAAAGATCTCTGGGCGCTCGTACTCCCTCGGAAATCTCAAAGACACTTAACTACAATCGGGGCAAGGCAGGGAGGGTTTTTCTAGTGCTAATACTCGGGATTAGTTCTGCCCATGCGCCCGCGGAGGCTGCGGAGAGCCAAAGGCCCGGGGCGGGATCCTGGCCTTCCTGCCCGCGCAGGCCGGCTCGGAGGGCAGGCTCGGGCCTACGCTGTCTGTGCGGCCTGGCCTCTCAGTTCCCGTCACCCCGGAGGAAGCGCGGGGACACACGCTCTCCCAAACGTGCCCGAGGCCTCGGGGCCCCAGGGGAAAGTGGCGGGCCGGGGCGGGAGCGGGGACTCACGTACTGGCTGTGGCGGCGCCGCGGGAGCCCGGCCACCGGCGGGACAAAAGCGCGGACCGCCCGGCCGGAAGGGCCCGCGCAGCCCGGGGGTTACTTCCGCCGCCGCTCTGGGAGGCTGGAGGACTGACTCGATGGTCCGCCCTGTTGGAGCACGTGACCAGCCTATGCTAAGGCCGGTGATCAGCCGAGGTCTCCCCGCAGTTTCCAGGTTTCCTGAACTGTTATATTTCCGAGTGTGTACGGGGTGGGTGATGGGACGGTTAAGGGTTCGGTGGAATAACTACTTCAGGACCTGCCCATGAAGCTGAGTACACAGTTATCAAGTGAGGCCGGGACGTTCCCAGGAGGAAGGGAATATGGGGGTCCCTGCTCCCCTATTTCAGAACCGAATGGGGGAATTTGCCAGGACCCTCGGCTTGGAGTTATGGACAAACTCAGGCTCAGCAAGATGCCTCATTGCCTGCCCCGTCCCCTCCATCCATGTAGCTGTCTGCTTACAAGGCCTAAAACACTTGCAAAGGATGTGGTTTTTTTGGTCTGATGTTAATGTCGATATTTGAGAAGTTGAATTGTATGTATCCAATAGAATCTAAATTCGAGATTTGAACTGCCATACCATTCACTTTTTTCCCCTTATGTAGCCCAGGCTGGCCTCTGACTGCATAGTTGAGGACAACCTTGAACTCCTGGTCCTCCAGCCTCATAATCTTTTAACAGAAATTTTACATTTACCTTGCAAATGTTTTTATAACGTAATCTACAGCATTTTTCCTTTCGCTCAGAATTTTATCCTACTGTTAATATTTTATACTTTTTAAGTTTTGCTGTTACCCCATTAAAACCTCTGAGATGTTCTAAACTAGGTTCTAGGCTAAGAGAATAGAGGTTAAAAGAGAAACTCTTTATTTAGCTAGAAACATCTGGTTAAGACGCCAGAACAACCCCTACTTCCCGCAGCACTACCGAAAAACTGCTCCACATTCTTAAATATGTCTTGAAACCCTTGACCCAAACCCCAAGAAACAACAGCTCTCTTTGCTGGCTCTCTTCCTGTCCCCAAATTTCAGGAAGGCCTGGTTTTGCTCCACTCCTGCCCTGTTTTCTTTCTTTTTTTAAAAAAAAATTTTGTAATTTTTGGCACTACTATCCTCAGACCTCTTGGGGTAAGTCGATAGCGCAGCTCTCCGCGCCGGGACTCCCTAAGCCACATTCACCCTTCCATCCCCCCCGCCTCGCCGTTCTATACTCCTAGTTTGAGCCCTGCGCCATTCCTAGTCTTGGGTTTTTATTTTATGTGTATGAGTATTATGCCTGCATGTAGGTAAGTGCACCTGTGTCGTGCAATGCCCGCAGAGGACAGAAGAGACTGTTGGATCCCCTGGAAGTGGAGTTTCAGACAGTTGTTAGCTGCCATGTGGGTGCTGCGATTCGAACCTGGCTCTTCTGCAAGAACCGTCAGTGTTCTTAACCTGAGCCATCTCTCCAGCCCCCTACCCCGTCCTCTTTTTTATAGTCAGTATAGGCTATAGTGTTTTCTTTCATTCCTTTAATGTTTTCTTTTTTCTTTTTAAATGGTTCTTTCCACTGGTCCCATGGATATTTTCCAGCTGCTCTCCAGCTCTCCCAGAACCTGGTCTTTTCTGGCTAACATCTGTAACAGCTTAATGAATCCTTTCCTTCAGAGATCTCGTGGCTAGAGTTTTCATCTAACAGCATTCTAGCGTATGTCTAGTGAAATTAAAAATTTATGGGTTTTCCTAATTTTTAAATGTTAATTATTTTTGAGTTTATTGACAGTTATAAACTATATTGTAAAGTTTTGATTTCTTATGCAAGAGAAATGCTTTGGAAGCACAATTTTTAGTAAAGATTTTAAAAGCAGTTCAAATTATATTACTTGACTTCTACTGATGGTTTGGAGTATGTTGGGGTTTGGCACCAAGTCCATGTCTTTTTAAAAATTTGTCTATGTGAAGCCCTGAAACACCATATTCACATGGGTATGTAGAAGGAATAGAAGTTTTGTTGTAGTAATAATGTCTTTGATGGCATTTGGGCACCATACCACAGAATTCTATGCTTTTACAGAGGCCTGGGACAGTATGCTGTGTCTTAGAGCAGAATAGGGCAGCAGTGAACCCCAGTGGTGAGCAGAGCCCTAAGACCAGCACATTTTAGAGAAGACTACAAAGAAGTTGAGGGGTGTGAGAATATTCTCCTATAGCACCCTAAAGAGTAGCCTAGATATGGCTGCTGAGGGCTTGAAATGTGGCCAGTGCAGCTGAGGATCTGAACATTTATTTACATTTCATTTAAATAACCACATATCACTAGTAGCCAACTTAGTGGATAGCACAGTCCTGGGAAGAACTTTGAGAAGTTCTTGTAAGCCTCCAGAAGAATTCATGGTCTAGATTCAAGGTTGTCACATTAGGCTGGCCTGCATTCCAAGATTAGGTTTTCCCCTTTAGACAAGAAAGTATAAAACATATCTGGGTTGGGACATTTTGCCCAGTAAAACTATGGGGGAAGGGTCTAGGTAAATCTTGATTCAGATGATTATCAGTGTGGATGCTGGTTTTCCCTCCATGAGTTTTTGGTACTGTTGGCACATTTTGTTTGGCCCTGTGCCTAAACACACATACGAGCACGCCTTTTGCAGCATTTTTCTGGAGTGTCTTCCAAAGAAGTGTCTAGACCTGCATTGCCTACTGTTGAGCTATTCATGTTTGGCTATTAAGCACATGAAATACGGCTAGTCTGAACTGAGTTATGCTATAAATGTAAAATCCACACTGGATGCCTATGCTCAGAAAGCAAAGAGGTATAAAGGAAACCTTTATTAGTGTTTATGTACTGATGACATGCTGAAGTGATAGTAACTGGGTTGACCATCAGCTAATTGAGAGTTCTTTTGCTCTTCCAGCATGGAAGCCATAGGTCTGCGTGGAGGAGCTCTAAAGTACTGGTCTTTACAATTTTAACTTCTCTCCGTGTTTGGTAGCAGTTAAGTGCTGGGGGTTCAGCAGGTGGAACAGCAGCATGTGCTGTTGTTCTAGCATCATGGTCACGTGAAGGCTGCAGGTATCAGGACCCTTAGGCCTTGGCATCAGTCAATGTCCAGCATTTAGCTTGGGTCTGAGGTCTTTGTCCCTGAAGACTTGATGGTCCTTTGGTCCTGTCCTGGTGACCAGGGCCTGCAGCTTCTCTTTGGCTCCTTCCTTCCTTCTTCAGCTTTGGGCCTTCACCATGTTGCCTCTTTCCCTGTCACCTTTCTTTTGCTCTGGCCAGTCTCAAACTTCTCAGTCCTTTCTTCCTCACTATCCAGCAGCTGGCTGGCTTGCTACTTTCAGTTTGGTCTGCCAACTGCTCACCTCTTGCCGCCAGTGCCATTCTGCCTCTGCCCGTTGCCACAACAGAGGAGACGGCACAGCAGAGGGTTTTCCAGCCAACCCCGGATGTGAGCCTGAGCAGCTTCTCTAGCCTGAGAAGGGGTGTTCAGACCAATCAAAGCCATTGCTTGGGGCAGTCACAGCCTCCAGGCCTCTAACACCAGGCATTGGGGTTTGTGTTTCTGAGCAGTCACACCCATGTGAGTTCAGTGCCAGTTCTTCTGCCAGACGGAGGGTTGCACTTCCTGAGGCTTGTGATAGCAAAGGTATAGTACAGCTGTTTAAGCAGCCCGGGCTTGAGCTTCACTGGAGCAGTCAGCTGGAGTTTTCTCAGTGCGTCAGTACAGTGTTTCCACTGACTGATGTTGGTATAAGGCTAGCCAGCTGACAGACTGATAGTCCTCTTTGTCAAGGCAGCCAGGGCAGCAAAGCAGCAAGGGAAAGTCCAACAACTTCTAACTGGGGAGTCGGGTTGCCCCTCCCCCGATATATTTGCTTATTTTCAAGAAGAGGAACATCAGAAGGAATGCTTACCACAAAATGTGAAGAATTCATCCTTAGGATTAAGTGATCTTAATGGATTTAAACAATGGTTTATAGTGCTTAAAACCTGCCAGAGCATCAGGTAGCGGTGTGTCTCACAGTGGGTTGAATAAACTGTATCATTAAAGATGAATTTCAGGCAGGCATGGTGGCACACACCTTTAATCCCTACACTCTGGAGGCAGAGCTAGGTGGATCTCTAAGAGATAGAGGCCAGCCTGGTCTACATAGGGAGTTCCAGGCCAATTGGGGTTATAAGGAGACCCTGTCTCCGAGAGAGAAAGAGGGGAGGGATTTCACATCTTTCCTTCTGCTTTAAATGTGCCTACTAGAAGATTAGAACTTGGACTCATGGACCAGTTACATTTCCATTGGAAATGGAAGCACAGCTCTAGATGGCCAGTAAGGGTGGTAACAGTGATATCTCAACTTTATTCTTGTTGTAGCATCTCAAATATAAATGAATGTTGAGTTTATCCATAGGGGCTTGATTCCATATCCACTTTTAGCTGTTAAATTGGTCATGAATTTATTTTAAAAGTTCCCTCCCAGTATAGCATATCAACTCTTTATGTAAAATTTGAAACTGAGAAAAAATTGTTTGCCACTGTGTTACTTAGTGACAATTACTGTTGACATCATAGTGAATTTCCTTCCTTTTCTATCACCAATGTGCAGACATTTTTCAGATACTTGCAGTCATACAAATTCTGTACTTTTATAGTACTTTTATAAATAATATTCTGTATTGTAATTTTCCATGCTGCTGTTTTCTGTGATGTTCTATTGAATTAGTCTCATTAACTACTCTCCTGTGTTAATGAGGTTATTACTAAGTAAGTCTTTAAATAAGTTAGTTTTATAATAAATAATACTTTGCAAATGTTTTCCTGTGTATTTCTTGGAATGGTTGACAAAGAGAGGAATTACTGGATCAACAGACAAAATGTTTTTAAGAGTCTTAAAATAACAACAGGAACTGAGACACTAAGAAGCATTACAGGGGAAGCACTAAGAACAGTCAACAAGCCAGAAAAAGATGTTACCCATCACCAGCATTATCTCTCATTGCAGCTGTATTAGGAAAAACACCCAATAAAATATAAACATTGAGAAGCAAGGGTATAATTATCCAAGTTTCAGATAATAAGATTTTATATTCGTAGAGCCCAAGGGAATTAACTTGGAAAACTAGAATAAACAATGAGATAATCCTGTAAGGTGTTTTCAAAATTAACACAAAGAAAGCAATGGTTTCCTTGTATATAAATTATAATTCCAATGAAGGAAACAAAAGCTACATTTATAATAGAGCCAAGCAGAGGCCCACAAAAGAGTTAGCGTGCCATGCACAAGACCTGTATGATAGAAGCTTACAGTGCTCCTGGGAAGACAGGAGAAACAACTGAACTTATGGAAAGTTTCTTGGCTGCACTGGCACCTGAAGAGAATGACTTGGAATCAGAACAATGCCATTTCTCACTGAATCTACAGCTATAATGACCCCCATAACAAATAACCATCTCCTTTGGCAACTCACAAGTGAGTCTAAAGTTCATGTGGAAAAATGAGCCAGTTCTTGCTTGTTTCTAGCCAGAATATGTCTTAACAAAAGAACTAGAGATGGGAGGGAGACTACTAATATATCAATAATAAAGTGGGCATAATTCTGAGGCATGAATATAAGCTCTAGTCATAGACCAGTATCAATCTGGGCATTTAGTGCCTGATAAAATTAATGTTTCTAATCAGTGGTAGGAAAATGACATGGGGACAATTGGGAAACATTAACAAAATTAAGTTGGATTCAAACCCGAGTCTTTACACCAGGCTAAACTCCATGTTTATGTATAAGAATTGAATGTAAAATCCATGCATCATCCAGGAAAGGAGCCTGTAGTCTCAGCCACTTAGAAGGCTGAAGCAGAAAAATGGCTTAAGCCCAGGGGTTCAAGGTTAACCTGGGTAACACAAGCACAAACCTGCCATAACTAACTAACCAAACAAACACATTAGACACCACCACTGATGCTACCACTTCTATAAAAGTATCAGTGTAGGACCCTGAGACCCTCTTCATTCACCTGCTACCCCCCAATCCCTCCAGACCCTCACTAATTGCTCTTTTAGCTTCTGTAAAATGCTTGGATGCTGCTTTAGACATGCCTAGACATGCCCTGGCATGCCCTGACCCCCGCCTGCTATTGCCCCCTCCTTCCAGGAAACTATAGATTAAGCAAGCCCGGGGATGAAAACTGTCCTATAAGGTAAAAACGGAGACTCTGGGCCCCACAGGTAACAGCACATTCCACAGCCCTGAGAATAGCACCTACCAATATGAAACTTCCAGGGCTGCATCTTATACATCCAGTCGGTTTAAAATTATGTTGGCGCACAGGGGCTCCTTGAACCAACCAAAATGTATCTTCAGTATCCCCCTCCTCTCTTTGTCTAAAACCTATAAAAGGCTCCACTCTCCCTTACTCTGGGCTCTCAGCACAGATCCGTTGAGTTGGTGAGGTCTGAGAGCCCGAACTTAAGCCCGAATAAACCATAAACCTTTGCTTTTGCATTTTGGTGTGTTGGGTCCTCGGTGGTCTTTTTGGGGTCCAGTGGATGAGGTACAACATCAGGTGGGGCTGGAGAGATGGCTTAGCAGTTAAGAGCACTGGCAGCTCTTGTGGAGGACCCGGGTTCAGTTCCCAGCACCCTCTGGCAACTAACAACCATCTGTAACTCCAGTTCCAGGTGAATCCTGTGGGGACCTAAAGGCCCCACCTTGCATAGATCCGTAAGGAAGTTACTGGGGGCATGGCCTGGCTTGCTTTGAAAGTCTGAAGAATACTTCCGCACTGGTGAGGAGTGCATGATCAGCATGTGACCATCCTTAAGATACACCCTGGGGCAGGGGAGGGGGGATTTCCAGGTGCCTTTATAAGCTCTGTAACACCTGCAATAAATGAGTCCCTGCTTGACTAGGCTCCCCATTGTGTCTGATTGTCCCTGGTACTGGGGATGGCACGCTTACTCATCCCCAATCATCACTGGGGGGGGGGGGTTTGCTGGTACGAACCCCCGGCAGAATCCAACGCCCTCTTCTGATCTCCATGGACTTTGCATGACATGAGTGTACTTACATACAAGCAGGCAACACACTCATACACCTAAAATGAAAATGGTAATGAAATATTTGTTTAAGTATCAGGCAAAAATCACAGATTTCTCTGATCATATTGGAATACAGAAATTTTTTCTTCTTTTTTATTATAACAAAATACAGCAGCTATAAAAATCAAGAATAACAAATTCAAATATACAAAAGCAAAGTACTTTTGTGGCAAAAGTACCATAAGGAAAGTAAAAATTCAAATGACTACCTAGGAAAAATATTTGCATCTTATATCACAAAGGGCTAATTTCCCTGATACACAGAGAGGTTCTCTGAAACCCACAAGGAAGATGAACAACCCACTAGAAAACTGGCTTCTTAGAAATTTTACACAAATGACTCAAATAATGCAAATCCAAAGTACACAGAAATACCATTTTTCTGCTTTTAGAAAGATAGGTCCAAGTGTTTGATAACACACTGGGTGGTAACATCCTGTGGGAAGGGCACTCTTCTGCCATGCTGCTGGGAGTTATACTAAGCGAAGGCACTGCATAGCACAGATTCACATGCACACAGCCTTTGCCACAGCAACTCTGCTCTAGAAATTCACCATGTGGTACAGTCACAGTGCTATAATTTGTATCCTTTAGAGGCTCACGTCGTGGATGCTCAGTCACCAGCCTGTGGCATTATTAAGAAGTAATAGAACCTATTGGAGGAAGTTAGGCCATTGAGGATGTGACCTGCAAGTGGGTATCACAATCCCAAGGCTTTCTTTGCTTTCTGGCAGACTCCAGGTAGTGCTTTCTTACATGACATGCTTCTGTCATGATGTGCTTTGCTACCACAGGCCCACCACAATAGGATCAAGTGACTATGGACTGCAGCCTCTGAAACTGCCAGCCAAATCAAAACTTTCCTTCCTTTGATTTGATTTTATCTTAGGTATTTCTCATAGCAACAGAAAGCTGATTAGCATGCACAGAGTCGGGGCAGGGGGGGAGGGAGAGAGAGAGAGAGAGAGAGAGAGAGAGGAGAGAGAGAGAGAACAGATTATTTGTTGTAATATACTTAAAGTAAAAAATTATAGAAATCCTAGAAGTCCAAAGTGGGGAATAATTAATTATTGTACATCCATGTGTATCAGTTTGTCTGGGTTGCCATGATAAAATACCACAAAGTAGGTGACTTAAACAACATAAACTTATTGTCTCAAGAGTTCAAGAATCTTAAAATCTAAGATTAAGAAATATACAGGGCTAGGGAGATGGCTCGGTGGGTAAAAGCCTTGCTGCACAGGCATGAAGACCTGAGTTTGGATCCCCAGTAACCACATAAAAGCCAGGGATGGTGGCATGCATCTGTAACCTCAGGACCAGGGTTGCAGAGACAGGTGGATCCCTGGAACTCGCTGGTGAGGTTTAGGTTCAATGAGAAACCCTGTCTCAAAAAGTAAAGTGATTCCTTTCCATTTTCCTGGCTCCTGCTGTTATATCAGAATATATGCTCACATATAAGGGATTGATGCTAAGATTCACAAGTGAGGGAGAACATATGTCGCTTGTTTTTCTGAGTCTCTGTGTTACTTCATTTAGTATAACAGTTTCTAGTTCCATCTTTTACGTGCAAATTTCATGATTTCATCTTTTTTTTACCACTGAGTAGAACTCCATTGTGTAAATGTGTCACATTTTCATGATCCGTCAGCTGAAGGACGTTTAGGTTGTTTCTATTTCTTAGCTATTGTGAAGAGAACAGCAATAAACATGGATGTACAGGTACCTCTACAATACAATGAATCCTTTGGGTATATGCCAAGAACTGGTATAAATGGATCATATGGTAGATTCATTTTTAGTTTTTTAAGAGTTCTCCACACTGCTTTCCATACTGTTTCATGAATTTGCAATCCCACAAGCAGTGAATGAGTGTTCCCCTTTCTCCACATTTAGTGTCTTTGGGAAATGGACAACAGGCCCCAACCTTAGCTGAGGAACTATTGGCAACTGATTACTGTGGGGTGAGGGAGCATTGGTCTTCTTTAAGGGAGTGACTCTAGGTAGGCTGACTAGACCCCAGTGGATGAACTTGCACTGAGGGACATCTGGGTACAAATGCTTGACAGGATAGGCCTTAACATGTATGACAGAATGCATGAAATCTAATGGGGGGAGGTCTAAATTTTATTAAGATCTATTATATAAAATGCACAAAAAAATCAATAAAAATATACATAAAAAACCAATATAGATACCTGATTGAAATAATTTCATAAAAATGAAAACTATTTTTTTTTCTTTTATAAAGAAAAGGTAAAGTAGAGGGGCTGGAGAGATGACTCAGCAGTTAAGAGCACTGACTGCTTTTGCAGAGGACCCAGGTTCAATTCCCAGCACCCACATGACTGCTACGAACTTTCCTCAACTCCAGTTCCAGGGGAATCCGAAGCCCTCTTCTGACCTCCGCAGCATTGCACGACACGGGTGCACTCACATACCTGCAGGCAATACACTCATACACATAAAATAATAAAATATTTTTAAAAAATTTTAAAAAATAAAGTAGAAAGCGATAGAAGAATATACCCATTGTCAACATCCAGTCTCCATATGTGTACATACATACAGAGGAGTACACACACACACAGCCACCCCCCCAACACACATATACACTCCTCACATACACACACAAAAAACAGAGTCCACAGGGTTGGGTCCTCCTGAGAGCTGTGGAGAATCTGTTGCTTCCTTCCTGCCTTGCTCTGGTGGCTTGGCGAAAACCTTGGTGCTCTTTTGCATACAGACCCATATCCCAATTGCTTCCTTTATCGTCAGTGTTTTGTCTGCATTTGTGTCTGTGAGCATATTTCTACCTTTGACTAAGAAACCATTTATACTGTATTAATATTCTTTGGCATGACCTCAACTAAGCTGCTTATAACTGAAATGACCCAATTTCCAAATAAAGTTACATTTTAGGGTATTTGGGGTTAGGACTTCAATGCATAAATTTTGAGGAGAACAAAATTTGACTAATAACACTATTAATTTTCGTGTGAAGAAAGATGGAGCTCTTTATAAAATGGTATGAGCTGGGTGCTGTGGTGTAGGTCTATACTCCTAGTTACTAAAAGGCTGAGGCAGGAGGATCACATGAGCCCAGAAGTTTCTAGTTAGTCTGGACAATAGAGAAGCCATCTCAAAACAAGCAAACAAACAAAACAGGGCTGGTAGGGCAGCTTAGTGGGTGAAGGCACCTGCTGTCAAACTTGACCACCTAAGTTCAATTCCTGGGACCCACATGGTAGGAGGAAAGAACAGACTCCCACACACACGTAAATAAAATACATCGAAAGCATTTAAAAAGAAACAAAACAACAGCAATAACAAAAATACGCGGTAAGAAATTCATATGCCATCCACAACACTCTATATAATAAAGGTAAAAAGAACATGGACATACGTATGTTCATAAAAATATCCCCAAATGTTGATGCCAGAAACCACTAACATTGGCTGACTGTCAGAAGGCACCTGGGTGCTGGAAGAGAGGGGTGGAAAGGATTGTTAGTGTGTATCCACTTGCATTTTGAACGGGAAGAATATTTATTCAAATTTTAAATTTAAACAACCAAACTGAAAGTGAGTCCAACTGCTCAGCTTTGCTCAAGAAGAATCATACGTGCGGATGAATTAATAGATCATGACCAAAGTGCCACCTTGGAGCTTTGCTTTGAAGGTTTGATTTTTCTCTAAATTTTTAGGCCAAGAATATCTTTTTAACATATTTTTACCCATTTCAGTGATCTTTAGGAACTATCTGTTCTTACATTAGGTCAAGCATCCTTCTCACATCTTTTGAGGTGGTGTTTCAGGAATTCCTTCTGTGTGAAGGAGATTCACCTTTGGAATTTTCCATGAGTCTCGTCTTTTCTTTGTTGTGTGATTTCTTTCTTTTTTACACAGGAAACTCAGGATGTGCAAAGTCTGTGTGGCAGGGGGTCACTGTTGAGCTTTGTTTTGGAGGGGAGAGCTGGTCGAACTTGGAGAAACTTATCAGCTGTGCTTAAGGAGCAAGTCCTTGGGAAAAGGTCTGGAGGGGCAAGCAGATTTCCTGCTGCCTCTTTCCTATGCTCTGTGCAAAGGAGACATTTTTTATCTACAGGTCCTGACTGAAACTTGCTTCTAAAACAATAATTGACAACAGTAAGAATTTTCCTAGCTTCTTTTGTACCAGTAACTGTTCTAACTGCTTTATACATGCTGATGTCTTAACTTTTCTCTTTTTAAAGTTTATTTATTATTTTTATTTTGTGGGTATGTGTGTATTGCCTGCATGTATGTAAGTGCACCCATGTTATACCTGCAGAGTACAGAAGAGGGTGTTGGATCCCCTGGAACTGGAGGTACAGACAGTTGTTAGCTGCTATGTGGATGCTGGGCTTTGAACCCGGGTCTTCTGCAAGAATAGCTAGTGTTCTTAACTGCTGAGCCATCTTCACCCCAACTTTTCTTAACTTTATAATGAAAGCACTGTATACATCCTCATTCTACAGATGAGTAATTAGAAAGGGTAAGTTAGTTATCCAAGAACACATAGCCAGGGAATTTTGAAGCTAAGATCATCTGCATCTTTGTAGTGCTGTGTTTGGGGCACATACTTATCCAAGCGCAGCCATTATTCTCTTCCTGGAGAAACTGGCCTGAAGTTGTCACACAGAGGACACTGGGCAGGTGCCTGCTGGGTTGCTACAGAAGCAGGAGGGAAGTTTTTTATTTAAGCTTAATTTTTAGCTAGTACATAAAAACATGAAAATTCAGGCTGGGGATGTAGCTCTGTGGTAGAGAACTTACCTAACATTCATAGGGCCCTGGTTTCCACTCCCAGGGCTGAAAAAAAAGGAAAATAAAAAGTTGCACATATTATGGAGCACAGTGTGATGATTGATACATGTACTCATTGTGTAATATTCAAAATGATAAGTATTGCCTTAAACATTTATTATTTATAGTGGAAGCATTTGAAATTCTTCTATCTTTTTGAAATACATTAATATTCAGTTACCTCATAGTGTGAGAGCATACTAATGATTTCTGCTCCTACCTAAATATAACAGCAGCTAGTGATCAGCTCTCCCAGGAGCCCCTCTCTCTGCCACTTCCCCATCTCCAATAGTTACCACTCCACCCTCACCTTCCAGGAGGTCAGCTTTTCTGGTTCTCAGTGAGTGAGATCAAGCAGTACTAGTCTGTGCCTGACTGACTTCGCTTGACATGTTCTCAATTTCCAACCATTTTTTCCATAAATGACAGGATTTCATCCTTTTAATAGTATACTATACCATTGTATATATGTACCGTATTTTCTATATCTGTTTATCAGTTGATGTGCACTGAGCACAGTATCTCTTCAACACACCCATTTATTTGGAGGATACCCAGTAGAGGGAATCCTGGATCCTACTGTATTTCTATTTTTTATTGTATTTTTTTTAGGAACTTCCAAACTGTCTTCCACAGTGACCATGCCCATTAATTTTTCTCCACATCCTTGCCATAATAATCTTTTGTCTTGGTGAAGCAGGGAGAGACTTAAAAAAGAGAGATAACTGAACTTGTACACATAGAATAAACTCAGTTTGGGGACACTGACAATCAAAGTTGTCCAGGGTTAGTGAGATGGCTCAGTGGGTAAAGGCACCTGCTTCAACCATGTGGGTCTCTGGGGTGAAAGATGAGAACTGACTCCTGCAAATTACCCTCTAACCTCCATGTGTGCTATGGCATGCATGCCCCCCAACCCATATGCACATAAACGAATAGATAAATATTAAAAATTTTTTAAAGTAGTTGTCCTTCGTTTCCCTAATTTGGAAGGAGGACTCTTGGAAAATGGCATCTTGGTCCAAAGTATTTCTCTTTAATCTGTGCTAGGCTCTGGGTTTCTTTTAGGACTACATAGCTATAAAGGCTTGGGCTGATACTTAAATTCCCTGAGTCTCAGTTTTCTCATCTCAAAAAGAGATAATAGGGGCTGGCAAGATGGCTTAGTGGTTAAGAACACTGACTGTTCTTGCAGAAGACCCAGGTTCGAATCCCAGCACCCACATGGCAGCTAACAACTGTCCATAACTCTGGCTCTAGGGGATCCGATAGGCTCTTCTGTCCTCTGCAGGCATTGCATGACATGGGTGCAGTTACCTACATGCAGGCATAACACTCATACACATAAAATAAAAATAATAAATAAGATATTAAAATAGATAATAATAACTGCTTTAAATGATTGTTGTGAAAATTAAATGAGCATATGTATGGCCCTTAAAACAGGGACTGTCATATAATAAATATTATATAAATACTAACTATTGCTTCTGTGGTCACTTCTATAGATACTGGGTTTTCCTGAGGGGAACACATCACCTCTTTCTATCTCCTTGAGAAGAGAAAGGACAATGCCTGAAGTCTTAAAAGTGCAGCTTTAGACTGACATAATTGTTCTCTTGAAGTCCAGAGAACTCAGGAGAACGGGTCAGGAGGTTTTGTGTGTGTGTGTGTGTGTGTGTGTGTGTGGTGTCCTCTGCAGGGGCCTTAGGCCTTAGGAAATTACCCAGAGTTTATAGACATTCAGAGTAGCCAGTGGTAGACAATTTTCCTAACAGTGAACCAAGTCTTGTAAAATCAATGGCCTGCTCTTGGTTGGACTAGGGAACATTAGAGGCAAAGCTTATAGAGATTGCCTTGCATGGACAAGACTCTGAGTTGGCTCTAACACATACACACACACACACACAGAGAGAGAGAGAGAGAGAGAGAGAGAGAGAGAGAGAGAGAGAGAGAGATTAAGCTGAATGGAAACCATGTAGACAGACAGACACACCTCTTGGATTGGCCCTGTAGAACACCCTCTGAAGATCCAGAAACCCAGTAGTGGTTTAGTCAGCATGGGTCAGACTAAACTGAAGTAACAACTAAACCTTCCATTCCAGTGGCCTAACTCAAGATTTATTGGCTTCTCATATGATTCCCTCCTTTACCTTGCAGCCCAAATTATCTGGAGTTATCATTGCAGAGGAAGAGAAAGTTGGAAAGTTCCACAGTAAATTTTTTCAATTAAAATTTAAAAATTTTGTGTGTATGTAGGTGTGCCTGCTTGTCTGTATGCACACAGGTGTGTACAGATGTCCACAGAGGCTAGAAGAGGGTGTTAGAACCCCTGGAACTGGAGTTACAGGAGTTTGGAAACCACTCAGTGAGGGTTCTGGGAACTGAACCCAGGTCCTTACTTACTTAGAGCCATAAGTACTCTTAACTGCTGAGCCATTTCTCTAGCCCTCCTTTGCCCTATGGTATATATTTTAAGGGTCAGGTCCACAGGTGCCTTCCATACCCATATGTCTTTGACTAGAATAAGTCATATAGATCTGCTCTGACTGCCAAGGAGGCTGCCAACAAGAGGAGCTGTGGCTATTCATTTGGTGGACACCGACAGTCTTTCCATAGCCATGGGGCTTCAAAAATGGAAAAAGAGGTCTTAACCCTGAAGCCATTAGCTGGCATCATCCAACACTGCGGTCAATTGTGGTTTCATTAGATGCATGAGCTGGTGAAACCCAAATTCAAGCAACACGGGATTCTTTGTATAAAATAAAAATTTCCCTTTCTTTCCAAACTCCATTTCTGTTTCTTTTCATCTTTTAAAAACCTTGCTCTTTGATCTTTGGATTAGTTATAGCTTTCTATATATATAGCAAGTTATCCATAAAACCTATTGACATAAAACACTTATTTTATGATGGTTCTTTGGGTCCAGACCTTGAAAGCATTTTATGTTTTACAGTCATTTTTATAGTCATTTTTATGACATTTTCACACATGTTTACAATGTTCTTTGATCATTTTCCTCCTTCTCCCCTTCGCTGAGTGGTTCTGACTCATGGTCTCTTGAGAAATTCATTTGAAGAAATGTCCCAGTTGAAGTTGGATTTCCTTTGAAACAGGCTAACAGGTCTCAGATCCTTGCAGTGTGGGCCTCCCCTCAGGCCTAGTTGAGTGTCCACATGGTAACAAGTGATGCAAGAAACAAAGGAAAGGCAAAATCCACAGTGCTTTGATGCCCCAGTCTCTGAAGTTGTGCACATAATTTTTGCCTTTTGGTAACTTTTAGAAATGAGTCACCAAGTTAAACTTGCACACAAGGGGAGCGTAATTAAACTCCACATTTCAACAAAGAATATAAAATGATTTGTGGACATAATTTATGACTATAAGAATCTTTCTAGAACTTACCTTAGAATATGCATTTGCTTCCTCTCCAAAGATCTGATTATTCCATTACCTCTTGCGCATTATTCGGCTTCCTCATTGATTTGAAATACTTGATTACATTAAATCATTTTATAGACAATGACCTGGTAATGGGCCCCCTACTTAGTTATCGTTGACCTGCTTACCACTGTTATGTCCAAGTAGCTCTAACTATTGCAGTGGTCAAAGAGCTTTAAGCCAGACCACAGATTCTCTAGTACTATAGTCCTTAGATGCACATCACCATAATGCAACACACAAAGTGCAACAATGACGTAGCACCTGCCGGCTGATCCCGCAGTGCTCCGCCCCAGAGCCCCAGTGCTGTGCCCGGGGCTCCGCGAAAGTGGAACTAATGTGCATGAGCAGCCGAGTTGCGGTACTTGCGGTTCCTCTGTCGCTGCACCTAGAGCGTACCTGGCCCTAGTGTTTTTGCCTGAGTGCAGGTAGCAACTGTGATCTATTAGAAACAAATTCCTGAAGAACGAGGATTAGCATTTTCCCGACCCTTGAAATCCTGGCACAGAGATGTAAAAGACATTCGTGAATGACCGAAAATCACTTGGTCATAACAGATGAACCTAGGGAGCCTGGAGAAATGGCTCATTTGGGAGATAGGGTGGGAGCGAGTCTCGAAAGCATTCTCTGCCTGGTAGCAAGGATGCGTCAACTGAGTCTGGGCTGGGGCTGGCATTGAGAGGCTCTTCTTGGGCAAAGTGATTTAAGTAAGCCTCAGTTAGAGAGTTGTAATAGATCAAAACACGTCTAAATGTTTAAGTCCATGAAATCATAATGTTGCTTAAAAAACAAAACAAAACCCCTCAATTGTTGGATATTAGGGAACCACCTCATTATTTTGGAAAAGTGGTAAATAAAAGGGGGATGGGGTACCAAGTATTTGGTCTGTTTCTAAGTATAGTCAAATACTTGATGAGAAAATTCCTTTATAAAAGCTTTCCTGTTAATCAGTGCAGTAAGAAATGGGATTTCATTATCATGCCCAGTGAGTGGATGTCTTTAAGCATAACAGAAGCAAACAAACAAGGCAACCAGCCTATCAACGACAGCAGCAAAACCCCTTGACTGATAAAGCCCTTAGATCTAAGGAAACACAGAGAAATAGATTAAGGATATTTAGCCTGCAACATAAAATGTGGGAAACTACTAGGAAATTGACCATTTTTTTCAAGAAAAATTCCAAAAAGGGGTGGTTAATAGGTTAAAAGACACAATACATAACTAATTGCAAAGCATTTAAAGATCTCGTTTATTAGACATGCTAAAATATATTGGTGTTAAGGAAATTGGGGAAATAAGAGCAAAGATGGATTCTAATGATTTGAACTCTGTAGTATGAATATATTTTTTAATTTTTTTATTTTATGTGTATGAGCGTTATGCCTCTGCATGTGTGTAGGTGCACCCACGGCACACAGAGTCCTCAGAGGACAGAAGAGGGTGTCAGATCCCCTGGAACTGGAGTGGATAGTTGCTAACTGCCATGTAGATGCTGGGATTCAAACCCAGGTCTTCTGCAAGAACAGTCAGTGCTCTTAATCACTGAACCATCTCTCCAGACCCAGTAGTATGACTATTTTAAAGAAAGGATAATATTGTGGTATTTGTTTGTTTGTCTGTTTGTTTGATACAGAGTCTTCCTGTAGCCCCAGCTGGAACTGGCCTGGAACTCACTATGTAAACCAGGCCAGCCTCGGATTGCACAGAGATCCACTTGCCACTGTCTCCCAAGTGTTGGGATTAAAGGTATATATCACCATGCCCAGCCCGATGGTTAATTTTGGAAGTATTCTCTTTCAGGGATGTTTGTGAAATATTCATAAGTGAAAAACGAGTAATGTCTGAGATTTCCTTCAGAATTATGTGGAAGGCAGAGGAGAAAATAAGTGGGAATTTAGATGGCATGAGATGACCAGGAGTTGGCAAAATTTTGAAGATAGTGATGGATGCACCTGGGTTTATTATATTTTGTTCTGCATATATTTGAACATGTCCAAATTGAAACGTAAGGAGCTGAACAAAGGTGAGGTGTGGGGGAGGAGCATATCCCTGGCCTTGTCACAGCAATCACTTCTCCATCAGCTAATAGAAGGTGCATAGGTCATATCAGTCCAAGTGTAATACTGACAAGGGCATACAAGACAAACTTTTCCTATATTTGGGGCGGGGGGCTGTGGAGTTTACTTCTGGATACAGATAGAACACCAGGTTTCTCATTCTATGTCCCTTGCTACCCAAGGAAGGGATGGACTTTCCACTACTCAATGGTGTCGAATTCTAGCTTCCCACCTAAGCCATCTGGCTTCCTTACTCCTCCCATGTGGTCTTCACTGAAACCACACAGAGTGGCCTCATTACTTCTGGGAGGTGGAAAGTGTTGACTCTTTAATTGAAGAGGGGGGCCCAATTTCTACTGGAACTAGGCGAAAGTCCTGGATCCTCTGTTGGAGATATTAAAGGGAAGAACCCACTACTGGCTTTCTGGAATACCCCTTTCCTTGGGCAGCGGTGGGGGGGGGGGCTCATGACAGTCCTTGAGAATTCAAATTTAGGGAAGTCCTTACTCAGCTTTTGCTGCTGTGGATGTCAATGGGGCCACAGAATTTTCTGTGGAATTTGCCTGGAATGGAATGGTTATTTCCTGAACTTCTTTTCTTTAAAAGATACTGTTTTTATTATTTTAAAATATATTTTATTGAATTTTTGTGCATTTCATACATCTTAATCATATTTAGATCTTTCCCCTTATTTTCTATTATGTGTATGTGGGTGTCTATATGTAGGCATGTGAAGATGATGGATGCCCCTGGAGCTGGAGTTGCAGGCAGTTGCGAGCTGCCTGATGTGGGTGCTGGGAATCGAATGCAGATCCCCTGGAAGAGCAGTTCCTGAGCATCTTCCTTCTTGATAGACTGCCCCTTTCTCGGTCCTTGACATGGGAGACAAGACTTTTGTTCTCTCTCTCTCTCTCTCTCTCTCTCTCTCTCTCTCTCTCTCATTTTCCTCCCTTGAGTTGCTGAATTCTTTGACTCTTACAGCTGAAACATAGAAGGAAAAATGAAACAAGAACAAATCCCAAGAAGTTTGCCACATTGTTTCCTCTGAATCCTAGACCGTGTGCGTCTTAAGATTTTTGTTTGTTTGTTTTATACATAATTTACAGGGCTCTTAGTTTTGTTTTGTGGGAGGGGTAGGGAAAATATGTCTCTTCCACCATCCTGAAAGTGAAACTGAACAGTATATTTTGAGGGAAGAAGGTTTGTCATTTTAGTATGATGCTTCCTGGTTTTTGCTGGAATTCAACAGTGGAAAGACACTATGAGATAGCTCCCTGACAAGTTTCCTGGGACACAGGGAGCCACAATCATATCTCAAGTCAGAGACATGGATACTGGTTCACTTGAGCTTCTTCTCCTGGAACCTGACTCCTGTGCCTGAAGCCTTCTGATGATGGAAGACATGGTAGCACTGAGGACAACAGAACTGAGAAAAGAAAATAATACCAAGACTCTGTTTCTGTCCCTTGTCAGCAAGGTGATAGCATTGAAGCCCTCACTTGCTTTTAGTTCTCCAATCACGAGCACTGCTGGCCCACCGATGGGATCTCATTGCAGATACTGTGTCTTGCTTCGGTCATCCTGCCTATATCCCTGAAGGCTGTTGTTCTCTGGGGTTCACTTATTTGTTCTCAACAATTCTACTCCAAATAGTTTTTTCAGGTAAATTCATTCATTTTGTGGTTTTAATCACCACAGCTCTAAATTGATATTTCAAGCTGCTTCCTGAAAACTTATTCACGAACATTTAATAACAATGTGTAGAACACGTGCCTGAAATGGTGCATTTGTTTTCCATATTCATTCACCACAAACGCAGCAGCTTAAAAAACACAAACTGTCTTGCAGTCCTGTAGGTCAGACATTTGATCACACATCTCATTGGCTTAAAATCAGCAAGGGTGATGCAGTGATATGACAGGGGAAGGGGGAACATTAGGAAGGGTTAGGGGGTAGGAATGCACACCAGAGGAAGGAGTATGAGAAAGGATAAGTGACACAAAAGGCCTTGAGAAAAAGCCATGTGGAAACCTACCACTGTCAAAGCTTCTTAAAGTACATACATATACATTATAAAAAGAGATTCAAAGGAGTTACTCTATAACCGGGGGATATTACCCCTTCTATACATCATAGACTAACAGCAACAAAAAACTCTACAACACCAGGAGTGGACTCCCTCTCTAGAAGCTGTTGAGCAGGGGTCCTGTAGACCTTCAAACAATACTGGCCATTGCCCCTGCTCTTGGCTACTCACCAGAACTGGATGGTAAGACCTTATTGCTGAAGACACTACATATGTGAGCTGTAGAACATGCAAGGGAAAATTAAGCTTGTGCTTAACAACTGTCCTGATAAGATATGCCCACCTGTGCAATAGTGGCACAAATATGGGAGTAACCATACACTCATTAGTTGTATTTAAGGTCTGCTTCATTGGATGGAGCCCATACCTGACACTGATATCAGGCTTAGGAACCTGAAGCTAGATAGGTCATGTCATAGGACATAGGGAAGAACCTAATACTAGTTTTCTACTAAATAGTTATCATATTAAACAGACTCCTAATGACTTATTGTTATACCCATAGATTAATACATCTCTCATCTCTCACCAGAGAAGTTTCCTTGTGCAGCAGATGGTGATTAACACAGAAACCCACAACTGAGCAACATATAGAGAACAAGAGACTGCAGAGTGCTTATCCCTGAAAGGACTCGATAACAAACTTCTGCCCCCAAGGCTCAAGGATCATTTTGGAAGAGGGGGCAGAAAGACTGTAAGAGCCAGAGGTGGTGGATGATCACAAGGAAATAGAGTTTTCCAGACACCTGGTCATTTACTCATATGACCTCACAGCAATGGTGACAGCATGCACAAACCAGACAAAATTCCAGCATAGACATGAAGACGTAGGTAAGAAACCCCAACCCAACCTAAGGAAATTGTGGCAATCGATGGCTCCTGAGACAGTCCCTTTCAAGGATGGGACTCTTGGTAGGTTAACCAGGCTCTAGTGGATGGATCCAAAGTGAATGACATTTGGAGATATAATTATTTGAGAGAGAGAGAGAGAGAGAGAGAGAGAGAGAGAGAGAGAACATTAAATTGGGTGGGGAATAGTGAGGGGAAGTAGGGATGGGAGAGAGGACCTAAATATCATCAAATTATATTGCAAGAAAATCTCCAAAATTCAAAGAATCAGCAATGGTTGATCCCTTTATTCAGTGAAGGCTTCAGTTTAATGGACATGTTTTTCTGCTCACTCACGTTGATTTAGGGCCAAGATCCCTATTTCTGGATTGATGGTCAGTGAGGGCTATTCATAATTTTTTTTGATACAGGGTCTCCCTGTAGCCCCAACTGGCCTGTAACTCACTATTTAGACTAGGCTGATCTCAATCTCACAGAGAGCTGCCTGCCTCTGCCTCCTGAGTGCTGGGACTAAAGTCATGTGCCACCACTCCCAGAAATTCCCAATTCCTTATGCTGCCCACATTTCTTAGCTGACCACATTCTTTCTTGTGTCTTCAAAGCTTGGCATGATGATACACAGCTATAGTTCTAAAATCATTCAGGTCAACTTGAGCTATGTAACAAGAGTCTATCTCAAAACCAACCACCAAAGTGGTTGGTCTTCACTGCCAACTCCTTATTTCTTTTCTTAGATTACAGTGGCAGTCTGTGAACCTTTTGCCACCAGGGTATAGTTTATTCCTAATTTTCAATAGCTCCTTTACTTACAGATGGAGAAAAATCTCACTTCTTTGGCATCACGCAGAATGTCTCTAATGACACGATTCCAACTACGAAGGTTTTGCCTCTTGGTATCTCTTTGCCCTCACTGGACTCCCTGCCTTCTTCAAATGCCCCATCCCCTCTTTATAGCCCTACAGCCAGAGTTTCCAGCCCTTCTTTGCCTCAGCACCCAGATGACTCCTTCTCTGATAGACCTGGGTCCTCTGCAAGAGCAACCAGTGCTCTTAACTGCTGAACCATCTCTCCAGCCCCCTGCATGTTTAAATGTGGCCAAAAATTTCATTAAAATATCAAATACAAATTTAAGTCAAGGGAAAATCTCCCACCACAATAGACATATAATCAGTATTTAAATGTCTCCCAACAAATAAGACATCAAGGTTATAATGTTTTAACAACAAAATAAGCCAAATATTTAAGACAAAATAAATCCATTCTTACATCAAATCTTCTAGAAAACAGAATAAAAATGTTAAATGCATTGTTAGATTGATATAATATTAACACCAAAATATCAAGAACAATTTGAAAAAGGAAATGCATCAACAAAACTTACTGAAAAACAAAAATGTGAAAGTATGTCAAAAGTTTGTAAATCCAAATAAAAACACAAACTCATAACACACATAACTGAATTGAGTTTACTGTGGAATGAAAAGTTAGGTAGGTCGACACCTACCTAATTAATTAATTATTATTAATGTAATTATTATCTTAATGATTTTAAGAAGAGAAACTGTAATTTGTAACCACATGTCAATAATCATGGAGAAAATTTAGCACTCATTTATAATTGAAAATCTATGAACCCAAAAATCGAAGAAATAGGGGTGTGGGCGTTAGGGGGCATTGTTTATTGGTAGAGGGCTTGTCTAGAATACACAAGGCCCTGAGCTAACCTGCAGCACTGAATTTAAAAAGGAAATCTTTAAAAATTATTTAGAAACAGAAGAAAAAAGATAAACTATCACAATTTCCTGTGCAGAAGCAAATCTAGAAAAACATATGTATACATGAACGAAAGAAGAAAGAGGGCTATTCGCAGGGAGAAGAAGGGGGTCAACAGGAGGGTGGCAGACGGGGGAGGGCGGTGGGCAGTGAGTGAAGTACAATGATACATGGGTATAAAATGTGTGTGAAAGGTCATGATGGGATCCACTGATTTGAACATCAATTAAAAATTAATTGTAAAAACGTTCAAAGTATTTAGGAAGAGAAGTGACTTCAGTCTAATAAGAAGATACCTAAAAGTGCCTATAGTAGGTACTACAAAGAATGACATGCTGTTGAGAAAGGAGCATCATAAGTTGACTCTATTAAACATTTCTGTTCAATATATTAGCTGTTGCAATAAGAGAAGGAAATAATTTAAAAAATGAGAAATAGGATGGATATTGTTCATTGTTATATGATGACAGGTACAGAAAATTTAAAAGAACATGGGTAAATTTGTCAGTCATAACAGCTTATCATGATACATGAGGTTAATACATGAAATAAATTGTATTTGTAAATATCAGTAAAGACAGGAAAACAAATATACCATGTATAATAGCAATATAAATATGTTAATGAGAAATAATTATAGTAAAAGTTAGCAACTTACAAAAGCTCTTTTTTGAGACAGAGTCTGGTCTTAAGCTCATGACAATCCTACTGTTTCAGCCTCCTGCATGCTCAGATTACAAATATGTTTATTTTACCATGTCTGGCTATAATTTGCAACTCTTTCACAAGAAACACAGTAATACCTTATTGGATAATGGTGCGTGTCTGTGCTACTTTTGAGGCTGATCACTAATTTGAAACCTTCTTGGGCTACATTCTTGAGTGCAAGCCAGCCTGGGTGATTTTAACAAGACTTTGTCTCAAGGGGGCTGGAGTGATGATTCAATGGTTAAGAGCACTGACTTCTCCTTCAAAGGACCTGGGCTCTGTTCCCAGCACCCATACGGGGCAGCTAACAACCACCCATAACTCCAGTTCCAAGGGATCTTCCACCCTCTCTGGCTTCCATGGGTATTGCACTACATGGGTACACTTAGATACACAGAGGCAAAGCACTCACACACATTAAATAAATAAATAAAATTTAAAGAAGACTTTGTTTCAAAATAAAAATGGGTGGGAATGTAGCTCAGTGGTAGATCATTTATCTAGCATATGCAAGGCCCTGGGTTCAGTCCTTAACACCACAAAACAACAACAAACACTTCATTAGACACACTAAAGACAACTGGTGCAGGAAGAGAGATACAACATACCCAATAAGAAGATGCATATTTTAAAGTTATCTTTAAAATGTTTAATCTCCTATGATTGATTTATAGATTAAAGCTCCATTCGAAATCTCAGCACTTCTTTAGAACTGAACAAATCCATTCAAAATTTATGTGACAGAGCAAGTGGCCAAGTATTGTAAAACACAGATGCATAAGAATAAGTTGTGAAGCTTAATCTCCTATATATCAAGACATGTCCAAGAGCTGTGATGAATAATATGATAGAAACAATTGGACAGAGAAGTGGGGCAATAACACAGAACAAACAGCTCAGGGAAATCCAATGCTAAACACGAACATGATGTACACAAAGGTGGTGTTCCATGTGTAAAGGAAAGTCCAGCAATAAATGGTTGTTATTCATTCAGAAGAGAATAAAATAGAAACTACTACATTACCAGAGTCCTAGAGGCCTGAATCTGGTGTCTCCATGGAATAGATCTGGCCACTCTTCCCAGTTGAACAAATAGGAGAAAAATGGTGCACACAGGAAAGGAATTTATTCAGTGTGGCTGTACTAGAACATTGGGATTAGTGTCTAAACCTTGTCTTTAGAGTACTGACAACAGTTTTGGGGTTATATAGGGAAGGAACAAAGGCAGGGGTTGGAGGCCGGCATAAATGGTGATCTTTGACTTACTGTGATTGGGTTAATTATTATCTCAAGTTTGAGCGTCTGAAATCTTGCTAGTCCTAAAAAAGTTGCTGTAATTCAGGGTATGGTTTAAACTCTCATCACTAGTTACTTACAGATCAAACCTGTTGTTCCTAGAATCCAGGGAAACTACAAGAGAAAATGTTTCAGAGGAAGGCAAGATAGAGCTAATCAGGTCAATGACTGGACTTTCTTTCGAGCAATGACTGGAGATTTCTAAGTGCTTCTCTGGTGGTCTGTAACAGAACGTATTTAAAAAGAGCTGGTGGGGCGTGGCCCCTCATAAGTTGCCCATGCACCAGTGAATGGCTCTATACACATGTGCACATGGGCAGCACTAACTGGAAGTGAAGAGAAAACCCATAAAGTGGGAGAAAATCTTCCCCAGCTACACATCTGACAGAAGATTAGTATCCAGAATACGCAAAGAACTAAAAAAACAAAGCATCAAGAAAACAAATGGCCCAATTAAAAGATGGGCCATAGATATGAACAGAGAGCTCTCAAAAGAAGTAATAAAATGGCTAAGAAACACCTTAAAAGTGTTCTACATCCTTAGTAATTAGGGAAATGCAAATCAAAATCACTTTAAGATTTTATCTAACCCCAGTCAGAATGTCTAAGATCAAGAGAACAAGTGACACCAAGTGCTGGCAAGGATGTGGGGAAAGGGGAACCTCATCCACTGCTGGTAGGATTGCAAACGGGTGCAGCTACTGTGGAAAGCAGTGTGGAGAGCTCTTAAAAAACTAAAAATGACTCTACCATATGACCCAGTTATACCACTCCTAGGCATACACCCAGAGGTATATATCCTACTACAGAGATACTTGCACAGCCATGTTTGTTGCTGCTCTTTTCACAATAGCTGAGAAATGGAAACAACCTAAAAGCCTCTCAATTGACGAATGGATAATGAAAATGTACATTTACACAATGGAGTTCTACTTAGCAGTAAAGAAAGGCGAAATCATGAAATTTGCAGGTAAATGGATGGAAGTAGAAACTGTTATATTAAGTGAAGTTACACAGACTCAGAAAAACAAGTGATATATGTTCTCTCTCATTTGTGGATCTTAGTTCCAAATCCTTTTATGTGAGTATATATCCTGATGTAACTGCAAGAGCCAGGAAAACGGAAAGGAACCATGAAGGTATAGGGGAAGAAGAATCCTGAGAGATGGGGATAGTAGAAGACAGGTGTTTCCAAGGAGAAAATGAGAGTATTTAACTTGGAAGGGAGAGGGGAGGTTATACAAGGATCCATGGGGGTAAAGGAGGACCTCAAGAAAGGGAGGATAATAGAAGACAGGCGGAGACAGAGAGAGAGAGAGAGAGAGAGAGAGAGAGAGAGAGAGAGAGAGAGAGAGAATGCTTAGGTGGTGTGAAAATCCAGAGGAAAATATATCAGTTCAAAAGTCTACTGAAAAATACATACACAATATATGTATATGAGCTCATATGTATAGCTGAGGGCTAAATAACAAGAAACACAATACCAGATGGGAGAAACATCCCTTGGAGTTGTTGGTCAGGGTAGTCCATGAGACTCCCAAAATAACATAGGCTTTTGCCACAGCCCTTGATTACCTCTCAGAACTTGAAGGTAAGAGGCTATTGCTGAAGCCAGGACACAGGGCTTAGGGCATATTTCAGACACAGGGCTTAGGGCAATGGAGCTGGAACTGAGCTGGAAGCCTCCTCCTTGAAGACCAGCTCTCATAGTATCAGAGAATACTATGCAAGCTGCTAAGGGAGAAAATCAAGCAATGGTCCAACCTCAGCTGTAAAGCCTAATAACCACAACAATGACTGGCACAGCAAACTATCTCTGTAGATATGTCAGAACTAGAAATAGTTTTATCAAATGCTTATCATTCTAATCATATTGACCCTAGAAGTTGAGAAATAAGTTATAAACATTTTTATTTTGAGACAGGCTCTCTTGTAGTCTAGGTTGGCCTCAAACTTGACATGTAGGAGGTTTAAAGATGACCTTAAACGTCTGTCTTTCCTGCCTTCACTTCCTGAATGCTAGAATTACAGGTACTCACTACCACACCTATTTTTATGTGGTGTTGAGGATCAAACCTAGGCTTTGTGCATGCCAGGCAAGTACTCTACCAACTGAACTATACCCCAGACAAGTTACTGGCATATTTACCTGTTAAAATTTTATATCGTTCTGAAAGGAAATTACCTAAAAGCTAAAATGCAAAAAAATGTAGGCAAGAAATCTACCCGATTTATTACACAGAAAGTGTCAATACTCAGAATATCCGAAAAACACTTACACATTTATAGGAAAAGGTAAACCAATAAACACGGGCTATGACAGGCGCTTCTCAGAATTTGAAATGCAAACAGATCAAAGCAGAAAAAAGCAAAACTTTTATACAGATTGGGAAAAGGCATATTGAATTAAACCTAGAAAAATTCAAGTTTTATAAACAGTGATCTTATTAAAAGGGTAAGCCAGGTGTGGTGAGCATGCCTTTAGTCCCGGCACTCTGGAGGCTGAAGCAGTTGGATCTCTGTGAGACAGAGGCCAGCCTGGTCTACAGAGTGAGTTCCAGGCCAGCTGGGGCTACAGGGAGACCTTGTCTCAGAAACAAAAACTAACTAACTAGCTAACTAACTAACTACCTAACTAACTAACACACACACACTAACTAACTAACTAACTAACTAACTAACTAACTAACTAACAAAACAACCAAAACTAACAGACAAAAGGGGAATATATAGACACGGGAGCACCTCATACTCTGCTGCTAAAAGCAGTAATGGGCACAGCATTTGGGGAAAGCAGTGATAAAAATCTCAAATTTGTTTCCCCCAGTTAGCTAGCAATCTCTTCTAATCTATGGACATAATCAGAGAAATATACAGAACCAGCTAGGAAAGGCGGTGCATGCCTGCACGCCCAGCACTCAGGAAGTAGAGACAGGAGGAGCAGGAGTTACAGTTCAGCTGAGGCTACACAAAAAACAGCTCTTACATCAAAGGGAGTCCATTCTAAGCTAAATATTAGTGATTATGGCCCAAGAACACGGATTCAGGTTGCCTCAAGTAATATGTTCCAATACAAAAGTGGTCACTCAAATTTTATAACCATTGAACAAAAGAAAGCCATTAATCAAGGCATTTACCAAAGATGTTAGTGGGAGCCACAGGTAGGCCAGTTACTTCAGAGCACGGAATCTCTGCTACAGACCTCAGCCACTATCTGATGCCATCCTTAGTTTTTTTGTGTTTGGTGGAAGACTGTGGTCTGCTAAGTAAATACATTCGAACTGATAGTTGAAAGGATGTCAGGTCAGACATAAAAACAAGTTAAGAAGACTAAAGATGACCTAAGATCATTTTGCAACATTCTAACTTTCCACAATCACCAAGTTCTAATCAGTCGACCAGTCTTATAGAATTCTCAACATGTGTGTGTGTGGCTTCCCCACCCCTTCCCCGGGAACTTTAGTTTATAAGATCAAGACCCTGTCTTAAAACACCAATGGTTGCTGAGGATACTGATTAGTGGTAGAGTACCTGTCTAGTGTGTACAAGACTTTGGCTCACTCCCCAATACTAAAAAAAATTGCACAAGTATATAAAAAATAAGTAAGTAAGCACAGAATATAATTGCTCTAGCATTTTCTTTGTCACAATTAATTTCTCCGTATCAAAAGTCAAGATGGAAAGATTTCACGGAACAAAAGGAGTGTTAAAATGTGGAGTCATTCCCCGGCTGTGGAACTGAATCCAAACTGGGACACACTGGGTCCAGTAGCTCTGGACTTTTTCTGGACAGACTCTCTTCAGGTGGGCAGGGTGTATTCCTCCCCAGGCAGAGTCTCCTGGAAGCGGGTAGAATCACTCATACTCTGGCTTTGGGCTCTGACTAGCATGGATGGGGGAGCTTGGGCAAGGTAACTTCCAAGGTCCCCCCATCAACTTCTGTATGAGTCTCGCCCCTATTTCTCGTCTCATTTCCCCCGTCTTCAGTTATATCTCCTAGAGTCTGTTTCAGGTTTATTGCAGTAGCTGTGGCTGAGGACAGCTGACCACGTGCAGAGGAACTGGCCTTGACTCTTCGATTAAGTCAACTTCAGGCTCCTTCACCTCTCGGCCAGCCCCTCTGAGCCCCAGCTGAGCCTTGGGCAGACATTTTAGGAATTACAAGAGAGATTCAACTCTAAATCATAGTTTCTTTTCATTTATTTATTTATTTATTTATTTATTTATTTATTTATTTATTTATTTATTATTTATTTATTTATTTGGATCAAAACAGCTTGTAGTTAGTCTCAAATTGGGAAGATTCTGGGCTTGGGTGGACTGTAAGCATTCAGGAGGCTGAGGCAGGAGGATCATGAGCCTGCAACTAGCTTGGGAGACTGTCTCAAAAAAAGAAGAAAAAGCTGTTTCTAAGATAATGGTTTATCAAAGTATAATTGTTTTTTTGTCTTTTTTGAGACAGGGTCTCCCTGTAGCCCCAGCTGTCCTGGAACTCACTATGTAGACCAGGCTGGCCTTGAACTCATAGAGATCTGCCTGCCTCTGCTTCCTGAGTGCTGGGATTAAAGGCATGTGTCACCACGCCCGGCTCAAAGTATAATTTTTAAAAATGTGATAAACGCCCTGCTCAAAGTATAATTTTTAAAAGTGTGAAAAACGGGCTGGAGAGATGGCGGAGTGGTTAAGAACACTGGTTGTTCTTGCAGAAGACCCAAGTTCGAATCCCAGGACCCACACGGCAGTTAACAACTGTCCATAACTCCAGACCCAGGAGATCCGACAGCCTTTTTTGATCTCCATGCTCATTGCACAACATGGGTGCACTTACCTACATGCAGGCAGTATATGCACACACATAAAATAAAAATAATACTTTTTTAAATGTGAAAAACAATACATTCAAATGTAAAATGTACATGTGTCAAAATTTTTATGCAGTCCATTAATTTGTGAGGGGATAGGCAGTATAGTTAATGATTCACTCCAAGAATTTGAAGCTAGTTATTGAGAACTTGATATAGAAATTGGATGAGGCTGACATATGCAAATTTGGTTCATGTCCCACAGGGCCAAGTCAAGTAACAACCAGAGTTACCTTTCCTATTAGATTGTTTGCATGTCTCCCAGTGAAAGTCAACGGGTTCAAGGTGCAGGTTCACTACATCTGGCACCTGGAAACGGTATCAAACAGCATTGGAATAAGCTCCAGTAAATAATTGTGGTCAGGCTGGTGCCCACACCTAACACTGAAAGATTGTGTTGCCCACATCCTTGTCTTACTTAGAAATTTAAAATATGTTTTCTTAATATGATTTCAGTTTAACAAGGCAAACAGATGCTGTTTGTTCACCAATTGAGCTAAAAGCATGTGACTCACAAAGCAGGATGCACAGGTTTGATGTCTATGCCCATGAATAATAGCCCACATCTGTAATCTCAGTTACTTGGGAGACCCAGAAATAGCTTGGAAACAAAGCAAGGCTGTGTCTCCAAAAGGGAGGGAGGGACAGAGGGAGGGAGGGAGGGACGAAGGGAGGGAGGGAGGAAGAAAAGAAGTAGGAAAGAAATCTTCCCTTTATCATTATAGCTTCAGCTTCTTCCCTCCTCCTTCCTCTTCTTCCTCCTCTTCCTCCTTCACTCCTCCTCTCCCTCCCCCTCCCCCTTCTCAGCCTCCTCTCCCTCCTCCTCCTCTTCCTCCTCCTCCTCCTCCTCCTCCTCTTCCTCCTCCTCCTCCTCCTCCTCCTCTTCCTCCTCCTCCTCTTTCTTCTTCTTTATGGCCTTTTGGAGACAGGGTCTCCCTGTAGCCCCAGCTGCCCTTGAACTCACTATGTAGACCAGGCTGGCCTGGATCTCACAGAGATCTGCCTGCCTCTGCCTCCAGAGTGCTGGGATTATAGTCATGTGCCACACTCTTAAGTTTGGGCTAGCTCTCTGAAGAAAACAAGTACACTGGCCCACGTCCCTCATCCAAAAGCCAGGGCTCATGTGAATGCTGTTCTCACAGGGCCTGTGTTCATCTGGTAGCTTCTTATACAAATTCTCGTTCTACATAGCATAACACGCGGTGCTGGAGCTCATCACTCCTTCCACTTTTGTGACATAGATCTATAATTCCAGCACTTGGGAGAGAGAGGTAGGAGGTATAGGCAGCCTCAGCTCTAGAGTGAGCTCAAGGCTAGTGTAGGCTCCATGAGAACCTATCTCAGAAAAACTAACAACAGCAATCCCCTGTAGCCACGGCTGGCCTGGAACTACATAGACCAGGCTGACCTCCATCTCACACAGATCTACCTGCTTCTGCCTCCTGAGTGCTGGAGTTAAGGGCATGCAACACCATGCCCAGCTCACAGTTCTGCAACTCTTAATTGGCTTTTATTTTCAATTCCAGAACAGGGTAGTGCTTGGAGCTAGAACGTGTTCAGAGAAGCTCTGCAACTTCAATGAGCTCCCACGGTGTTTATGAACAGACAGTGGAAAGTGAGGTAGAGAAACAGGAAGTGAGGTAAGCAAACCCATCCATCAACTGGTGCTCAGCTTTGCTTCCTGACGTTGAAAGTAATGAGAGGAACCCGCTTGTCCCTGAAACACTGGGGCAGGAGTCGAGCACTGTTAAATATCATTAAGTACTGTTAACTGCTGTTAGCATGGTCAGTTCCGTGTTGAGCTTCTGCTAGTCTTTACTGTAAACACTCTTAATGCTTCCTATGAATGATTACAACTGTCTGTGGGGCATGTGATGCCTGTTTCTTTATTCTCAGGCAATCTTAATCAGGAAACTGTCAGCCAAGCAGGCCCTTTGCTGGCAAAAGGCTGGACTGTCCCCATGCAGTCTGGCTATCACTTTGAGTTCATCCCAGCAGCTGCGGAGGACCATTATGGTCACTGCTGAAGACTTGATCTAGCTGTAAACACTGCAGACAGCCTGAGCCGTTCTGGGAAGGCAGCACATTATGTGAGACAAGCCCCTATGCACTCTAGAGTGAATCTGACCATGCTCACTCAGCCCAGAAGTTCTGTGAATGGCACAAGCACAGCCCTTCATTTGGATGAGGGACTGTGCCATAATTAATGCACAGTCTCATTTGCATGAAGGTCATGTTTTAGTATTTGTTCCTGTCTCATTTTCCTGCCGGTCTGCCGTGATTGATGTATACGCCCAAGACGCGCTCCCTTTCTGGCAATGTAAACAGGCTGTTGAGCTTACTTTCTGAGTCGGCTGGCAGACACAGTCCTGTGTCGCCCCCTGGTGTTGCACCCGTAAGCCCGAGAAAACGCTTCTCTCAAGTGGCTTTTTTCTGGCCTGCTTTTGATCTTTCTCCGTAAAGCAGACAGAGCTGGTGATCTGAGGAGATGGTGGGAGGGGCAGCAGTGGGGGAGACGGGGAGGCCACTGCATTGTCGTCCATGGTGGCTGAGTAAGGAGAGGGCAGCTGAAGAGTTTTGGAAAACAACTGGGGCGGTGGCAGCAGAGACAATGAAGGATGGCAGAAGTAAAGGTGAGGGGGTGAAGAAAGAGCAAAGGCTGTGAAGAGCCAGAGAAGAGAAACTGCCGGCCCTGGTTGCTTGAAGACGTCCAGGCAGTTGCCAATCCCTATGGACCCACGGGTCTCAAATACTCTGGGTCTAAGAGCTGTTAGCAGCAGCTGTCTGAGACCTGCACCACTAGCTCCTGCAGAGTGAGGGTCTCCACACTGAGGCCCTTCCTAGAGCTGTGACACAGGGAGGCACTGCCTGCTGCTGTCTGTTGCCGCCTCCCACTGCTGGTTGCTGCCTCCCCCTGGTTGTAGCCTAGAGCAATAAACCTCCAACCTGTGTGGCCATAGCCACTCATCTCCAGCTTCCAAAGCCCAGAGCAATAGGTCCCTAGATTTCAAGGCTTGAAGCCGTAAGCCACTGTATTGCCAGTCTAGCACTGAGGCTTTGGGTGCTCAGGGCCCGGGATTGCCTGTACTGGAAAAGCTTCTGCTCAACTATCTGTGATTCCAATCTGGATAGAGCAAAAGGACCTCAGCAAATGGTTGGTAACAGTTTGGACGGTTAGCTGCGTGTGACCAAAGCTCAGCTACTTTGATGGGCTTAGATAAGGCTATATGTTATAAAAGATGACCCTTGGTTGGCTTTTCAGCCTGCTTATGTACTAAATTATATTATGATTGATTAAGTGAGGGCTTGTTTGGGGGCCTCCTGGAAACCACTTTTAGTTTAAGAAGAGGATACTGGCTTTTTTCCTTTAATTTGTGTAGTGCTGGGGATAGAACTCAGTATCTCATGTGTACTAGGCAAACACTTTAGCACTGAGCCCCAGCCCCAACCTTGTTACCTTGTTGGTTACTTCTTTACTAAAAAGGGATTCCCCTGAGTTGGGAATATGCAATATTGATACTTTGGATTGGCACTCTTGATGTCATGCAGAAATGACTTGCCCGTGGAGATGTCAGACCAGCTGGGCAGTAGGAGAGTAAGGAGAGTACGCGTAGTTCCGCCTATTCCATCTCCATGACTCAGTTAACGATTCCCTCCGGCTCAGGGAACAATCAATGAGCTTTCCCCCCATTGATTGATGGGTGTGAAGGCTTTATCACCTATGTGACCAAAGCAATATGGTGGGCACTGTACCAGCTGACAGGCACAGGAGGTTCAGTCAGGGAACCCTGAAGAGCAACGGAGGAAGATATATAGGAGGAAGGCTCGGTGGGGCTTGTTTTTGGAGAGATGAATAATCCATCTTTCTGCCCCTGAAGAGTACAAAGCAAAACCCATTTTCACTTCATGACAGTCTCTTCTCTTGACTGACTGGCACCTGGCTAGCAGGATTCCATGAAGGTGCCTGTGAAAATATGCCAAGCTCAAACTCTAAGGGACGAACTGAACCTCAAGAGGGAAGAGGTGTGCATGCAGGCAGAGGTCAGGTTCACCCATCAGAAGCAGGGTGAAGAGTCTTGATTGACAGAGAAGGGGCAGATAGGATGCCACATGCATGGGCAGTGAGTGCAACGAACAGCTTTGCTTGTTTGGTTGGTGACGAGATAAGGAAGCAAGAATGCAGAAAGAGAGAAAGCCAGAGGAGCAAGGATGGGGTTGGAGGGTGCAGACAGAGGTCACAAGTGACTGGATGAACTCTGAAGAGGGAAACAGTTTTGTAATAAACTTGCAAGGCATGGATTTCCCACCCCTCCACTAGCTTTGTGCTTATAATATTTGTGTGCATGCGTGCGTGCGTGTGTGCGTGCGTGTGTGTGTGTGTGTGTGTGTGTGTGTGTGCTGGAGATGGAACCCAGGGCCATGCTAGGCAAGTGCACTACCACTGACCGACATCTCCAGATATTGTGCTCACAATTCTATCTTACAGATAGATCCCTTGGCAGAAAAGGATCCATTCCTCTGCCTGTAATTTGGCCTCACTTTGCATTTTATCTCCTCTCATACCTTACACTCTATGTGAGAATGACCTTTGTGTTGGGGAAAGGCATGCTCCAACATCTCTACTCCCAGAATTCCCTCAGACAGCCCTCTGGTGAGGGCTGGTATACACTAGGGAGAATTGGCATAAAGAAGCTGATACAGGGATTGTGTAATGGACAATGAGGGGCCTCATATCCCCTTCCACCTTACAGGTCATCAGAATGCCCGTGCTCAGACTCTGTTTGGATATAGGCCTTTATGTGATACCTGTGACTTTGAAGTACCCATATATCTCTTGTGGGATGGGCACTGTGGGGGGAGGAGGTTCCAGTTCCCGCTGGGCAATACACCCTGATGTACAGACAATGACAAGTTTCTCCATCTCCCAGCAGGACTGAGTCTGGAGGGTCACAGGGTTGGACTCATCTGATTCTCTCCGTTTTCCTGCTGTAACAACCTCATCTCTCTCCAGGCAGCATGGAGGAACCCAGGGGAAGGGCAGTGAAAAGCACAGCATCACTGTTTCCTAACAGCCCCTCCCTACAACTGCAAATATTTTTCTCTATCTTTTTAAAATTTATGTTATGTATATGGGTGTTTTGTCTGCATGTATGTAAGTGTACCACATTCATGCAATGTCTATGGAGGTCAGAAGAAGGCATTTGATCTCCTGGAACTGAAGTTACAGATGGTTGTTAGTTGCCATATAGGTGCTGGGAACTGGATCTGGGTCCTCTGCAAGAGCAGCCAGTGCTTTTAACCACTGAGCCATTTCTCTGGCCTCTTCTCTATCTTGAATCACTTTGGGTCCTTTGAAATTCCAAGTGATTCCTGGCTTCCCGTCGAACAATCCTTCACTTCTCTGTGTGGCGGGTAAGTTCCTCTGAGGTTGATCCCATCTATTTTTGTTCAGCCTTCCTTTGTACCTGCAGGTTTGACAAACATGACCTGGCGACCCCACAGCCTTTCCTTTCCCCACATGCTAATCACCTCTTTCCACTCATGGTGTTTTTGCCTTACTCTTAGCCCCTATATGGCTTCCTGGAGTCTGCTTTTGAGTCCGCCTCTGTGTTTCCATTCAGCTCCTGTTGCTGCCTGAGGGACTCTGTTATACATAAATAAGCCTTAATTTCCTACCTCACTAGCCTGTCTGAATACATATACACTCAGGTTGGTTCCCTGTTCCCCATAGCTTGCTGGTTCATTTTTCTTTAAGGTTGAGGCAGAAGGACTGTTCATTCGTCTGTTTGTGTTTGCATGCCTCTGTGTGTGTGTGTGTGTGTGTGTGTGTGTGTGTGTGTGTGTGTGTGTGTGTGTTTGGGGATTGCATGTAGAGATTGGAACTCAGGTTATCATGCCTGGCAGCAAATGCCCTAACCTGCTGAGCCATCTCACCAGCCTGCTTACTGGTTCTTGCTTCTGTCTACATATATGTCAATTCCTGGCTTCTCTTTAAGCATCAGGCATTTCTGGGAGTCTCTGGGGGTGTCCAGCATATGCTTGATCTGCCCTGCGCCTGCCCCCTAAAGAGGATATCAGAGTGTAGTGCAGCCTGCCGCTGGAATTGGGTCCACTGCTCTACGCTTACATCGTCTATATTGAGCTCTGCTCCACTAAAGAAATCCTCATATGGTTTCCCACTCTGTTTCCAAACTGCACGTAGACAGTTCTTACAGGTTCAGCTTATGGCAGTGTTCCCAGGCTATTTCCTGGCCAACCTTTCTCTTCAGTGAAGGACATGGTAATTTAAGTAGGAGCTGGGCACAAGCACTTCCCCAGCTTTCAGGGGAGATTGCAGTCCAGTCTCTGTCTCTTTCACGTGACTGGTCAAAGAGAGAGACTGGCCAGGGACAGCCATCCTGCCACCCTGGAACTCCAGCTTGACCTACCCAGAGATCTTGACTGCCCAGCTTGGACATCCTCTCCCCACTCAGCCTCTATAGTTGAAGTCTGTTCCAACAAAGCTCTCAGATACCTTTGCCCTCTTTCTTAAGACCCTGGAGGGACATTTTCCATGGGAATTTAACTTGTGGTTGTCCCTACAGAGACAGGATATGACAGAGACTTCCTCGTTTTGTTCTGTCCATCTTGGATTTTATACCAAAGGGTAGAGCCAATAGCTTATGTCCTAAGGTGGAAGGTGGGTGAGTAATTGTGTCACCAATGATCTGCTTCCCCCACCCACCTTAGCTCAGCTGCCAGCCCATGTCTAAAGGGTCTTAGCATCAGGGACTAACATACTTCACAACTGTCCCCTTTGCAGGGAGGTGAGTTCACCAGCATTCATCTGTCACTTGGACCCTTTGCTGCCACCTGAAAGGTATGTGGCTCTTCCTCAACACCTACCTGAACCTCTTTTTGGAAACAAAGAAAAAAAAATGACAGAGAGAGACCCTGGGTGAACATTTCACAGAGGGCAGCTCTTATCACCTGAGCCTGGTGACTGGATGAGGTGTTTTGAGTGTGGCTAAGGGAAAATGCCCATTCAAGCTGGCACCTCTAAGGAGGCAGGATTTGATGCATCCCCTTTCATGAGAAGGGTTGGTTTTTTTTATTCTGAGGCTCCCTTCTTAAAATGGCTCATCTCCCTTAGAGATGAAGAGGGTGGAACCTTTTTATGGGCCTAGTGAAATCACAGCAGTATAGACCAGTGAGCAATAGTAACTGGTGGCTTCTGGAGGGTAAAGCTCTGCAGTGGGTGCTGGAGTGGGAGAGGGGAGGGAAGTACAAAAGTCCCTTTTGCAAAAATAGCAAAGTAATATATAATAATCTTTAAAGAGGGACTCATAAGCTGACGGACTGGAAGCCAAGACATACTGGGTAATTTTAGGAACTGGAGATACAAGCTGGGGGGGGGATGGAGAGGGCTATCAGAGAAAGGAGAAGGCAAGGAAGGAGGAGTGGGAGGTGGGCTTCCCCTGGGCAGAGCACAACAGTAGTTCAGTATGCACGGCCCCCTTTTCCTTCTGTCTTCAGAAAGGAACAGCCTAGCATAGCAAAGAAAATGTGGCCCCCATCTGCACAACTTAGCCCAGTCTGAGGCCCCTTCAAGGAGACTCCACCTCACCCCCAAATCCAACATGTCCAGCTTCTTCCTTTCTCCAGTCAGACTCCCTCACTAGGACTAGAATCTGGAATCCGTTTCAATAGCGGTGTTGATGGTGGAAACTAGAAAGTGTTTCCTTCTAGGGGGCAGCTGCTCTTTATTAAGAATCAGATCATTAAACTAGAGGTGAGGTTGGAGAGGGGCCTTCAGGCAGCAGGTGGCGAGGAGGGCAGCATGAAGTCATTTTAGGAAAGTCTCTCCAATTCCCTTCAGAAAATTAGCAGACCACTGACTTCCAACTAAAGGCAATCCAGGAGATGTTTTTTGAATATTGAACAAAGAGACTGGGCACCTGTGCCTCCTCTCTGAGAAGATGCTGGTAAAAGTCAGGGACACATTGGTTTAAATCCTAAGGTGGAAGGACTTATCCGGTTTTAAAGTTATATTCATTGGTGGATAGGTTTTTCTCGTGACCCAGTCTCTTTGTTACAGCATCTGTAAGACAGATGGGCATCACATTGCTTGAGACGGAGTAGCTCCTTAACAGTGTTATGATCTAGGGTTACTGACATGAATGAAAGGTGTAGCCACATGGCGCACAGCACAGCTGGCATCTGTATGAGAGAAATGCAGATCAATGCTCTGGAAACAACAGTTTAAGTGAAAACGTCACTTTGCCACACACTAGCTGTATGGAAAGTGCCCCCTGTGCCTCAGATTTCCTATCTGTAAAAGTAGTAATAATACTTGTGGTGTAGGTGAGTGGTTGACAGTAAGTGCTCAATTGGTGTTAGTATTTGTTGCTGTGGCATGCATACATGAGTGCCTCTGTGTGTGTATGTGCATGTGTGTGTGTGTGCATGTGTGTGTGTTGTGCATTTTCAATCTTTCTTTGTAGCCTCACTGATAGATATCATGTGGGTGTATCACAATAGACAGTTGTGGAGCCTCTAGCAAGTTTCTGTAACATTCTCTACCACTTGCTTGCCCCCTAGGAGACAATAGCCTCCCTTTCTAGGCAAACTAGGGCAAGGACTCATTAGGCTCTCTGTCTAAGGCACTCCCATCCCCTTATTGGAGGACCCATATTACCATTTAATATAAATGACTATTCCCCCTATGGTTGTCCATCCAAATGGATCCTTAAATACAGCTTCGGCCCCTTGTACTTTGCAAGGTATTAGCTGGCTACTGATGTACCCCAAGTGGCTTTGCTCTCTTGGGGGCTCTAAGCTGTCTAGTCCACAAGACCAAGGCACAAAAGAGATGAACAGACAAGAAGGAAAGTGAGAAAATGTAAAGCCACTGTGACTTCTGATACTTTGCTGCCAGTTTCTAGACCTGTCCCAGACACAGACATTCCTGGTACCAGTCACAGTAGACAGGAGGCTGTATTGTCCTGTGACCCCTGCCAGGACCTCTGTCATTCTAGTTATTATACAAATAATAAACCCAGTAGCTGCTGGCTATCAAGACAGCCAGGTTGGCTGCAGAGGGGTCTCTGACCACCTCCTCTGGAGAATCCATCTGGGTCATAAATGGAGTAGCCCCAACTTGCTCCTCTGCCTTCCCTCCATAATCCCTTAGTCTAAGCTGCAAAGCCCTGCTACTAGGCATACTCAACTCTCAGACCATTGCCCCTCCCTCTTTGACATTGTATTCCTATCAGCCTGGGCCCTTCCCAACCTAAGGATTACTCTGAGACCCCCTCACCAACTTCACATCCCTTCTGAAGGATGCTCTATTGTGCAAGCCAGCGACTTTTTAGTCCTTCATCTGCACCTTGCCCGTGGTCTTGCTGACAGTGTGACTGTGGCTCTGCAGAAGCATGGGTCATGTGAGAGTCAGCAGAAGGAAAACCAAGTGGTGAGGAACATGACGTCAAAACTGAGTAGAAAACTGAATTGGGCTGGAGAGTAGAAATCTGTTGAACATACCTGCCTCCACAGAGGTGAATGCTGTAATGGAGTCAAAAAAGAGAGTGTAGTTTCTGGAAGAAGAGAGAGAACAGATGTTTGGAAAGTGGAGAGAGGAGGCAGAGTGCTTACAGAGTATTCATTTATTTGTATGTTTAAGACAGGGGCTCACTATGTAGCCCAGGCTATGTTTACACCTCTGATCCTTTTGCCTCAGCTGAGATAGGTGTACATTAAGGTTAAAGAGCATTTTGTCAACCCACAGGAAGCTTAACAAACTCTTTCCTTGACATTGGTTCCTTCCATTGCTCAAGCACAGAGACTGAGCTTCAATCAGTTATAAAATACGCCTAAAATCCTAGAATTAAATGGAGGCAACATGTGGAGACACTGCGCACTCCAAGATGTCTTGATCACACCAGACTCATTGGTTGCTAGAATTAAATATTAAGAGCCCAAGGGGGAGTTAGAGCTAGCGACACAGTCCTTATGTGGGCTGAGTCTGAGTCCTGTAGACCACACGAGGGAGAAGAGATGGTGAGATGGTCACCTTCCATTGCTGGGGACTAAGGATGCTGTAAACACAAGAACAGGGACTGGCTGAACCCCTGGAGGCACCCCCCAAGGTATCAGGACTGGAGGAAAGTATCCCAGAATGTCTTTGGACTTGGCAGGCAGCCTGTTTTGGAAAGAACAAAACTCCCTGTTCCTCTGTTTTATGAACCTGATGTTCTAGGGCAAAGAGGAGCATACACAAGTGGTCAGGAGCCATGAGAAAGATTCTTTAGAGATTTCCCTTTCTTTGGGGGAGTGTCACTAACCCAGAGGAGGGTGACACTGAGCCCCACACAATGTATGACTCCATTCTTGGCTCTAAACAATACTTGGCTTCCTCTGGGACCCTTCAGTCCTGTCCACTCACAGCTCCACAAGTTCCAACAAGCCCAATGGTAACAGCATTACCTGGTAAAATTAGAAGCAGTTCTCACATCCTGTCATGGTTTGAAAGAAGCAGGGTACTGGGGCCGGCAACAGCAGATCTCAGACTTGCTGAGCTGAGCCTCACTGCCCACATCACCCAGCATCTTCATTCCTTTCTAGGTGAGCCTCACTGCTGATGACCAATGGCGGATTTCTCAGTATCCCTGGGATTTTTGAAGCAAGTACCGTGGTGCAGCAGTGTCTTCTTCCTCACTCACCTTCTCCTCCTCCTTCAGCCAGGGGAGGGGAACGCAGGTAGTGTCTGGGCTGTACCTATACTCAGCCCCGCCAGGCAGATTGCCAGCCCTGCGGCTCTGCCCTTGTCTTCTGCCAGGTGCCCCCAGGACTGCGATCTCCCGACACAGGACTAGACTATGCCAGTTGCTAAAGTGAAGAAAGATTTCCATCCTGATCTTTTTTCTTTTGAGTTTTGCTATTCTTTTGTTGTTTTGCTTTGTTGTGTTTTTGTGACAGGTTCTCACTATGCAGCCAAGCATGACCTGGGACTCATAATCCTGCCTCCATCTCCTCAGTGCTGTGTTCTAGCTGTACATCACCATTCCCCATTTCTATCTTAGTTCTTAAACAGCCACTTAGTTCTGAGCACTATTCAACCCCTCCATGCTCCTCCGCCATTCTGCCAGGCCCAGCTACCCCTACACACTTCCCAGGATAGGCATAGCATAGGGCACCAGGAAGCTGTACTTGGTCTGTGTGCTGATCTGGGTGGTAAGCATTTTAAATTCTATGCCTGTGTGTCTTTTGAAGGGTACCTGGTCTTTACATCCTATCATCGCTCACAAAAGAAGTAGCTAACACAGAATGGAAATTAATTATGCAAATAAAATTCTCTAATGTCTTAGACTGGAATATTAGGTGACTGAGGCATATCACAGGTCCTAAAGCAGTTCTTGATCACAGAGCAGAATGAACATGACATGAACAGTTGCAAGAAAACAATGTCCAGAGACTTGGGAGCAAAGATAAGCACCGCTAAGAGCAATTCTCTTTCCCTGAAAAGCTTTGCAAAGTGCACCTTCCTCAGGGAGACAATCGGCGGAGATTAAATTGAGGCAGGGTATATTCAGAGGCAGAGAGTGGGGAGGGAGGGAGGGAGCGAGGGAGGGAGGGAGTCAGAGACAGACATAGAGACAGACAGACACAGAGAGGGAGTGAGAGGAGGGGGGATGTCAGGTGTGCAGGAAAGACAGTTGATGAGACCCTGGAGAGGGTACTTGGTAGGAAGGTGTTGGGGGATTGACTGGGATTCATCCAGTGGGCAAAAAGCTTTGTCCCAAATAAGAGCCTTCCATGATCTACAGAGAAAGGGAAGGATGGGGAGCTTGAGCTTTGGGAAGAAGGTTTAGCTAAATTTGGAAAGGAGGAAACAGACTAACCTGGGGAGAGAAAAGACCACCTAGAGATGTCATGGAAGAAGAGAAATGAGTCTCGTGATAAATCTCAACAGCAGAATTTGGTAGGTTTCTAGACTTCACCAAACATGGAGTGGAGTTACCCATAGATCATGCTTTGAGGTTTTTGTCTTCATAGAAGCTGTATGTGTTCTGTTGCTGAAAGCTGTGAAAACTGAGAAAAGGCAAATGCCTTTTTCTACAGTGCAGAAATCACCACCATCAGCAATCTAGCTTCTCCCCTTCAAGATCTTTTTCTCTGTATTTACTAAAACTTGTAATTCAAGATCAGGGGTATAAATGTTTTAGAAAGTTGCCCTTCTTTTGGTCAAATATTGGATTTAACTTACTGCCTGGGCTATATTTACATACCTCCCCAAATAACATTTGCACCTGATTGATTCAAACTGATAATCCCTTTCAGTAGTGCACACATGTTATATCTCGTTGTAACATCCCACATGTGTTTTGAATCGTACACTCACTTTTTTCTTGACAGTTTTTGTTTTCAGGAAACCACTCAGGCTGTCCTTGGAGAGCACCTTATCTTTGTCAGTTGAATAATTTGCTGTAGATTTCTGATTTGCAAAGGGAAGTGGTTTTTTTTTTTAATTCTATTTGAAGTGAGTTGACTTTGGCCTTTGTTCTGACTTGTCATCTTAGAGGAGGTAAAGGTCCTGGGCCCTGGAGAATCGATGCTGGCCCTCGTCGGGGAAGTGGTAGAGTTCCCATGCCACCTGTCACCACACCAGGATGCAGAGCACATGGAGATCAGCTGGTTCCGGAGCCAGGCCTCTGACATCGTGTACCTGTACCAGGAGCGACAGGAGCTCTCCAACAGGCAGATGCCAGAGTTCCAGAACAGAACCAAGTTCGATGCGCAGGAGATCAGGGATGGCAGCGTGGCTCTGCACCTCTTCAACATTGTTCCCTCTGATGAGGGCCCATATGGGTGCCGCTTTCTTTCCCCTGACTTCTCAGGTGAAGCCTTCTGGGAGCTGGAGGTAGCAGGTGCGTCCCCTGACCAATGAGGAGCAGGACACTGGGGAAAGGATCAGACTGGAGAGAGCTGCTTTATACTCAACAGTCACAGAGAATATCTCTAATTGAAAAACAAATGGACTAGACCCACAGTGAAGGGCATCTGGGGACACAAATTAGACTCTAAAGGCCTTAAAAATGATAGCAGATGTGAAATTGGGTGGGGGGTATTCAGTGGGGTGCAGATAGTGGATGGGTGTCTGCATATGATCAAAATATATTCTATGAAATTCTCAAAAATTCAACAAAAAATTAAATATAAATGGACACTTTAGAGTTGGGTGTGGTGGTGCATGCCTTTAGTCCCAGCACACCTTTAGTCCCAGTACTCAGGAAGCAGAGACAAGTGGATGTCTGTGAGATCAAGGCCATCCTGGTCTACATAGTGAGCTCCAGGCCAACTGGGGCTACAGGGAGACCCTATCTCAAAACAACAATAAAAAAAAAAAAGGACACTTAAATAAATGGCTTTTTAAAAATAAAAAAAATGTTAAAACATTGAGGGAGCCTGAAGGGATATTTCAGAGATGCAGGGCCTACCTAGCATGCACATGGCACTGGGTTTGATCCCTGGTACCAGGAAAAAAAGTTTTTTTAAAAAAATATTTTATTTATTATTTTTATTTTATGTATATGAGTGCATTGCCTGTATGTGTGTAAGTACACCTGTGTCGTGCAATGCCCGTGGAGGTCAGAAGAAGGTGTCGGATTCCCCTGGAACTGGAGTTACAGGTGGTTGTCAGTCACCATGTGGGTGCTGGGAATCAAACCCTGGTCCTCCACAAAAGCAGTCAGTGTTCTTAACTGCTGAGCCATCTTTCCAGCCCCAGGAAAAAAAGTTTTTAAAAAAATCCAGAAAGAGCCGGGCGTGGTGGCGCTCACCTTTAGTCCCAGCACTTGCGAGGCAGAGGCAGGTGGATCTCTGTGAGTTCAAGGCCAGCCTGGTCTACATAGTGAGTTCCAGGACAGCTGGGGCTACAGGGAGACCCTGTCTCAAAAGACAAAAAAAAAAAAAAAAAAAAAAAATTAGATAAATGAGCTCGATGAACAGATGTGAAATAATTTCTAGAATCTATTAGCAAGAGAAAAGCCAAAATGCAAAGTTTAATGAATATTTTAAAATTTTATTTAATTTATTTTGTGTGTATGAGTGTTTTGCCTGCAGGTAAGCGCACTGATGATGTGCAATGCACACAGAAGCCAGAAGAGGGCATTAGATCCCCTGGAACTAGGGTTACAGTTGGTTGTTTGCTGCCATGTAGGTGCTGGGAACTGAACCCAGGTCCTCTGTAAGAGCAGCTAGTGCTCTTAATCACTGAGCCATTCCTCTAGCCCCCAATGTATATTTTTATGTATAAAAAATAAAGAGGAACAATGCAGAAAGAAACATAAGACCAATAAACTAGAAACCAATAGAAATTGATTGCCTAAGCAGGGAGAATGCAAGGAATGAAAGAAAGGAGAAAGGCCAGGGGCCTTCCTGATACGTACTTTATACAACATTGGCATTTAAAGTGTATCAGTGTTTTGAAAGTTTAAAACCTATGGCTAGGTATCATATAGCTAAGTGATAGAATGCTTACCTAGCCTGAACAAGACCCTGGGTTTGACCCCTAGCACAGAAATCGATAGTTCAATGACAAGTGATAGATGATGGAGTTAGCTCCGTTTGAATGGGAAAGAAAGGACTGCGTGTACTACAGTCAGTTGATCTCTAGTGAGAACCAACAGAGGACAATCTATTGGAGTTTGGGGTGAGACACTTCTTTATTCTAACAGGACTATCTCTTCCATGATATAACTAGGCACATATAGACCTCCTTTGCAGTTACATATGTCCCTCAGCACTACTACCCCTGCCAAACTTAAACTGTCACTATAAGTTTATAGTCGGGGTGCTGCAAGCCCACGCACACATTAAGAGCAGTCACAGTTTCTGACATCTTATGGTGACCTCAAATGGTGAACAGTGGCATTAACTTCATGCAGTGTCTGGAAAGAGCCTGATTTTTCTCATACCTCCTGTTTTCCCAGGTCTGGGTTCAGACCCACTCATCTCCCTTGAGGGCTTCAAGGAAGGAGGCATTCAGTTACGATGCAGCTCCAGTGGCTGGTACCCCAAGCCTAAGGTTCAGTGGAGAAACCACCAGGGGCAATGCCTGCCTCCAGAGTCTGAAGCCATCATCCAGAATGTTCAGGGCCTGTTCAGTCTGGAAACATCTGTGACTGTCCGGGAAGGAGCCCATAGCAATGTGTCTTGCTCCATCCAGAACCCCCTGCTGGTCCAGAAGAAGGAGTTTGTGCTCCAGATAGCAGGTCAGTAGGTTCTGGCTCACACCTACCTTTCTAGTCAGCACAGGCTCCATGTTGATTGGCCCAAAGGTGATCTATAAGGACACAATGATTCTGAGGCATGGCTCGGTATGGGGCGAGACAGCCTTAATACCTCAATCGTCATCTACTTAGATATGAGGAAAGACTAGAGCGCAGTTGGCAACTCAAGTGTGAGGGAGAAGGCCCCAGGGAGCAACATTTCTGTAGCAAAGGCCATGCACTAAACCCAAACTCATTAAAGATTTTATCCCTTATCATTATTTATAGAGCTCCAAGGCCCTACCCTGGGGTTCCCATCCCACCTGGGGGATTCAGACAATAAAATGGATAAATCAACATCATACCCAAGAAAGTGATATTACCAGAGAGGAAAGTGAAGCAGAGAAAGGCATCTGGGAGTGACAGGATGTATCTATGGATTATAAAAATGTAACCCAGTGAAGTTTAGGCAGTGAATTGAAGCCCATTATTTAATGTCAAAGTCTTACTGTTGTAAGCATTAAGGAGAACCCAACATATAGGTCATTCCACCCATCAATCCAAATCAGTAATTATTACTTACAGGCAGATACAACCTACCATATACATGATCCCAAGCTAAACTGTAACTCTTCATTAAGTAAGGAAACTTGGAAATATGGTTTGTCACACAGAGTTCATTCTAAATTCTCCTGGTAATTGGCCTGGCCACCTGTATTAGCTGCCTTTATCCAAAGGGAAAATAAAGCATCTTAAGTCTCTGAGGCAAGCAAGTACAGCCTGGAGCTAGGGGCCTAGGTTAAACTCCAAGGGCACAAGGGGATATGAGTGCTTTGTCCTTGATGTTTGCATGTCAAATAGATGGACCTTACGAACAGCAGTCCTGCTGTAAAGCTGGCGAGAAAGAGGCTGGTTAAGCTTTGAAGAAGTTACCCCTACAATCTCAAAGAATAAAGGAAACCTTAGTTAGGCCTAAGATTTTCTTTTTGTTTCAGAGAAAATCCTAGCTTGCTTGCTTGCTTTCTTACTTGCTTACTTAGATCTGTATATAAATCTAAATCTGCATCATTTATAATTTATTAAGTTTATATATGTAGCACTTTTGATGTGTGTATCTGCACACGTACACTCACAGACTGAGTAAAGAGCAGATGGAGAGACTGTGCAGAGACCATCGGGGTTTGAACAGAGGGCCAAGGCTGAGGGCAGCTAGTCACAGAGACATCAGATTCTGAAGTTCTGGAACTTAACACAAACATTCTGCCATGAAAGCTGTCCATAGGATAAATCCAGTGAGGCTGATCCCTTTACATAAAACAACAACAAAAAATGCAGTTCTAGGGGACTAGAGAGATGGCTCAGTGGTTAAGAGCACTGGCTGCTCTTGCAGAGGACCCGGGTTTGAATCCCAGCACCCAAATGGCAGCTAACAACCACAGTAATCCCAGTTCTGGGGGATCTGACAGCCTCTTCTGACCTCTGTGGGCACTGCACAACACAGGTGCACTTATATACATGCAGATACACTCATACACATAAAATAAAAATAATAAAAATGTTAAAAATAGAGTTCTAGAAAAATAGTAGTTTTAGAAAAGATCACACATACTAAGCAAAATAAGCCAAATACAAAGAACAAAATATTGTTTAATTTCACACACATGGAGTACCCAGAATAGTCAAATTCATACAAATAGAGAGAATAGTGGGTAAGAGTCTGGTGGGGTCAAAGGGCAATGTGGAGTTAGTGTTCAATAGCCAGAAGCTCAGTTTGGGATGATGAGAAAGTTCTCAGATGGATGCTGGTGATAGTAGTTTAGAACAGTACTTGATGCTGCTTGACTGCATACTAAAACATGGTTAAGATAAGGGGTGGGAAGCTGGGCGTGGTGGCACATGCCATTAATCCCAACATTCGGGAGGCAGAGGCAGGCAGATCTCTGTGAGAACAAGGCCAGCCTGGTCTACATAGTGAGTTCCAGGCCAGCTGGGCCAACAGGGACTTTGTCTCAAAAAAAAAAAAGAAAAAAAAGATAAAGGCTGGAGCTCATTGATAATTGATAAACTGCCTGTCTTCCATGTGAGACCCTGGGGTTTGATCTTTAACACAGAGGGAAGTTAAGGTGACCTTGGAGACCGGGGGTTGGGGGGGGCGCGCTCTGCGTGGTTAGCAGTGCTTGCCTTTGTTGGGAATTCTTCCAACGATGTGGTGAGAACTGAATAAAAGCCAAGCAAGAAAGCAAGAGTTAACTGTGGAGGCCCCATCAGCGCAGAACAATTCACTGGGTTTCAGATGTTGTATTAGTTAACACTTTTTGTTGTGATAAAACATCACGGCCAAGGCACCTTACATAAGGAAGAGTTTATTGGGCCTCTGATTCCAGAGAGATAAGAATCCATCGCCGCAGGGAGGCGTGGCAGGAAGCGCAGAAAACCCACTGCTCACACCTTCAAGCAGGCACAGGAAGCAAGAGAGACAGACAAGAAATGTTCAAGCTACACTCTCTCAAAGCCCACCCCCAGTGGCAAGTGCTTCCTCCAGCAAGGACAGACCTCCTCACAGTGCCACCAACTGGGGACAAAGTGGAGCCTCTGAGGGGCCGTTCATTGAAGCCATTACAGGTGTTAAACAAAGCAGTTTGATGTCTGGATTCCTTCTAGTGTAGGATTAGATCAGGAAGAAATGGAGCTGTGATCGCAGAGACTTCCAAGTGGTTGTGAGATGACCGACTCACCTGCCCTTCTGCTTCCTTCAGTTCAAAGCCCTACTTCCTTCCCTGCTCACCAAGTCCAAGTCCTTGGCCGTTGCACCTGACCCTACCTGGCGAAGGCCATGCAGCTGTCCTCATGCCCCATTTACACACGGTTTTAGGGGTCCCACTGAAGGTGTAACTGGCCACCCCAAGGTCAGTGGCGCCCAAGTTGAGACAACTAACTTCCTGTGGGGTATTTTCCAGACGTATTTTTACCCAGAACATCCCCCTGGAAGAAAGCATTCCTGGGAACTCTGGTGACCCTGCCACTCCTCCTGGCGATCCTCACAATGCTAGCGTTGCAGTACTTTTACAAGCAGCGAAGCTCCCAAGGTATGAGTCAGGCTCCTAGAGCTGGCTTTGCAGGGTAGGAAGGCTTGGAGGGGGCGTCAAGGGACACTGTGGCGGAATGAACCTGGGTGCTGTGGGAACTAGAAACAGGCAAGTACCTATCCAGTCTTTCCCTTTTATTCTTCCTTTCAGAAAAGCTGAAGAAGCAGGGAGAGAAGGACCTAGGTAAGTGGGTGAAGGTGCACTCCATCCCAAATCCCCAAGCAGGGCCAAAGAACCCGCTGGGTTCCCAAGGCTAGGACCCCAGTCCTGGAGGGGGGACAAGAAAGGGGGAGGAGTTTGCTGGGACTGACTGTCCAGGCCACAGGCTGTGCTCCCAGATGCACAGGGCTGAACGTGCTCACCTCCAGGGAGTGAAGCCTCCTGTTCATCATCAGTCCTGTCTGGCTCATTCCCCATCCTGAGAATTTCTTCTTTCCCTTCCTTCTCCAGGAAGACTGACTGCACAGCTGGGTAAGTTCCATGGGCCTCACCACAGTGCAGCTGCCAAGGGGGTAACCTATCATCTCTGGAGCAGAGAGAGGTGTTCAGTGGCTTTAGGTTCCTTTTGGGGAGAGAAGGGTGGCACCCGTTTAGCTCTTAACCCATCCTCTCCTTTCTCTATGGGATGGAACTGGGCTGCTTGGGATGCCCAGGTGTTCGGGTCCAACCTTAGAACCTCTGAACAGACCCAACCAGAACCATTTACTCCCTCAGGTTCATTTTCCTCTAACAGAGCCCTTCTCCTTAATGCAAATGCCAGTGAGAAAAATGTCACTTGAATCTTCACTGAAATAGGAATACTTTAGCAAATTCATGGTCTCAGTGGAAACACATTAACTAGAAACCATGGGGCATGGGGGTCGGGTGGGGCTGCATAAAGGAAGGCCAATAATCTGGGCACCTTGGTTCCCGCTCACCATCCCAGCACTCTACTATGGAGGCCAATGAAAGAGAATTGTTATATTCTGGCCATTCTGGGATAAATAAGGAGATCTTGTCTCAAAAAACCAAAGGAAGGAAACGGGATTTTCCAGACAGTGGGGTTGTTGCACTTATGAACTCATGGCAATTTTGGCAGCATGCACAAGCCCTATGCAAGCTCAAGCCAGACAAAATCCCAGCACAGATGGGAGGAGGTAGGCAAGACCTCAGTCCTAGCCGAGGAACTACTGGCAATTGGTAGCTACTGGGAGAGGGAGAATCAGTTTTCTTTAAGGGAATGATTCCAGGTGGGCTGACCAGGCTCCAAGGGATGTACCCACACCAAAGAGCTTTAAAGATTATAAGTTAGACTGGATAGGCCTTTCAAAAACAAGAATAGAGGACATGACGTCGGGGAGAGGGGTGGTAGGATGGAGGTGAAGATGGGGAAGGAGGTCTGAATATGATCAAAACACCTTGTGTGAAATTCTCAAGGAACCAATAAAATAAATTTTTTTAAAAAACAGAGGTTGAGTGACCTCACAGGGGAGGTGGAGAAAGCTCCCATGGGTGGCAAGAAAACCTGGAGAACCAAAATTTGACTGTCCTGGAAAAACATCATCCAGAACTGAAAGCAGTTTACAATCTATGGAACCCTGCAGGGAAAAACAAACAAACAAAGGAAACTACTGTAGTAAGTCATTAACACCACAGTCTGAATCAACCTAGAAAGTTACCACTCCAAATGGTGCTTACTTTTGAAGAGAATAGGAATGTTCTTTGAACATGTTCTTTGCATTCTTTGAAGGAATGCGTCCCAGTGGCAAAGAATCAGCATTCTTCACATGTAGGCTTCCAGCCTTTAAATGAACTGCCTGGGAAATGCCCCAGAGCCCCATGGGCTGTGATCTGTGCCTGGGCGTGTTCAAGTGCAACTCCCACTGTCTCCTTAGCCCCCAGAAAAGCTTGATATTTCAGAATGAATGAGCCCCTTCCAACCAGACCAAAGACTTGGGTGGAGACCCTTTAACGCTAAACCTGGTTTCCTTCTCAGCTTAGTGCCCAGTGATTTCTTCCTTTGAATAAAGAATAGGATGAGGCACCAGGATCCTGGGGATGGGCGTCTTTGCATAGGGCAGCACAGAGTCAAGGATGGGGTCACAGTTAGCAGGGGCTTAAGGCTAAGGAACTTATTTGCAAAGTCTTTGAAGCTTTGGAATCTCACCTGAAGGTTGATGTTCCTCTCTGTTTTCCTTACAGAGAAACTTCAAACAGAGCTTGGTAAGTGGTGTTCCTTCCTGTCCCCTCTTGAACCTGGCTATCCATGTATCTTCTCATCTCAAAATAAGGTATGACATCTAGGCTACAGCTCTGCTAGCTGTGTGGGTGGGGAGACAGGGAATGGGGCAAGGGTGGCACAAGATGTCATGTGCGATCAGGAAAGCTGTGGTGTCCATACCCAGATCTTCTAATTCCCTCTTCCCTCTGCTGCTTCAGACTGGAGAAGGACGGAAGGCCAGGCTGGTGAGTGAAGCCTCTTTCTTTCCCACTCTTTCTCCCTAGGCTCCCTGACTTGCCCACGATGGAGTCACATCTCACTAAACCCATCCTAAAAAATGCCCTAAGTTGGAAATTCATTTAATCCTTCTAACTTACCAAACATCACAGATTAACACCACCACACTGAAGAGTGTTGGCTGTTCACTTTCTGACCACGTGGCTGGCTGGGAGCTACATCTCCAGAGAGTAACACACCACATACCATCAGCTTGGGGAATGACAAAAATTCAAAGCATGGTGTCTAATAAGCACATGTAGCTTTGATATCATTAGTGGGGGACTTTCTGTATACCCGGTATTTCTCCCTCTGATGCTCCCACGCCAAGCTTATGTGCCCCACATGGCACATGGTAATCTATGTCACTTGGTGGAGGTCAGAACCCAGTTTTACTTTTATATTTATTTTTATCTTGAGAATACACAGACAGGAAAGTATTGATTCCAATCCTGGTTACACATGACAATTACCTGAACCTCAGACTGCCTGAGGAGCTAAAGTAGTGATGTTACCATATATGGAAATATTTATTTTTATACTTCATACATACCTGCCCATAGTCCCTTCACTAGGCCAGCAGTGTAATGTGTCTCTTTACTTTGCATATATCCTTGAGAACATGAATTTCTACTTTGTCATGTGCATTTTAGTTTTATTTAAATGACACAGTTTCATGCTGTCCCTTGCTTTTTGCATGCATCACTGTTTGAATATCCATCTCATGTGTGTGGGGTCTGTTTTTTCTACTCCTGAGCATTCCACGTTAGCCAGGCACTGTCACTCCACACTACCATAAACACATTGAGTAAGTGGCTTCAAGTGGGTTGTCTAATCACCCTGTTTCTCTAGGAGGGTTAACTAGGAAGGGAAATTGCTAGCTCATGGGAGATTAACCCACAGATAAAATAGATAGTTCCAGAAACTGCCATCTTGCTATCAGCAATGCATGAAGGCTCTGTATTCCCGCGTCCTGTATGAGCCAGCTTTCTGTTGGCCAGCCCAGGAGATGAATGCTTTCTAATTGTTTATTAGTTGAACCTCTCTGAACACTAAGAAATTTGAGCATCTCTCTATGTTAGTTGTAGGTATGTGTATAAATGTATCCTTATTAGTGTATGAATTAGTATATTATTATTGGTATCAAGTTACAGATTCTTTTTTCCATTAGATCATCTGCTGTTGGTCTTATCCATGTTCCCCTTATTGAAGGGATATTTGATAAAGTATAATTAATCAAACTTTTACCTTATGGCTTATGTTCTTAAAGTTTTGTTGAGTAAGATCTTTGCCACAAAGATACCATCTTACACTTCAGTTAATTTATATTGTACTGCTCAGCTTTCTGCTATTATCACACAATACCTGATATAGTTAACTTATAAGGAAGAAAAGTTTACTTGGGCTTACAATTTCAGAGGTAATCCATGGACATTTGGCTCTGCTGCCTTTGGGCCCATGGCAGGGCAGCCTATGTGAGGGTGAGTAGGGAGTGTGTTAAGGTAGAGCAAGCTGTTTGTCTCATGGTAGGCAGGAAGCAAAGAGAGAAAGAGGAGAGGCCAGGGTCTCACATCCTGTATTACCAGATTTCCAATTGGGCTGCATCTTAAATGGTGGAACTGAGGACTAATCTTTAACATGGGCCCCTGGGGAACATTTCAGATCTAAACTGCAGCAGTGCATTTTATGTATAGGTCATTGGCCCTATAGAATTCACCATTTTCTGGATGAGAGGTCAGGATCCAGCGGCTTTTCTGTGTGCCCTGAGACAGTTTTCTCAGCCCCATCTAGTGCACTGTCCACAATTTTCCCATCGAGGGGAAAACTAAGTGCGATGTTCAGTCCCTGTGCCTAGATGGGCCTGTGTATGACTTACCCTTCTGACTTGCTGTTTTCCACTGCTATGGCTTCTATAGCATCTGAAAGTTCAGATTTTCCTTCCGTACATGTATGTCATTTTTTAAGTTAATGGGCCGTTTTACAATATAAATTATAAGATAAATTTATAAAGTTCCTTTCAAAACCAAGAAGTTGATTTGCACGAATGGTTTTGAATTTATAGGCAAATCAATATCGAAACAGCCAGCATTCCATAGAACTAACCTATTAGATGCAGGAGCTATGTATATGGAAAGTTCTACTGATGCAAAACTAGGGTTGAATGCATGGAACTCGAAAATGTCCTCTACTGTTTTTGGTCAACTCTATGGCAAAACAGAGCAAGAAAACACCAAACAGAAATCTACTCAGAATGGCTCACATGAAGGGAACAGCTCACATTAGGGATGTCTAGAAGGCATCTTTACACAGAGCCCAGCTCAGCTGGGTCTCTAGGACTGAGTGTGGCCAGGTAGAGGTAGAGGTTTCATTTTCATCCTTCATGCCATCCAGAATGCGTATGTTGGTTTTTGTCCTGGTGCTCCATTCTCTCAACATTACTTTAGCCTGCACACAGCTTTGGTAGAATCCAGCACTGCTGTTAGACCCCTGCCCAATCCAAACCAGTGCTGGGGAGGAGGTTATTTAATTTGTGGGCAGTTCTTGTGCATCAGATGCCTGAGCTCTCTGAGTTCCTTTTTCTTTCTGTTTGCTTTTAGAGTGGAGAGCAGCCCAGCAGCATGCAGGTAATTACTGAAGCTTCTAACTGATTTGTGATGTGGTTCTTACACAGAAAGGGCTGAAAGGGATCTGAGATTAGAATAAGGGTCTTTCAAGAGCCAAATTCAGAGCCTGGACACAAGCACACTTATATACACATAAGACAACACATTCACCCACATGTGTACACATATCCATGTACACACACGCATGTTCCCCAGAGAAGGGCGGGGGTGGAGAGGAGAGGAGATGGAGCTTTCTGGGTTTTACCAGGTTCATTTTCCAAGGCAGAAAGGCTGCTTCCTGGACCTGTTTACAGGACAAAAGGCAGAATGGGAAAATGGATTCTCTCAGATCTTTTCTCAGAAGGCTCCTCAGGCAGGCATGGTGGGGGCACATCTGTAATCCCAGCACTCCAGAGGCTGAGGCAGGAGGATCATGAGTTCAAGATCAATCTGGGCCACATAGGAAGATTCTGTCCCCAAAAAGGGGTGGGGAGAAAGGCGCTTGGGAATCCTCCAGTTCCTCACGGGCAGCAAGTGTATATGTTTGGGGGAATGTAAACCATTGGTCTATACGATCTCAGAGGTTCCTTCAATTTTAAGGATGCCCAGTTGCTATAAAACGGAGGCACAGCGTTCACAGGATGAGCTCAAGTTCAGGCAGAGCGTTGGGACCAGCAGGAAACGAGGCAGCTAATAGCGACTTTTCATTGCCCAAGACTTTGGCGCCATCCCTAGCAACTTACCACATCTGCAGTCTCTTCCCTCTGTTACCAAGCATGGGAATCAGGAATTTTTCCCATTTCCCAGGAACGAGTTAGGAAAGGAACAGGGTTTGGGAGCAAGTAGCATGCCACTTTGCGAGACATGCAGGAAGAGGGTGCTTGTCAGAGTGGAGTTCGAGTGACGCTCCACCAACTGTTCCACCTGGAGAACCAGAGCTTTTCCAGGGAGGGCAAAGAGGTTCCAGAACCATCCTCAGCTAGCACTAACCTTGCGCTTTTGCACAGTGGATGTGACTTTGGATCCGGACACAGCACACCCCAGCCTCGAGGTCTCTGCCGACTGCAAGAGCGCGTCTTCGCGTCTTCGGGCGTCCAACGCTGACCCGGGGGACCCGCGGCGCTTCTCTGAGCAGACGTGCGTGCTGAGCCGCCAGCACTTTGCCAGCGGCCGCCACTACTGGGAGGTGCACGTGGGCCGCCGCAGCCGCTGGTTCCTGGGCGCTTGTCTGGCGTCCGCGCCGCGCTCGGAGACCGCGCGCCTGAGCCCAGCCAGCGGCTACTGGGTGATGGGGCTGTGGAACAGCTGCGAGTACTTCGTCCTGGACCCGCACCGCGTGGCGCTCACGCTCCGCGTGCCTCCCCGGAGGGTGGGCGTCCTGCTGGACTGCGACGCGGGGAAGCTGTCCTTCTTCAACGCGTCCGACGGCTCCCACATCTTCACCTTCACCGACACCCTCTCCGCCTCCGGGGCGCTCTGCGCGTACTTCAGGCCCCGAGCCCACGATGGCAGCGAACACCCCGACCCCCTGACCATCTGCTCTTTGCCGGTGAGAGGGCAACATGCCCTCGAAGAGAACGACAGTGACACCTGGTTACAGCCCTATGAGGTCTCGGACCCCGCCCTGGGCCTGTGGTGATGCGCCCTCTTGACCGCATGGCCGGGTCAGGCCATCGTCCTGGACACCCACGCGAGACAGCATTTTGCTCTCCTGGATCTTCTGGAGCCAATAAAGGAATCCACCAAAATGTCAGCAAAGCCTAAAGGCTCAGCATGGCCCGAGGGGGACGAAGAGAGGGACTTTTGCCTGTGTAGATGTGTGTATAACTCCAAGTAAACTAGGCAATTCCAAACTGGCTTGTGTGTTGCAGGATTCCGGGACTGAATAAAATGTTCATCGCTGCTGCCAGCAACTGGCGTGTGCGCTGTGGAAGATGGGAAAGAAATCAGTGTTGGGAAAAAGGGGAGAAACGTTGTATTGGATTAGAAGCATCAGCTACTTTGTACAGTTTTGTATATTTTTGCCAGTTCTACAAAAGTTTGTAAGTAATAATATTTCATAACCACAGAGTTCATTCATGGCTCAGATCTGAGTTTTAAATACTTTTTTTTTTTTTGAGACCAAGTCTCCCTGTAGCCCTCAGCTGGCCTGGAGCTGCCCTAGATCGCACAGAGATCCACCTGCTCTGTCTCCCAAGTGCTGAGATTAAAGGCGTGCGTCACGACGGCCAGCTTTAAATACTATTTCCTACTGATACAAAGTTGGTAAAATGTCTAAGAACTGGGACAGGGAAAGCGAAAAGCTTGGTTCATCTTGCCCTATAAAACAAAAAAGAATCAGTCCTTAGAAATTGATGGGTAGGAGGATAAGTTCAACTCTTTTGTGCAAAATGGGGACTGAATTTTAAAATGTAGTGCAAACTTAAAATCACCACTGAAAGTAGATGAGGTAATTTATATGCTGATAAACTTGGTTTAACAATTCCAAGTATATACAAAATGTGTTGTACACCATAAATATATACAATTTTCATTTGTCAATTAAAGTAATAAATATAAATGTTTTAAAAAAATAAAAGGATATATGAAAAAGCAAAAAAAAAAAAAAGTGCAGTTTGGAGTGATTTTCCTTACTGGCTATGGGACAATTTGAACTTGAAAATCACTAGTGGCAATGACAAGGCTGGGTTGGGGAGCTCAGTGTGGAGTGTTTGCAGCCAAGATTTCCTTCCTCTTTTGTCTTCTTCTTCATGGGACCTGAGATTTCCACCAGTCCAGGGACAGAAAGGGGCTGGAATGACTGGGGCTCAGTTTGGGGCCCAGAAGTTTGTTACATGTGGGAAAGGTTGGGCATATAAGAAAACTCACTAGGAGTGCTGAGAGTCAGGTTTCTTTCTTCATATATATAGTCAATATTTTATGAAGTCTTTGAGAATTTCATACAATATGTTTTGATAATATTCACTCCTGGTCCTCCTCCTAACTCCTCCCAAATCTACCCCATACCCCAACGGCCATACCCCTCAACTTCCTGCCCTCTTTTTTTCTTAATGACCCAACAAGTCCAGTTTGTGCTGCCCATATACTCTTGGGTGTAGGACCACCCACTGGAGCATAGTCACCCTACCAGGGGACATACCATTTAAAAAGCTGGAGAGTCATATTTCTTGATCAGAGGAAGAAGATGCAGAAGGGGGAAAGGAAAGAATTACCAACTCACTCTGTGGAAGACTGTACTAGAGGTAGGAGTGTGAACATAGTGTTTACTATGTATACATAGATGGAACACAAGCATCATGGGTGAGTGGGTAGAAGATAGACATGAGACAGACTGTGCATACATGTTTTTAGCTCTGTCTGCTCCAAGGGCCTATAAATAGCCATGTCCCAGTATTAGAATGCTCGCCTAGCACTTAGAACCTGGCTTTCTACTAAAAGTATTGCTTCCTACTAGAAGGATGTATTAGTCACTCTGTATCCGTCACTTTTCTGTAGCTGTGATAGAAATACTGACTGAAACAATAAAAAGGAAGAGTTTATTTAGCTTTCGGTTCCAAAGGGGCAAGAGTCCACCATGGTGGGGAGGCATCATGGCAGAGGTGACTGGAGTAGGAGCAGAAGCTAAGCTCTCACATCTTCAAGCAGGCACAGGAAGCAGAGTGTGACTGGAAATGGGGCAAGGCTTAAGAACTCTGTAAGCCCACCCCCAGTGATGAGCTTCCATCAGCATGGCCATACCTTCTAAAACCTCCCAAAACAGCAGCACCAACTGGGGACAAAATGCCCAAATACTTGGAGCCTATGAGGGACATTTTCATTGAAACCACCACAAAGGAACTAAGGTTTGTTGGAGGAATGGATGACACCAGAGTAGGGCAGGGAAAATACAAGAAGGATCTTATATATCTTGCATCAGAAAATACAAATGAACTATCAATTGCACAGAAGAGTTCAAAAACACTTCCCATGGCCAAATCTAAACATCAAAGTAATAAATGGAAGTTATAGATCATAACCCTTTGAGTAAAATAGGAATACACAAGTCTATCATCATTCTATCTATTTATTGATATCTATTTATTGATATTGAGGTATGTAGATACAGATGTAGATATGCATGAATAAATAAGGGAGCATGAAAAGCTCTATCTTACAATAAGCATCACAAAATATCTTCCTAGAATAACTCATTGTTCACTTCTAATTTTCATTACAAAACCATCGATTATCCCTGTAGTAGAAGAATTTTAAAGACATCATCTTCAAGTCACAAAAGTTAATATCACTAGATGTGAAATAATTTTACATTATGTATACCACTAGTAAAATGCAATAAAAAGAACATAATAATATCACCTTAAAATATTTTTATTGAGCTTTTGTACATGTCATACAACAGTTCTCAATCAAATTTAGAACCCCTACCCACCCATACACACCCCCACTGGTCCTCAGTATTCTGCCATACATGTTAAGTCCCAGCCAGTCAAGCATGCGTACCCAGATGCCCTTCAGTGCAATTTCATCCCCTGGAGTCTATTCAGCCTATCTTGAGATCATAAGGAAAGTCTACTCTCCCTCACCTAGCAGTAATCAGTCTCCTAGGCTAGGGCTGGCCTGATGCCCATTTCCCTCTCTCCGCCCTGGGCCCTTGTTTGAGTCTTGTGCTGAATGCCACCATTGCCACAAATTCACATGAGCAAGCTTCCAGTGGCCTGAAATCCTCTGAATAACATTACTTTTGAGGTATACTTGCACCCAATATATCATGTGGAAACATCAGACAAGCTGATGTTAAGGTTAGAAATGACAAGGCAAGTTTAAGGGACAGTTTCAGACTGAAGGGGATTAAAGAAACATGACAACTAAATCCACTATATCTTGGACCTATAAAAAGTACTATTGGGGAGAAAAAAATATTGTGAAAAAACTTTGTGGGTTAGATAGCAATAATGGGTGAATATTGGTTTCCTGATTTCAGTGTGGGAGAATGTTCCTGGCCATGTGCATGTGCAAGTAGGCCAGAAGTTAATGTTGGGGGTCATTCTCAATCTCTTTCTTCCATCTTTTTAAAAATGCATTTATTTTTATTTTATGTGTATGAGTGTTTTGCCTGTATGTATGTAAGTACACTGTGTGCATGCAATGCCTGAGGAGGTCAAAAGAGGGCATCAGATTCCCTAGAACTGAAGTTACAAATGGTTGTTAGCTGCCATTGAATGCTGGGAACCAAACCAGGATTCTCTGAAGAAATAGTCAGTACTCTTAACCATGGAGCCATCTCTCCAGCACCTCTACCATCTTTTTTGAGATAGGATTTCTCACCGAACCTTGAGGTCATTGATTTGGCTAGACTAGATAGCTGGAGAGCTACAGGGATCTACCTGTCTCCACTTCTCCACTTCTGGGATTACGGACGTGTGCCACCATGCCCAGCTTTTCAAAAAGTGGGTGCTAGGGTTATGAACTCAGGGCTGCAGGCTTGCATAGCAAGCACTTTACTGACTGAGCATCTCTCTAGCCCTTGGGTTTTTTTAAATAATTCATTTTTTGAGAATTTCATATATGTATACAATACATTGTGATCATACCCACCCCCAACAATACTAGGAGGGTGGGGTCCCAAGCTGATTGTAAGGGAGGGGTTCATTCTCAATGACCTTCAAGCCTGCTGATTTCTAACTAGCTACATAACATTAGGAACACAGTTCAGAAGATGCCGATTCAAACACTCTTGATTATGTGCTTTCAGGTTTTACCAAGTGACTGCTACATTTACAGCTTTAAGCTACAGTGAAGTTTGGAAATTATAACGGTTGTTAATCAGGATTGGGACTGGCAACTGTTAAACTGTTTCGTGAAGGGATTGGGCGCTGTGTCAATCTCTGGGTAGTTCTGGGGAAGGGATCCAATGTACTAAAGATCAGCAGAGGTTAACTGTGTTTTATAGGTCAACTCACATCAATGGGTGGGTATGCCTGCAGCCTGGTTCAGAGGTTCAGCTGTGTATATGACTAGGATATGATTAATGAATGCTTCTTCCCTGGGCTGGAGATGTAGCTCAGTGCTAGTGCACTATGAGGTGCTGAGTTTGATACCCAGGATCATATAAAAACAAACAAACAAATGAACAAAATGCAGATCACCCCATTCTATTTTAAATGTTCCCTACTAATGCTGCTCCATCCCCCCCACCCCCCACCAGCCCTTGACAATAAGGTAGAAAATCCTCATAGTTTGAACTTCAAAGTGTATCCAGAACCTGTCCATTTCTGGCTACTTTCTTTGTTTCTACCCATCACCTCTCATCCAAATTACTACAGGAACTTCCCTATATGTCCTATACAGCAGCCCAAGTGGTTTTATTAAAACAGATCAACTGGGTAAAGTGGTACACACCTGTAATCCCAGAATTTGGTAGTATAGTAAGATTGATGCCAGCCAGGGCTACATAATGGGTCCCTGACTCAAAACTTCAAACCCAAAATCAATCAAAAGCAAAGCAAACAAAAAACCCAAGGTCAGTTCTATCTCTCCTCTTGTTCAAAACTAATTCCTCACATTAGTTTATCAGGAGCTACAGGAGGTGGGCCTGGTTCCATCTGTCTGGCTCTCTCTGTCTCTGTCTCTGCATCTGTCTCTCTGTCTCTGCCTCTGTCTCTCCTATCTCTCCACTCTAGAACTAGTTTTCAGCTGTTTCTTCTATCCAGAGCACTTTGAATCCTTGTCCAAAGTCTAAACTCCGTAAGGGCTGGACCATGCTGGCTCCTTCACCATTATGTATGTGAAGGATGCGCTACACGGTATCTGACATACCATAGACTTCCAGAAGATTGATGGAGGTCTCTTGACAGAAGAAGTCTCTTGTGCTTGTGCAAGTGTAATGGTCCATGATTAATCCCAGCACATAGGAGGAGAGGTAGAAAGATCAGGAGTTTAAGGCCATTGTTTACTACATAGAGAATTTGAGGCTAGCCAAAAAGACACAAGGAACTGTCTCAAAACAAAACTAAACCATATAAAGCACCTATAAAAATCAAAACTCAAACAAACAAAAAGCCAATTCCTGCCTGGTGTGGCCCCATCATACCATCTGGCCACTTTCTTTGTTTCTACCCATCATCTCTCATCCAAATTACTATAGGAACTTCCCTATGTATCTGATACAGCAGCCCAAGTAGTTTTAATTTAAACAGGACAGATCAGCTGGGTACAGTGGTCTGTCCTTACTTCTGTTCCATGTTTGGTTTCAATGATAAAGAAGCACTCTGTGAATGGGAGGCACTTATAACCTTTGTACCTCTCACAGCCTACACTTGGGATGTCTGAGACTGCCACATTCTGTGACAATTGTTTCACAATGTGTACACATATTAAAACATTCCTTTATATACCTTGAATATATTTATGTGTTCATTATGCCTCCAGAAAGCTGAAGATCAAAATCAATCTATCAATCAATAGCATCTTGTTATCTTAACTTTTATACCCTTTGATATTGCTGTTTAAGGTACAAAGCCCAGATGGGGGATGTAGCTCACTGATAGAGCACTTGCCTATCATGTGTAAGGCCATGAATTCAGTCCCCAAAACAACAAAAATGAATGATCAATGAATGAATGAGTGAATAAATGAATGAATAAATAAATAATAATAAAAGAGCAAAGCCAGACATAGAGGCAAGTGTCTGTAGTCTGAAACAGGGACCACTCCAGTGTGAAAAAAATAAATTCTAACTTGTTACACTTTAAAAACATATTATGTTTTCTTCTTCCATCCTGTACTTTCTCAACAACTTTGCTATAAAACACCAGATTAGATCACAAGGCAAGAATGTTTACATAACAGGTGAGCAACGAATTGTTAGCTGCCCACTAGCTTCACCACAGAAATATTTCTCATATGTGAATTTTAATGACAGTTGCCTAGGTCAGTTCACAGAAACTTAAGGGCTGCTTTTGTTAAACACAGTGATTCTTCACTTGTAGATATCTGACAGGTGATGAACTGGAATGAAAGGTTTGACTTTATAGCATGTCTGTCTCTGCCATCTCAAGACTTTTGAGTCAGAACATACTCAGCTCTGCATGTGGACACAGTGATCATTTGAAAGATATTCTATCCAGGGCTATAATACAGAACTAACTTGGCCTTCTGTCCATTGGAGCTGGTATGTGTTTCCTCCACCTCAACCTTGTGCTTTCTTGGTAGCTCAAGCATTCTAAGTCCTTCAGTCCCATCTTAAAGCCAGGATGTTTATATAAGACAATGGCACCAACTGAAACTCAACAGTTTCTGGTGAAGTTGAACCCATTCATACCCTCCCTAACCCCTGGCCAGGCACACAAGTACACGATCAGGATGCTTGCACATAAGATGAAAAAACAATTTTCGAAATCATGGCCATGACCAATAGACAGTTAACATAATTTACCCCATCCCTCTGAAAGTTCATAAAAGCTTGTTCCTCCCTTTTGTCCAGATCGCTTTCCTCTCCCTTCAGCTGTTGCTGAAGTCTTTTGTCCCAATACAGCCTTGGCTGTAGCGCTTGTAATGTGTGGCTTGGTTTCATTTCTGCCATTTTCATGTCACACGTCCTGCTGTCTGGTATCAATCCCGATGATTTCAAAGGATCCTTGAGCCTAGGGCCAGCCTAGGCCACATAGTGAAACTACGTATTTTAGAAAAAAATATATATATATAACCAGCGAGATGGCTCAGTGGCTGAAACCCCTCGCCATGCAAACCTGGTGACCAGAGTTTATGCTTTGGAACATACAATGGAAGGACAGAAGCAGCTCATGCAAGTTGTCCCCTGACCTCCACAGGTGTGCCATAGCATGCATGTGCCTGCACACACTCAAACACACATACATAATAAAGTAATAAAATTAAAAAATAAAGTACAGCTGTGGAAAGGTGCAAAAAAGGTGTATTTCTTAATAGTAATACAAAAAAGGAGTTTCACAGAAAATAATTACTTATTAGTCAATGCCAAGAACTATTGGACTGGATTTTATCAGTCACTATGCTGGTACAGGTGATGAACATGACATTCACAGGTCACGGAACTCCTACGTAAGTCAAGCTCTGTGTACCATACTATATGTACAAGTGGGCTCTACTATTACGTGTGCAAGAGGCTACTGTTCTCTGTTCCTTTTCTTCCTTTTCTCTCTTTCTCTCTCCCTTCTTTCCTTACTTCCCTTTTTACTGAAACACGATTTCATGTAGCCCAGTCTGGCCTGGAACTTACTATGTGGCCAGAGATGACCTTCATCTTCTGATCCTTTTGCTTCAACCTCCTAAGTGCTAGAATTATAGGCATGCATCACCATACCTGTTCATGTGGCGCTGGAAATGGAACCCAGGCCTTTGTGTGTGCTAGGCAAGCACTTTAACAGCTGAGCCATCCCCAGTCTAAAATATAGCCCAGAGGAAAGACTGTGCCTATCAATGTAGATGCTGGTTCTTATATTCACGGTGGGCTTTGAGTGCTCAAATGGTGGTGCCCAGAGAGGGAAGGGTCATGTGAAGCTACCAAGTACCATCTATTCTCATCTTCCTTCTAGGAATCCTAAATGTCTGCAGATTAGTCAGCTCAATACCTTGTCCTAACTGGCCAGAGAGGCCCAAGGAAGGCACAGAGAGAGAGGCCCAAGGAAGGATGGGAATAGCAGGGAAGCCTGGACAGGGGCAGGGACAGATCAAGACAAGAATAAAGTATGTCAGGGTGGTGCTACACGCCCCACCTCACCAGCATCCTCCTCAGAGCCCTGGTTACCTCCTTGTTCCTCAGGCTGTAGATGAGTGGGTTGAACATTGGGGTGAGGATAGTGTAAAAGACGGCAGTTTCCCAGACTCCCACTGGTGTCCTAGTTGAGGCACGCTGCATATAGCCAAATATGGTCCCCCTGTAGTAGAGGCCCACCACAGCCAGGTGGGAGGAGCAAGTGGTGAGAGCCTTCTGTTTCCCCTCTGTGGAGGGCATTTTAATCACAGCCGTGAGGACCCGGGCATAGGAAGCCACAATGACCCCAAGAGGCAGCAGAAGCATCACCACACAGCATGCATAGATGAGGTCCTCAAACAGTGAGGTGTCAGCACAGGAGAGGCGCAACAGGGAGGGGACCTCACAGAAGAAATGGTCCACCTCCAGCGAGTTACAGTAGGGGAAGCTGAAGACCATGCCCACGTCAATCACACCATCTGACATCCCACCCATCCAGGATGCCATGGCAAGGAAAGAGCAGGCCTTCCAGTTCATGAGCACAGGGTACCGCAGGGGGTGGCAGACTGCCATGTACCTGTCATAGGCCATGACTGCCAAGAGGAGGCACTCGGCTCCTCCTACCATAACCACCAGGAAGATCTGAGATGCACAGCCTCCAAGGGAGATGAACTTCTGACCTGAGAGAAAGTTGCCCGCCATCTTGGGCACCACCGTGCATGTCAGAGCCAAGTCCATGATGGAAAGATGACTGAGGAAGAAATACATAGGGGTATGCAAGTGTCTGTCAGCCTGGATGAGCATTAGGAGGAGGATGTTGCCAGCCAGAGCAACAGCAAAGGCCAGAAGAACCAAGGAGAACAGGAAGGAGTCATAAGGTGAGTGGCTGAACAAGCCTGTGAGGATGAAGCCAGATGGGGTGGTGTGGTTCCAGAGCTCTGTGGCCATGACTCTGAGAAATAAACAAAAGAACAGACAAACAAGCTATTTACTGGGCATCTCAGCAGCATAAGAAAGTAAACATTTTTCTCCCAAAAGGCAGAGACCAGCCCTTTGACACTGCCCTCCTGCAGTGAAAACACATTTCTCTTGAGAGGTGAGGGATCAAGGACACAGGCAGAGGGAACAGAGAGTGCAGGGAGAGAAGAGGGGTGCTAAAGGGCAGGTGGATACGTGTAACTTGAGGAAGGGGGGTTATGGACTTAAGAGATAGGGAAACTGATGTATTAGAGGACATGAGAGACAGAGGGAAAAGAAAAGAGTGTGAAAGGTTTAAAGGTAACACATTTTAAAATAAAAGGCTTAATTTTCCTTGTTAAAAATAGGGAAAGTGGGCTGGGGAAGTGGTGAGGTGGGTAAAGACATTTGCCTTATAAGCCTGGTGACCTGAGTTTGATGCCAGAACATATATAAAGGTAGAAGCCACCTGACTCCATAGAATTATCCTATGACCTCCACGAGCATGTCATAGCACATGTGTGCTCACACATATATCATGCACATATACTAATTTTAAAAATAAGAGAAGACACCTCTCCACCCCTTATTTTAGAATACTTTAGAAAACTCATAATTTCTTTCTCAAT
>NW_008348685.1:2427200-2445236 GCF_000622305.1 Nannospalax galili | reverse complement strand
TGGTTGTTGTTGCTTTTGAAACAAGGTCTCTAGCCCAGGCTGGCCTTGAGCTCCTTACATAACCAAGGGTGGCCTTGAACTCTTGATCCTCCTGCCTTTCACCTCTCTGTGTGCAACACCATGCCCTCTTCCTTTAAAATCTTTTAAAAGCTTAATGAATTTCTTGCCTTGATGAAGTTTCTAACCCCATGATGTCTATTTCTAAGACCTAAGATCAAGATCTCTTTGAAATATAGTTGTCAAGAAAAAGACTGGGCTGGAGTTGTAGCTCTGTGGCAGAGTACTTGACCAGTTTTATGAGGCCTTGAGTGTGATCCGAGAGAGAGAGAGAGAGAGAGAGAGAGAGAGAAAGAGAGAGAGAGAGAGAGAGATTGGGTAGGATAGGAACCTAACCTGATCCTGGAACCTCCCACAGAAATACAAAATTGCTTCCTCTTAAGACGTGAAACATTTATTTTTCTTTTCCATAAAGCCAGTTATCTAGGAGATTATCATACCAATTGCCAAATGAATTAGGATAAACTATGAGTGAAATAATGTAGCCAAGTCTTCCTTGAGTCTCTTTCCACCTCCAAGAGCATGCATGTACCTGTTGGCATCAGCTTGTGTACATAAAAGCTGTAACAGTTTCCTTCTGCTTTTTCAAAGTACATCCCCTGTGATGTGCATCACATTCTGGTTTAAGGTTTAGACAATAAACTGTTTCATTTATTTTCTACCTTTGTGGAGAGGTTCTTAGGAGTATGACAGGTTTTGTTATTTCTTCAGGAAAAAAAAAAAAGAGTAGGCACTACACTACACACAGCTGAACATCAATGTCAAAGGCATCCTGAGATCCTCAGAACCTCAGATGTGCTTCTTTGGCTGTAACCTAGCCACTCATCCTACCCCGATGTTTATACTTTGGGAAATAAGAGTGTAGGTACAGAGGACATTCCTGTGTCCCAATCATACATAATCCATTTTAATTAATGTCTAACCTGGGCACTAAATTGAATGTAGCCAGTGAATACTCTGTTGTAGTCACTCAATTTACAAAGGAAGAATTGGGCCAATGCCCACTTCATGGCACTGCCTACCACTAAATGGTGGGTAAGGAGGGGTATACTATTGGTTCTATCAGACAGAGTCTATCCAAATTTGTCAGAATTCTCAATGTTCCCTAACATACTAGTCAAAGGGTACCAAGTTGCAGTCACACAGGAAGAATAAGTTTTAGTAACATATAGCAGAGGGAGCATAGTTTAAAGTAATATTTCATGTTTCACAGTTGCTAAGAGCAGCACAGTTTAAAGTTCCCACCACAAAGAAATGATTATGTGAGGTAACAAAGGTGGTAATTATCTGGATTTAAACTTTCTGTGGTATGTACACATATAGCATCATATTATATTCCACATAATAGATACAAGTAGCATTTGTCAATCACAACTAACCAGAGGTGGTGGTATATGCCTCTCATCCCACTACTCTGAGGCAGGGGGACCACAAGTTGGAGGCCAGTCTGGACTAAATACCAAGACACTTTTAGACAGACAGACAGATCATCCTTAATAAAAAGAGTATCAATGAGAGACAAAGGACATTGAAACAGATAAAAGTATTTTTATGATCAGAAAGAAAGAAGCAGCAGCTGTCACATAGTTTTGTCCTAAATTCATTGGGTGATTGGATCAAAAGTCTGCTACTAACAGGCATTAGGCAAAGGAAAAACAAACTTCTTCCATTTTTCTGACAAGACAATTTTGATTTCTGAGGCGGGGGCGGGGGGAGGAATACCTGAGAAGTCATCTGTGTCTCTGGGGAACTCTGGAATATGTTTTAAGATGCAAATAGGTGAGGCATGGTGGCATACATCTGTAATTCCAGCACTCAGGAGGCTGAGACAGGAAGAATTCAGGGTGTTCCAGGCCAGCCTGGGCTACAAATGTGAGACCCTGTCTCTAAAACAACAACAACAACAACAACAAAAGAACCAAAAACCAAGAACAAAACAAAAAGCAAACGTGTTGATCTGTGTCTCCAGGATTCTTATTTGGTAGATCTTGATGGAGCCTTACCACCTACTCTTTCTCAACGCCTCAAATGAGCTAAAGGGGAAATAGCCTTACATACATTGGTTTAGGGCAATCTGTGTGTATAAAAATTCTTATTTTGATGGTAGTAGAAAAGCTGCGTAGAGTCAGAAGACTGTGGAAACATATGGGGAAAGTCTAGGACACAGCAAGCTATAGAGATGAGCACATAGAGGACAGAGAGCCCTCACAGTCTGGAAGTTAAGATCTGCACGGGCAGACACAGTGACAGACTCCAGAGCATGGTGGGGTGGGCACACATGTGACCAGGACTCCATGGGTGTACCCGCTGCCTTTAGAACTCAAGTCTGCAGACTGATGAACAGATGAGCAGTAACAATTTCATCCTAGAAAACTAAGATTACCATCTTCTTGATTTCCAATACTGACGACCTTTGTCAGTTGACGGCACAGAGATGTCTCTGCGTCCGGCACATCTTTCTCCAGAGAACCTGAAGCTGAGGTCTGAAGGCAGAACAGCTCTTCCCAATTCCCAGCTACTTTCAGTTCCACATCTCTCAGGTCCTCCCTCACATCCACAGTTCCTACCACCTCCATTCAGCTCTCCCACAGTTCACCTTCTAGATTAATCTGCAAATCCAGTGTTTGGTAATATATGAGCAAGTGTTGGCTTGGAGAATGACCCTACATACACTTTCCCCCAAATTACAGGGCTCCAAAATACAAATTTATAGAACTAATTACTTAAGATGGCCTTCTGTTTCTTACAAAACTGATAATGAGCTCATGTCCCCGATTTATACAGGGAAAATGTCTTGGGACACAAAACCCAGCTGTTAATGAGCCCAGAGAGTAGACACCTACTCTACACTAAGGAGGAAATCCAAATAATGAACTGGCTCCAGGACAAAGTTCACTCCCCATAGCCCTGACTTTGAAAAAATGCCCCAGACTCCCATTAAATCAGGGAAAGAGATCCCCACAGGACAGTCCCCAACACACCAACTATTCTTCCCCAAGAGGGGTCTTTACTTTCATCTTGTCCCAGTGTCACCACTGAGTGTCAGAAAGGATATCTATTTGTACCTAGAGAGCTTTGTTAATGAGTGACCAAGCCGAGTATTCTGTGATCATTGTCTTCAACCCATGTCCGATAATTATATACACCACCGTCCTTGTTACTTTCTATTGCTGTGATGAAAACACTGACCAAACCAATTTGGGGAGAAAAGGGCTTATTTGACTTACAAGCGCAGTCCATCATCAAGAGAAGCCAAAGCAAGAACTCAGGGCAAGAATCTGGAGGCAGGAACCGAAGCACAGACCATGGAGGAACACTGCTTACTGACTTACTCTCCTGGCCCATGCTCAGCCTGTTTTCTTACACAACACAGGACCACCTACCCAGGGGTGGCACCGTGCACAGTGGGCTGGGTCCTCCCACCTCATTCGGCAATCAAGAAAATGCCCCACAGGCATGGTCACATGCCAATCCAATGGAGGAAATTCCTCAATTGAAGTTCCCTCCACTAGGTATGTCAAGTTGACAACCAAAGCCATCTAGTACAATTGACCCCTTATCAATGTGTTTGACATACAAACACATCACTATTAACCCAAAACCTTTCCATTTATGGTCTCCAAAATATGTTAATACTAATATCACAGTATAAAACATTACAACTTTAAAAGTTGCAGAGTCTTTTGAAAAATTAAAACACTTTAAAAGTTCAAAGTCTCTTTAAAAAGTCTCTTAGCTGTGGGACCCTGTAAAATCCAAAACAAATTACAAGCTATCTTATTTCAAAAGGGAAGAACTGGGCACACTTGAGTACAACCAAAGTCCAACAATGTACTTCAATGTTCCCCGGACAACAGGGAGTCACTCTCAATCTTCTGGGCTCCAAAGAGCTTGAGCAGCTCCATTTCTCTGGGTCTGCCATCCACAGCATACACAGTTTGTCTGGTAGGCTCATACTGGCTCTACTCCACACCTGCTGCTGCCCTTCGTGGTCCTCCCATGGTCCTGGCATTTCCAATATGCTGGGGTCTCCACTGAAACTGAGGATGTACCTTCACCAGTGGGCTTTCTTGGCCTCTCAGGGTGCAAATCCTCAGATTCTCTCCGTGACCCCTTCAGCCCTGGGATCTTCACAAGTGAGGCTACACCTTCACCTATGGCCTTTGCTGGACCCTCACAGTGCCAAGTCTCAGTTGCTCTCTAGGACTCCTTCATGCCTTTAAAACCAGTACCACCTGGGAGACTCTTAAACATTGCCAAAATTTCTGCTACAGATCAAACACACACACACACACACACACACACACACACACATACAAAACCATTGAGCTTTATTTCCAAGAAATAAAGTTGTGAAAAGAAAGTTCGTGATAAATGAGTTATAAATAAAATATGTTCTTCACATGCAGGAGAAATTAGACAACAGGTTAGAATCTGGAAGAGTACCAAGCACAAATATCTTTTATTAAGGATTTATCTTCTGAGAAAGGCTCTAACTATACAGCCTAGGTTGGCCTCCAATATTCTTGCCTCTTCTCCAGATAAACATATTCTTCTCAGATATTTTGATGATTGTGGAAACAGAGCTGGAAATGAAGAGGATTCTCTCATTTTCCTTTTAGACACCTGTTGGAAGTGAATTCTTTACACACATTGGTTGTCCTGAACTGAATGCTCTAACTCAAATCCTAACGTGATGAAATAAATAAGATTCTAAGTGGGATGGCAATAGAAAAAGCCAAGTTTGGATTGAAGGTTGACTATCTCATTTTAAACCCAAGAAAACTGAAAGTAGCTGTATTAATGGTCATTTCCAAGTAACCAGATCCTCATTCCACCTACCTGAAAAAGAAAGGACATTCTCTCTCCAAGAAAACAAAATAGACAGAACAAAATGTTGTCTAGTCCAGCCTCCAGCATTTTTTATTTAAAGTGCATAACATAAAGTAAGAAAAACCATCCATCCAGAGAGACCCATAGACTATGCAGCTTTAGAAATAGATTAGAACTTTAAATTTCAGTTGGTTAATGAGTTAAGAAGATAAGACAGAACATCTGAACATATAGAGACTTGCAGAAGAGAAATGGAAGTCTTAAGAAAAAATAAAATCGAGGGCTGGAGAGATGGCTCAGCAGTTAAGAGCACTGGCTGCTCTTGCAGAGGACCGGGGTTCGATTCCCAGCACTCACAAGTTGGCTAACAGCCATCTGTAACTAACTGCAGTGCCAGGGGATCCAAGGTCCTCTTCTGACTTCCACAGGCTTTGCAGAACATGGGTGCACTTACATATGTGCAAGCAATACACTCCTATACATAAAATAAAAATAATAATAATAAAGAAAAAAGAAAGAATAAAATCATAACTCTAGATTTGAAAACTGCAATGCCTAGAATGATGAGATTATTATGTGAGACAAGGACCATCTTTGAAAGAACAGAAGAAAAATGTCAGTGACCTAGAATGGACATAGACAAACTTATCCTGTGAAGGACCAAACATTTCATATTTTAAGTTTTGTAGAGCACACAATGTCTGTCACAACTACCCAATGATTTAGTGCAAAGCAGCCTTAGGTGACATGTCAATATTCCAGGTAAGTTTTACTGATCAAAACAGCCAGTGAACCAGATTTGGTCTGAGGGTTACAGATTGCTGACCCATAATCTATAAATCTAGTTAATAGAAAATCCCAGAATGAAAGCAAATGAAGATACATGAGTGAAAAAAGTTACAGCCACATCAGAGACCTGGGGGACAGTGCCAATCTGAGTATCCATCTAAAGAATCTAAGAAACAGAAAAGGGAAAAGCTGGGTCTGGAGGTGCTATGATCCCAGGACTGATGCAGCTGAGCAGGAGGTTCGAGAGTTTGAGGTCAGTCTAGTCTACTTAGACCCTGTCAGAAAAAAAAAAAAGACAACAGCAACAAAATACAACTTGATAAAGCATTGATATAATATTTTTAAACTTATAGATGTATTTCAAACCATAGATCCAACAATTTCAGGGAAATTCAAGTTCGCTGATAAAAACAAACTTACATTAAGACATATTATCAAGTTGCTGAACACCGGAGAAAAATCTTTAAAAGTAACCAATTATAACCTTACAATTTAGGACCTTCACTAAATTATACAGTTGAGGAGCTGAAGAGATGGCTCAGCAGCTAAGAGCACTGACTGCTCTTGCAAAGGTCCTGGGTTCAGTTCCCAGCACCCACATGGCAGCTAATAGTAACTCCAGTTCCAGAGGATCCAAGTTCTTTTTCTGACCTCTGTGGGCATTGTGTGACATGGGTGCACTTACATGCATGCAGGCAACAACACACTTATAAAAGTAATAAAAATAAAATATTGCAAAAATACACGCAGCTGACTTCTTACCGGAAATAACAGAGAAGTCAGTAGAAAAACATTTGACATATGGAAAGGAGAAACAGAAAATAGTCAACACAGAATCATATACTCTGCAAATGAGAGAGAAGGCAAATAATGTGTGTGTGTGGGGGGTCAGTAAGGCACATTTGTGTCTCCAGTCAAGCCACAGTTGACTAATCCAGGCTCCCATAATGCAGATGTCACACCTTGACACACCATTCTCAACCAAGAGCCCCCCCACCAGAAGCACATCTTCCCAGGAATTTCCTCAGAGCCCCGGTCACTTCCTTGTTTCTTAGACTGTAAATAAGAGGATTGAGCATGGGGGTGATCATGGTGTAGAAGGCAGAGACCACTTTGTCCTGCTTGGAAGAGTGGTAGGCTTGGGGCCGCATGTATGTGATCATGGCAGCCCCGTAGAAGAGGGAGACCACCACCATGTGGGAGGAGCAGGTAGCAAAGGCCTTTTGGCGGCCTTCCGCAGAGCGCATGCGCAGCACTGCCACCAGGATCCGCAGGTAGGAGGCGGAGATGACGGAGAAGGGCAGGAGCAGCATGAGGACACAGCAGACGTAGATCATGGTCTCGTAGAGGGAGGTGTCGGCACAGGCCAGCTTGAGCACGGCGGGGACTTCACAGAAGAAGTGGTCGATCTCCTGGGAGCCACAGTAGGGGAAGCGGAGGGTGAAGACAGCCTGGATCAGCCCATCCACCAAACCAAAGAGCCAAGACCCTGCTACCATGAGCCAACAGACACGGCGGCTCATGACTACTGAGTACCTCAGGGGGTTGCTGATGGCCACGTAGCGGTCATAGGCCATGAAGGCCAGGAGGAAGCACTCATCCCCCAGGAGTGTGAGGAAGAAGAGGATCTGGAGCCCACAGCCTGTGAAGGAGATGGAGCCGCGGCCCCGGAGGAAGTCGGTGGCCATGCGGGGTACAATGGTGGAGATGAGCATGAGGTCCATGAGTGACAGCCAGCTGAGGAAGAAGTACATGGGGCTGTGCAGGCGAGGGTCCACGAGGATGAGGAGGATCATGAGCCCATTGCCGGAGAGGGCCACAAGGAACATGACCATAATGATGGAGAAGAGGAAGATGTGCAGTGGCGAGTGGGTGAAGAGGCCCAGGAGGACAAAGTGGGAGATGAGAGTCTGGTTGCCTGCCCAAGCCATTGTTAGGGAGAGCTGGGATCTGGAAGCAGGTTTATAAAGCTTAGCATTACAATATTTAAGATATTTCAGTTTTGCCCAGTGTGCTGTCCTCTTTAAAAGTGACTTGGTTTAGAATAAAATGTGTAGGCTCTTTAAAGATTTTTAAAATTAGCAAAAAATATAGATGGTATTAGTTGTTGACCTGTAGCACTTCCTCTGTGTAGTTGAGAAATTAACTTCAAGCTCTTTTTTGCTAATGTGGGAAACTATTTCTGCCTCTGCTAGGAAGTGGTCTAGCCTCCAGCTCTCATACTTGTGTAACTTAAGAAGTTCTAGGTCAGGGCTACCAGAGTAGTTTAGTGGTAGAACATGTACCTAGCATGCACAAGGCCCTAGGTTCAAACACTATCACCATAACAAAATAAAACTCTAAGCCAGCATCACCTGAAGACTTAAATTTTTAGAAAAAGTACTTAAGCAGAAAAAAGAATGACTGGGCACCTTATGTAATCTCTCTAAACTGTGGTGTCCTGTTTAAATTGAGAGAACACTGCCTTCTAGGCTGATCACGAAGGTGGGATGTGAAAATATAAGTCATGCCTAGTAGTTTTAAACTCATGACAAGTAACATGGATAGAACCTTTGCCATGTGTCATGAGCCATAATAGAGACACCGCTGCATCCTTACATTTAGCCCACACAACTACCCTGAAACCAGCACCTGAGATGGGGCACATCTGTAATCCCACCTGCACTTGGGAGGCTGAGGCAGGAGGATCTTGAGGTTAAGACCAGCGTGACCTATATATTGAGACACTATCTTAAAACAAAACAAAACAAAAACATTAACAAATGACCAACCACTACGTAGAAAAAAAGAGTGATCATTATTTCCATTTCAGCGATCATAAACTAAGACAGAAAAAAAGGTTCATTATTCATTTTGGTTATGTAAACTTAAAGTATTTTTAAATCTTATTATATTTATTTGCTTTGTGGGGGAGGGTGTGGGTGCATGTCCCTCCATGTGCATGTGGAGGCCAGAGGACAACTGGCAGGAGTTGATCTGTCCTTCTACTGGGAATGTGTAGGTACCAGGAATTCAACTCAGGTCATTAGGGTTGGCACAAGTTTCTTTACCCACTGAGCAATGTCTCTGGCCCTTGAAAGTATTTCTTAAGAAACTTATTAAATTAAAAATTGGAAGCAACAAAAGTGTCCAACATAAAATAGCAACTAAGGGACAGGAGGCAGCCAGTTGACTTGGGATAAAAGTGCTTGCTGCTGAGTCTGACAATCTGTTTTGTCCCCAGGATCCACAGAATGGAAAGAAAGAATGACTCCCACAAGCTGTCCTTTGACTACCATATGTGTGCAGTGGTATACACACACACACACATACACACACACAAATAAATAAATATAAATTAAGAAATAAGCTCTTTCCCCACCCCCAGCGTTGCTCACACTGGCTCACAGGGCCTTTACCTCTGACCTGGAGTGGAGCCTGATAGAAGATGGCTACCGGAGGCTTCTGTGTAGACACAGCTGCAAGGTACTGTGGGCTCTGTCAGCTTTCCGGGTGAGAATGCATATTCTCCAGAATCCAGAGAATCAAATTAGGACTCCCCATCAGAACCATAGCTCCAATCCCTGCAACAAGTGTACTGTTTCTAGTTAAGATCCATGAGTGCTAACTTTTAGGCATTTAATATGGTCAAGCTACAGATGTATAAACAATAAAATTGGCTTTTGTTGCAGATATTATTTCTTCCTGCAACATTATGGTGATACGGAGTGTGAAATTTGTTCCCTTAACTTTCAAAAAAGGTACACATATAGTGTCTTTAAATGAAATTAGAGGGGCTGGAGAGATGTTTCAGGGGTTAAGAGCACTGGCTGCTGTTGCAGAGGACCTGGGTTCAGTTCCCAGCACCAACATGGTGTCTAACCGCTGTCCTAATTCCAGTTCTAGAGGATCTGAAGCCCACTTCTGACTTCTTTGGGCATTTCACAACATAGGTGCACTTACACACATGCAGGCAGTACACTCATACACATAAAAATAATAAAATATTTAAAATAACACTAATTACAAAACAATGAAAACATTTTTTTTTTGTCTTTTTGAGACAGGGTCTCCCTGTAGCCCCAGATGTCCTGTCCTGGAACTCTCTATGTAGACCAGGCTAGCCTTGAACTCAGAGATTCACCTGCCTCTGCCTCCCAAGTGCTGTGATTAAAGGTGTGCACCACCACGCCCAGCTAATGAAAACATTTTTAAAAGCTGAAGAAAGCCATGCATACTCTTTGACAGACTGGGCTCAACATTGTAAAGGTGTAAATCCTCCACAAAATTAATCTCTAAAATCCACATGATCACAATTAAATTCACTCTAGGACGTTTGCATTTTGAAAATGGAAGTGGAGAGTTGAAACTCTCTCAAAAGTCCCCCCATAGCAGTAAGGAAGTTGGTCTACATGAGACAGAGTGTGCTAGAGGCTGAGCACACAAAACATGTGGGAGGGACAAAAGCAGTAGAGACTGATCAGAGATGAAGAGGAAAGTGGGAGGAGGACACCTGTGAACAAAGACCATAGGCTCCTTCTCCAAAGACAAGAGCAAATTAAAATAGTTTATACTGGTAGAAACGGTGCAGAGTCTGCAAGAAGAGGACCAGAAATTGAGTAGAGTCACGTGGACTAACCTTGTTTACAGGAACAGTTCTGCCTCTGTAGCAGGGAACAGAGAAAGGGTTTACATTAAGGACACTCTATAGTTTTCTATCTTAGTGCCTGAGGATTACTTAACGTTACCCTAAAAGTGCCCATGGTCTGAAGACTGCCAGTTCTTGGGGGAAATGGGTGATTAGACATACCCATCACAGACATCTCCAAATCCCACTAGAGTGAGGGTGGCCGCACATGCAATGATGTCAATGGGAGGACAGTAGCAAAAACATTATTTTGGATAATGCAAGCAGTTGGGTGGGTGGTCACTGACTTGCAGATAGGGAAGCTGAGGCTCAGGGATCGTGGCAGGAAGCAGCCACATAAGTCAAGGAGAGAGTGAAAACAGTAAAGCATCACCTGGAATCCACTGACGAAACACAGTGACGCACATCCCCCCCCCCACCAGCCCCACTCCACACATGGGACCCTTCCTTATCCTGGAAAAGTCACTAGAATGCTTCTCCAGGGAAGGTGAAATGGAGTCCCAGACCAGGGAAGGTGAGGGTACAGAGAATACAAGGGAAGGTGTGAAGAAAGTATGTTATCTGGCCTTGATTCCTTGACCCAGATTGATTTCCAGCAGGAAGGAAATAAAAGGACTCTTCCTGCAATCAATCAGGCACTTGACTGGCTCAGGAAACACCTAAAGTTAGTAATGTTAGACAGAGAAGACAAAGCAGTCATATCACTCAAAGCAAAGTTACAGTTAGCGTACTCCACCTACGTGCTCAGAGCAAAGTTGTTTTTAATACTATACTTTAATATGAGCAGACATCCAATAGCCACAAGACATCAAAATATTTTCTGTTCCCAAGAGAAGGAAAACTAACAAGAGAACCTATGAATGAGAAAGGAGACTTTTCAGGGAAGCAACATAACAGAACCATTCTCCTCAACCACGAGTGAGATAAAGACGGTATAATAAACAAGAACAAGATTATGACATGGGAAGATGATGGGGAAAGAAGCTCCCAGAAGACGGTTAAAAATCAATGATACCTTTTGATTTGCTCTACTAATAGGAATTCTTAAAGATATATTTAAACATATACAAAATGACCAATAGACAAGATACAGATTTGTTTAACATCAAAAGACAATTGTGGGGCGTGGTGGCACACTCCTTTAATCTCAGCACTCAAAAGACAGAGGCAGGCTGATCTCTGTGAGATCAAGGCCATCCTGGTCTACATAAAGAATTTGAAGCCAGTTTGGGCTACAAGGGAAACCCTGTATCAAAACAAACTAAAAAAAATTTCAACAATCCATAAAAGTCAATAAACGTTAATGGTGTGACTGACACAATTAGATAACATGTGTATGTTAATCTGTACCCTATAAATGTTATATAAAAATATATGGCTGTCTATTGTAATTATATGGTATGATTATTATATAATCTTAATTTACATAATAATTTACTTGGTTGGGATGTGGCTCAGTGACTGTTCAGCAGGCACAAGACTTTGGGTTTATCCCAATACAGCTGAAAGAAAAAGAAGGTAGATATACTAAATATATTAAATATTATATGTTACCGTCTTACATTTATACGTATTTAAAGTTATATATGTGGCTGATATACAGATACTTGTACTCATAAATCAAATAGCTAAAATAGAAAACAAGAAAACAGTTACACTGTCTCAGGAAAGAATACTAAAAAAAAATTGGATTGCTAACACTGGCATAGAGAAGAAAGTCTTCAAGGAACACAATTTTTCATCTTTATAATTTTAAACTTTGTGAGACAATACCCTAGTTTAAATGAAGAAATAAATGCAATATTAAGTGATGCTCAGTAGGATCTGTCGGGGAAATTTGTAGGACGAGAACCAAATGCACACCAAGTCCACTGCAGTTAATAAATATGTATTGAAAAGAGAGCTAAAACGATTTTGGAAAAGTTTCCTGAGAACTTTCCTTATTGGTTATCAGCACACAGAGTGCAGCTGTGTCAAGTAAAATTTCTTTTAAGTAGGATCCGATCTTGCCAAAGCCTCTGGTTGTGCATAAGACACTCCAGCTGAAGTCACCTGGGAATTGTGTTGGTGAGCTCTGCACCAGAGAGCGGTGGAAAGCAAACCCACAGGAGAACCTTCACACAAAGAAAGCAAACTGCAGTGTGGAAGAGAAGGGAGCGCACACAACAACATACATTTTTCCAAATAAGATCAGGAATCTAATGATCCTTCAAAAAGAGGAGAATGGTAGAGAACCCAAAAACAGGAGAGAAGAAAACATGCAGTCAGGAAGAACAAGCAATTCCTTGTTCCCTAGAACTAGACGTGTAGATGGTTGTGGTTGGTCCTGAAAGCGGATTTTACTGCCTTTCAGGAAAAAAAAAAAATCTAATGTCCCAGTATATCGGAGGCAGATAGTTCTCCCAGCACTCTGAGGGGCCCATGAACATATGTACCAATCCCAGGTAATCTGGCTATTGCTTAATCCTCCCTTGCTTTGAAAATACCAAGCCATGTCCACGCTTCCTAAAACTATGATGAGATTCCAAGAAGACACTTCCTCCGGCTGGAACTCAGTCTCCCCAGCTCATGACCAATAGGATATGCTAAGACAATTCAGGTCTTTTCTAGTTTCACCCTTGGAATAAAAGATTAGGACAAAGAACCCGTTATTTCATAAACCAAATGCAGCCATGCAAGAGAAAGAGGAAGCGAGAGAGTAGCGGGGTGATTGTGGCTTGCACAAACATTGGTGACTTAAGGACGTGAAGGGGGAACCAAGATGCAGAGGCAGAGCCTTCCCTGAAACCACAGAAGCAACGGCAGCAAGAGGGGCTGGAGATCAGGAGGGGTCCCGACTGGAATGACCTCGGTGAGCAGAAAACACCACTCAGCGGTAGCTGCTCTGACCCTGAGTTAGGTCTTTAAGGTAGTCTCAGTAGAGAGAAGTTGACATACTTCCATCTCCTTTAGAGAAATGGACCCAAAAAAGGAAGCACGAAGAACCTAGGAAACAGAGAAGAATTTGCAGGAGAAAGCTTCCTGTTCGGAACTGCTCTAGAATCTTCTAATGTGTTGTCAGCATAGGAACTGGGGACCGTAAGGGGAAACAGAAAGCCTTCCAAGAGGGCTGTGGAGCGATTTTGAGGGATTACAGTAAAATAGGAAGTAAATGAGAGAGGAAGGAGGGAACACAGGAAACCTAGAAAAGACAGAACCCCATTCTAAAACCGTCTTTAGCTTTAGAGAAAGGCCTTCCAGAAGATCAAACCCTTGTAAAGGAGAGCAGCGTGAATCAAGAAGGCAAGGGGCATTCATTGGGAAAGAGCACAAAGTTCTCACCTGTAGCTGTGACCCTTTGCTGGGGCCAGGTCCAGTGCCAGGTGGAGAGGTTTTATTTTCCATCCCACTGTCATCTCCTCTGCTGTGACTAAGGAAGGTAGCTTATGATTTCCCATGTCCACAGAGACCCCTCCGCCACACTTCTGTTCCTAGTCTCTAACAATTAAACCCCTAAGGAAAGAAAGCTTCGTGAAAAGTTCTCTGATCATCTCCAGGTTGCAACAAACAGATGCCCTCCCAGGGGAGGACAGAAGACACTGTGACATGAGGGTTTCTATGGGCCAACCTGGGAATAATGGGTTTTCTTTCCACTCCAAAAGCAAGTGGGCAGCAGTGGCTTTTGTGGTGCATTGAAGAACTATTGGCAACATCCATCAAGTAATATATGAGGGTGAAATCAACAGTATACCTTCTAGAATATACTAGAGTCCCACCCCTCTGTGCCTTTTTGCCTCTTCCTATTGCCTAGCAAAAAATGAGCATGTTCCCATTTAAAGTTGGTTACACTGACCCTTCTTACCACAGAGCTCAATTCTCTTGAGTTTTAATGCAGCCCCCAAGAGGATATAATAAACACACCCAGAGGGCATTTATCCCTGACACTGCCTTCCTCAAATGGGCTTCTATCATACTGAGAAATTTTCAAAACTAAAGGTAGCATACCACACCTGTAATCCCAGCACTTTAGGAGGCCAAGGCAATAGGATTTCTGTAATTTTGAAGATAGCCTGGGCTACACAGTGAGTACCAGACCAACTAGGGCTATATAGCAAGACCCTGTCTCAGAAGAGAATACAAACCAAAAAGACAGCATACCACAGACAAAGTCAGACAAAGATGGATGAGAATCTTTAGATTTGACCTGGGGCAAGTGACCTGACCAGTGAGTCCCACCTTCCATGTTGTGAATGTTAAATTGAGTAGACAATTTAATTTCTCCATTATAAGTTCTAAAACTTGTAATTATTAGTGTCACTGCCCTCCAGTCTCTCTAAAGTCTGTCAGAAGAGACAAAAAAAAAATGTGGCCTTTTCATTTACATGTCTTCTAAGTTTTCTCGCTGCCTTCTCCCACGCCTCCTGCCTCCCTCTTGCTGGCTCCCCTCATCCCCCAAATAGCATGCCACATGTGTTCCTTTTCTTTATCTTTTTTCCTTTACAATCTGTTCCTCCCTTTTTAGGGTCCCCTTTCTTCTTTAATCACACACACACACACACACACACACACACACACACACACGAGTCTACATACGAAAGAAAACATGAAGCATTTTTCTTTCTTAGTGTCACTGATTTCGTTTAACATGCTGCTCTCCATTTGCCTCCCTTTTCCTTTGAGGTGTTTGATCACTTTTGAGTTGATTCAGCTAGAGAAATGGATCTGCTATACATAAATATCTAGATTCCCCCAGAACTATTTGTTAAAGAAATTGTTGTTAAACCATATGTGGCCAGGCACACACCCATAATCCCAAGACTGTGGATGATAGATAGGAGGATCACTGGGGCTTGGTTGCCAACCTAACTCCAGGTTCAATGAGAGACCCTGTCTCCGAGAAATAAGGTGGAGAGTGATAGAGCAGGACACCTGACATCCTTCTCTGGTCTCTGCATGCATGCACAGGTTCACATACAGAAGTCAAAACTGTTAAATTATGCTACAGAGCCATATAACAAAATTGAATGGTGCTGACGTAAGAACAGACACATAGACCAACGGAACAGAAAACCCAGAAATAAACCCACATAGCTATAGCCAAAAACATACACTGGAAAATTGGCAGCTGAGAGAGAGAGAGAGAGAGAGAGAGAGAGAGATGCACACACATGTGTGTATGTGAACCTGAGCATGCATGCAGAAGCTAGAGAAGGGTGTAGAGTGTCCTATATCAAAAGTATGATCTAAAAGTGAAAAGACAGCCCAGAGAATGGGAGAGCTATGTACGCTGCATGTCTGATAAAGTCACAGTATCTGTAATACATGAAGGACTCCTATAACTCATGAAAAAGATAAAAACTCATTTTAAAATGGGCAAAGGGGCTAGAGAAATGACTCAGTGGTTAAGAGAGCTTACTTCCAGAGGACCCAAGTTCAGTTCTCAGCACCCATGTTGGGCAGCTCATAACCACCTGTAACTCAAACACCAGGGGCATCCAGTGTCCTCTTCTGCCATCTGCTGGAACCTACACACCTGTGGCATATAGTCTCTCTTTCACACACACACACACACACACACACACACACACACACACACACAAATAAAAATTAAAACTTTTTGAGAAATTCATATATGAGTGTTGTGTTTGCATTATTTCCATTCCTTCTAGTCCTCCACAAACTCCCCCCATGTTCTCTCTCTCTCTCTCTCTCTCTCTCTCTCTCTCTCATTTCTTGTCCTCTTCTTCGCTTACATATACATACATTTATAAATACACATATATACATATTATATAACTCACTGAGCCCATTTAGTGATGCTTGCATGTACCTGTGTTTTGGGCTGTCCATCTAGGATTAGATAAACTCTCAAATACCTAGTCCCTGGAGAAGACTGGTTCTTCCTCCCTCAGCATCCATTGATTGCCTGTAGCTCTTCATCTTGAGGTGGGACCTGGCGAAATTCCTCCCATCTACTTTGGCATGTCAACTGCTTTTGTCAAAAAATAAAATAAAAATAAATAAGTAATTTTTAAAAAAAATAAATGAATTAAAATAGGCAAAAGACTTGAGTAAACATTTCTCCAAAGAAGATATACAAATAGCTAGCAAGCACATGAAAAGATGGCCAATGTCATTTGTTATTTCGGGAAATGAAAATCCAAACCACAATGAGATAAAGCTTTGCATACACTGTAATAGCCATAATCAAATGTATGAAATAACAAATGTTGAGAGGGACATGGAGAAATTGCAGCCCTCATTGTTGCTGATGAGGCTGTAAAATGGTTTAGGCCCCATGGAGAAAGTGTTCCTGATGCTTCCTCAGGAGTCAAGCACAGAATTATGATATGACTATATTTAACTCTCAAAAGAATTGGAAACAGGTACTCGAGCCGGTACTTCTGCAGCCGTGATTAAGGCAACATTATTCGTACTAGACCCATGCCCAGCATCCATCAAGAGATGTCAATACATACAACAGAATATGATTCAGTCATAAAAGGAAAGGGACACTGATGGGCACGTGTCAGAGCGTAGATGAACCTTGAAAACACTGTGCTAGGAAAGTAAGAGAGAAACTAAAGTTCACGTCATGCATGATTCCATTTCTTTAAAATACTGGTACATAACGGGTAAAAGAACAACAACAACAAAGACCCAAATAGTCAATGTAAGATTCCAAACTACAGTAAATGATGGTGAAAACTCTTCACGTACCACAGGCTACTTCCATTTAATTATCCACATCTACCCTCACATGACAATTTTGGAGGTGGGAGGATGGACCAAAGAGTTTAATCTGGAATATCGGTGAGGGATTATTTATCAAAACATGGCCATCTTACCAGTGGTTATACCACTGAAGAGAACTCTCTCCCCTAGTAACTATTAACTACCATAGATCCTCCACAGGCCCTTGTGAGACCCTGCCCCTCTGAGGTGGAATGATAATCAGAGCTGCTGAGAGTTCAAGACTGCAATGCTGTGCCATGCCCGAAGAAAGTGTTCTACATCACTCCACCCCTTCCTCCAGCTTTCACATTCTCCCCCTCCCCACTTCCATCTCCCACGATGTTCCCCCCAGCCTTCGAGGGGGTGATATTGATGTTCCATTAAGGGCTGAGCATCCAACAGACTCTTACTCTCAGCACCTTGGCCAGCTATAGTCTGCACGGTACCCACCCCTCACTGCAAAAAGAAGCTTCTCTGACATAAGATAACACCAGCAATAATCCCTTGGAGTGAGTTCTTGAAACGACTGCACTGAGCTGAGTGGTATAATCCTCAGTACTCTTCTTGGTGCTGTCTCTGGCTTAACTAGATGCTGGCTCTGGCCTAGCTAGGTGCTGTGTATGGGAGGGGAGAGTGGGAGCCCATCTTCTCAGCACAGCCTGGGTGTTCCAGCTGAGGGCCTATGGGGGCATGAGGAAGTGTTTAATCATAACCTGGAGGCTCCCAGGGAACTCAGCTGATCTCCACTTCCTGATGCAGTTTCTCCAGTTCCAAAGCTTCACTGACAATTATGTGCAGAGTCCTTAGTTGTGCACACTGACTGCAGGGCCAGTGTGTGTGAGGAGCACATTTCTGGCAGTTCCCACTGTCCTTGATGGAGCATTCTGATTAAGCCAAGCTTTGTGGCCTTTCTATTAGTAATTTTTTTTATTTGGTCTTTTTGAGACAGGGTCTCCCTGTAGCCCCCAGCTGTCCTGGAACTCACTATGTGAACCAGGCTGGCCTTGAACTCACAG
>NW_008348685.1:2392661-2427056 GCF_000622305.1 Nannospalax galili | reverse complement strand
AAATGGGAGATTCTACAAAAATGCTAATTATATGCTCCCTTTTGATTTTTTAGAGTATATAATTGGGCCAACCTATCAATGTAAATATGAAGGAATATTTATGTAATCTATTAGTAATTTTTTTTATTTGGTCTTTTTGAGACAGGGTCTCCCTGTAGCCCCCAGCTGTCCTGGAACTCACTATGTAGACCAGGCTGGCCTTGAACTCACAGAGATCTGCCTGCCTGTGCCTCTTGAGTGCTGGGATTAAAGGCATGCGCCACCACTCCCGGCTTCTATTAGCATTTTTGTTGTTTGTGGTTTGTGCTTGTATTTCTTTTTTAAAGTGCTTTTTTACTTATTTCAATATTTTGGATTATTTTGTCATTTTCTATGCTCTGTTTTGTATTTCAGTTTTACATCATTTTCAATGTTGAAAGAATAATTGTGTAAAGACTTTCAGAGTTCTAATTTATTTTATACATTTTTCGACTCCATAAAAGTGCATTATTGCACTCCTCATTTTGTGTATTACATGGAGATGTAAAATTGCTGAAATATTCCTAGTAAACAAATAGATACTGATACTGTTCTATGTTTCTAAGTTCGTAAAAGAAAATTTCCCACAACCTTGGCTCTTTGAGTGGTTGCAAACGCAGTGGCGGTAAGTTGATGTTGACTGGTTCATGTGGGGATGGATTCTTGCTGTGTTGTCCAGGCAGGCTTTTGAAGTCCCAGGCTGAAACAATCCTCCTGCTTCAGCCTCCCAGGACTGGGATTACAGGTATGCACACCATGTGTGGGTTCTATTGTAGATTTTAATTAATGTTGCCAAAAGACCCAGGCTGATCATTTTGGTATTTTAAATGACCATATGACCATAGTTCTTTTTGTTTTGTTTTGGGTTTTCTGTTTTTGTTTTGGGTTTTTTGGGGTTTTTTTTTTGTTTTGTTTTGTTTTTTTGTCATTTTGAAACAGGGTCTCCCTGTAGCCCCAGCTGGGCTGGAACTCACTATGTAGGCTGGCCTTGAACTCACAGACCATCCACCTGACTCTGCCTCCTGAGTGCTGGGACTAAAGGCGTGTATCACCACACCCAGCACCTAAATGACCATAGATCTAAAGGTGGATGCATATAATATCCAACCATAGAGATAGGTATTTATACATTTCACTTTTGGACCCATTTCTTTGTATTCTCCTGCTTATAATAGCTATATTCATGAAAGTATACCTGAGTTCTTATGTTTGCAAAAATATGTGTTATTATTGCTGATTTTATTGTCTAAAGTAACCTTGAAGGATTCCGTCATGTTTTCAAAGGTTTCTCAAACCCCTTTTGGAAAATGTAAATAAGTATCTTCAAAAGGCTTTTGCCTTATGTTTATCTTTTCAGGAGTGTGATCTTCTGAGTTTTCTTAATATTTTTAAGATATCAACATCCAGGATTATGGTATTTGAGGTTGTCTTTCAGGACTGTGACCCAAAGAAGAATTTTGGAGTGAATTTATGCTTTGAACCCATCCCCCACCCCTAATGCCCTCTTGAATAGACACGAAGCCTGGCCTAACCAGGCTGCTGGTTAAGTGGCTATTGGAATGCAGGGATTCGACGACCCAGCTGACCTGGTCCACTGCCACCCACTTCTTTTATTCCAGGAGCAGAACCAGGCACCTTTCCTTGGGGGAATCAGTTAACCAGCTAATGGTAAGTTGGTTGTACTGAATTCCTTCCATTATGGATGGAGAAGCAACCTGATCTCACTAGAACAGATACTGACTATAGAGATGGATTGCTTTCCTCCCCTGCACTGCCTCTGACAGCACCATTGTTTATGTACTTACAGGATCCCTTGGACAGCATCAAGATCTGTACAGCATTGCTTCTTATCAAGGGACGTATGGCATAGAAGGAAAAAAGGCACCGATGGACTTATGTCCATGGAATTGATCGGTCTTGTACACATTCCATCACCTGGATGCCGCTGGACTCAGTTTTAACAATTCATTTACAGTGTTAGTTTGGAAACGAGACTGAAAATATGGGATAGTCTCACAAAACATGCTAGCTGTGTTTATGGCAATCATTCTATCCATACAACAATGCTCTTATCAGATGAAAGTTGGGAGTTTTCCATTCCTTCCACTGGTAGACCAATAGTCAAATATGATGCCAGTTCTGTCAGAGTGGGATGGGGAAATACAGTTGCTGCTAAACACAGGAACAAAGAGGTCTATTTTAGAACATCTATCAGTACTTCCATGTCTGATAGTAAAAGATAATAGTGCAGCCACCAGCCAAAGACAGAACCATTGAGTATTCAGAACCTCAGGGGATGGGGGTGTAGAACACACTGCTTGGTGGTCTAGAAAAATATAGAAGAAATAGGGATTGAGAAGTGGAAGAAAAGAAAAGTGAATATCCACATGGATTCTCAACCCGGTGATGATGCCTGTGGTCCCAGCTACTCTGGATGCAGAAGCAGGAGGAACTCTTGAGCCCAAGAGTTCAAGAGCATCTTAAGCAGCATAATAAGATCCCAACTCTTAGATAAACATATATGGTTGCATGATCAAGTGGGATGTTGGGGTGTCTTTATACATGTATCCATTATGGTTTCATGATCAGTTGGGATGTTGAGGTGTGTCTACACAAGTATACATTATGGCTGTATGATCAGGAGGGATGTTGGGGTGTCTCTTTACATGTGTATAAAATTTGTTCTTCTCTTTCCTCCTTCTTCTTACTATTTTATACACTGACTGTTGGAAGTGGCATCCAGATGAAATTGTGACTGAATATGAGATATAATTAACTACGCTTATACAATGATACCTTGACTATTGAAGGATACCATATACATAAAAATAAATACACATATTCAGGCAAATGTTGTTACTGTTTGATAGAAATGTAAATGCAGGTGAAATGGTGTGTGTAGACTACATCAGTGGTGGGGCTACTACCAAAGCTTTGAGTCCATCCTTCTGTATGCTGAATTGTGATGCTCTACCTGTTACACCACCAATATTCACATTAGGAACTTCCAAAGGGGGCATTAGGAGACCATGATACAGGAAGAAAGGGAACCAACCACCCAGTGCCCAGTCTGAGGTTTAGCTTTGTAAGCCTCTCTCCTTCTGGGTTCTGACTGGGTGTGGCAAGGCAGGGTATGGTGGCCTTCTTAGGGGTTATGGTGACAGCAAAAGGGACGCTCACAAGATATGGATACCAGCTCCAACCCCCCATTCGTGAGCTGCAGAGAACCCAGGCTTCACTAAACCTGAAACTTCTCTTGGCTTCTCGTGGTGTAGGAATACCAGCTTTTTACTACAGGTAGGATCTGTACTGCTTGTGTTTCACCCACTCAGTTCTCAAACATCTGGGTCCTTTTGTTGCTAGGAATGGAACCTAGGGCTTTGTTCATACTAGGGAAGTGCCCTACAAGTTAGCTATATCCCCAGCCCCATGTTACCAATTCTTTATATCAAAAAATGGTCTAATGAAGGAACCAATGTAGTTTAATTCATGAGTAGATGCTGACTGACACATTAGTTTAAAATGATAACCCAAATTCCATTTTTACTTCTGCTTTAATCTTGGTCCTCCAAAGCAGACATAACTCTATTGCTGCAGAACTTGCAGGACTTAAATGAATTGGAGCATGCCACGTGTTAACAAGGCTTATAAAAATATCTCTCCTGATACTATTTCATTTGCTCTTGCATTCACTCAATATGGTTTTATTGAGCAACTGCTAATAGTAACACACAAATTCACAAGATATGACCCTACAGAGAAAACGTCTGAACAGTAGGAATGGTTTTTAAAATTCTTTTTTAAGATGTGCTCACTCATTCTTTCTATTACACTTATTTATTTTCTGTGTTTGTGTGTGGACACGTGTGTGCCATGTGGAGATCAAGAGGACAACCTTCTAGAGGCAGCTCTGTCCTTCCACTGTGTGGGTCCTGGGAACCAAACTCAGGTCATCAGATATGGCAGCAGACACCTTTACCCATTGAATCATCTCCTGGATCCTAAGTTTTTAAAAGATACTTTCAAAAGACTCTACTGGAACACAGAAAATGTTAAAAACTATTTAAGAATTATAGAAACTTGGTTTCTACCATCTAGAAAATACCCATTTAAGATAACCAAATTTCTTAGCTTGATAACCTGTCAAATAATACACAACATAATAAGGCAACTCCAATCCTTAGTAATAACTCAGTAAGAGACAAGTACTACCAAAAGATTAAGAAATAGAGCAAATTTAATTCCAGGGTGTCATAGCAATCAATAACAGTGAAGCCTTGCTCCCTGATGAGGCTTTAGATTTATGTAGAATGATTCCTTAGAAATCCCTGTGAGGGAGGGCCAGTGTTAAGATTTTCATTTACTGATGAAGAAACAGATATTCACAAAAGGTAGGTGACTTACCAATGCCATACAACCAGCAGGTAGGCCAAGGCACTAGACCATAACTTTTCAGTCCTGGCTGCCAATCTTGCAGCGGCCCAGCCCCTTCCTCAGTGCCCCCATCACCTCCCGGTTCCTCAGGCTATAAATGAGGGGGTTGAGCATAGGAGTAAGGACCGTGTAGAAGATAGAGACCACTTTGTCATGGCTAGGAGCCCGATATCGCCTTGGCCTTAAGTAGATGAACATGGCTGCCCCATAGAATAGAGAGACAGCTGTCAGGTGGGAGGAACAGGTGGCTAGAGCCTTTTTTCGGGCTTGAGCAGATCGCATCCGGAGAACAGCCCCCAGGATGCGAGCATAGGATGCCACGATGATGGAGAAGGGAAGAAGAAGCATGAAAACACAGCAAGCAAAGAGTAGGGTGTCAAAAAGGGATGTGTCTGCACAGGCTAGTTTCAGTAAAGCTGGCACCTCGCAGAAGAAGTGATCCACGTATCTTGAGCCACAGTAGGGCAAGCTCATGGCTGCCACCATCTGAATCATTCCATCAAGGATCCCAAAGGCCCAGGAGCTCCCAACAATCTGAAGACAGACTTTCTGACTCATGAGGATTGGATAGTGAAGTGGGTGGCTGATGGCCACATAGCGATCATAAGCCATGAGTCCCAGCAAGAGCCCCTCGGAGCCCACAAGAGAGACAAAAAATCCGATTTGTATGCCACAACCAACAAAGGAGATGGACTTCCTGCCAGACAGGAAGTTGACTGCCATCTTTGGCACAATGTTACAGACTAACATGAGGTCCATGAGGGAAAGCTGACTGAGGAAGAAGTACATGGGGGTATGAAGTCGAGGGTCAGTGTAGATGAGGAGGACGAGGAGAACATTCCCACAGAGGGCTACTGTGAAGACTATCATGACCATAGAGAAGAGAACAAAGTCAGTCTGGCTATGGGAGAAGATGCCCAAGAGGATGAATCCATCTATCAATGATGCATTTAACCATGGTCCCATCACTCAGCAATCAAGTCACCTGAAAATGGGCACAGAGAGATTCTGAGATATGGAGTAACACATCTTTGTCTCTTCTGTTGGATAAAGCTTTTGTAATCCATCAGTTTTAAACAACATACTTTGCAGCACACAGGAAAATGGCCTTTCATATGCCATGACACACAAAGAGCTCTTTGCTATTACACATAATTATGTCACATATATATGTGACATAATTATATATATACATATATATATCATAAGCTATTCTGATGTGTCGCTATTGGACAGTCTTCATTCAGCAGGCAAAATCTTGGCTCTGCCATGTAGCACTGACTTCAAACAGCTGGGATCCTATAGATTTGGGAAACTACTTTAACATTACTTGAACTATTTCCTGCACAAGAAAGAACTTATATATTACTAAGGTAGATAATAAAGGGTTGGATGGGGGTGGGTAGGAGGCCTGGAGAAGACTCAGAGGTTAAGAGTGTGTGCTGCTCTTGCAAAGGACTGGAGTTCAGTTCCCAGCACTTACACTGGGTAGCTCACAATGGCCTCTAACTTCAGCTCTGGGGGATCTGAAACCCTCTTCTGGACTCTTTGGGCATCAAAACACATGTGGCTTACACTCACATAGACACATACATACACACATAAATAAAAATATGATAAATTCACCAAGCATGGTGGCACATGCCTTTAATCCCAGTACTCAAGAAGCAGAGGCAGGTGGATCTCAGTGAGCTCGAGGCCAGCCTGGTCTACATGGTTAATTCCAAGTGGGCTGAAACTGGGGAGACCCTGTCAAAATCAAAAGCAAGACAAATAAAATAAAATAAATTTTAAAAATAACTAAGCTTTGGGGATGTTCCCATACTTTTCAATTGTTTGTTTGTTTTTAAGATAGAGCCTTACTCTGAAGCCTAAGACAGCCTGGGAATGCACCCTGTAGTCTAGGCTAGCCTTGAACTCATGGCAATCTTTCTACCTCGACTTCTCAAGTGTTTGGATTACAGGCGTGAGTCACATGCCTGACTTCACTCTTGAGTCTTATTTTGCTCAGGTCAAAATGTTGGAAACATTTTATTCTGGTATTTCTTTCAGTCATTCATAGATTCACATGATCAGAAAACCTCTTGATTCTAGATTAAAAGCTTCTTGGAATCTAATTACCTCTTACTATTTACAGCAGCTACCACAGTTCGGCCTTCCTCATGGCTTCTCAGCTGCTGCCATTAACCCTAATAATTCATTTTCACAACAGTTCTCACGCTTCTACTAACACATCCAGTGATTTAAAAATTCCTGGTTAAAGAGCGTCAATGATTTCCCAAACTACTACTAATAAAATTCACATTCTTGCACTGGCAAGCAAGACCTTTCATGCATGTATGTGTGTGCACATGTGAGGATACACAGCACACACACATGCATGAATGCACATGCTTGCACACACATGCACATGCATACACACATACACACACACACACACACACACACACACACACACTTCCACTGGTCCTCAGAGCCCATACCACTCTCCTTATGTTCATTGTGCTTCCTTAAATGTCCTCAAACTGGATACACCTGTGTCTTTGGCCTTTGCATCTTAGAAATTTCCTCTGTTAGATGCTCTTTCCTCTGTCTTCATATCTTTACTCAAGTGCTGACTGCTTTAGAGCTGAAAAGCCTTATTAAAAATCTAGATATTTTGTCTCTCCAAAGCCCTTCCCTGATTTAATATTCAGCACTAATAGCAACTGATCACATATATGCTTATGTTTTTGGTGTGTTACTGTCTGTATCATCTCACTATAATAGAAGTATCATCTTTTATTCACAACGGCTTATGGCAGCCCCTAGCAGGCTGCCTAGTTCAAAGCATGACTTCAAGAAATACAGTTGCCTGGACAAAAGAATTCATGGTGAATTAATGGCTGAAAGTTCCAATTTCCGAAAGCAGAAATGCCCCTCCTTTAGTTTCAGGACAGCTGGTTCTCTACACGAGTGCTATGACTTGTTACGTAGTTTATTTCTAGGTGAAAAAAATGAAGGAGAATATAGGAAATAGCCTCGGGTATGTACAAAACATAAGGAGATTCTGTACAAATGGATGATGGCTGCATCTTCAAGACGTGTGTACTGGTGTATCCACCTCCACCTTATCTCACTACAAAGATGAAGTGAAGCCATTACATAGACTATTAAACTCTGTGAAAAGACTCAGGGTGATTCCCTAAATCAGGATATCAGAACAATGATCAAGGAGCTAGCTACATCACCTGTTTCTCTACATGACAGAACGTGCCTAACTTGTGCCAAAATATGTGCCTAAGTAGTCTTCAAACAAAGACACTCAGGAATGATGGGGTTTTCTACAGTGGCAAATTGCTGTTACCATAGCCTTAAAGTACCTTCTTATCTGTACTGGTCTTAGGTTCAACCAACAAAACAACTCAGGTCTCTTCTGTCTCTTATAGGGGAAGTTGTTCTTCTGCGCTAAGGACTCTCAGTCCCACCAACATAAAACAGAGGCACTCATCCACACGCACTCCACAGCTTCCTTTCCCCACTCCCAACTCTCATACTATAGATTAACAGTCACATTTCCCTCTCCAGCCTGGATTGTTCCCTTGAATTCAATTGGCCAGTCTTCCCTACAGTGGCTACACAGCGTAAGTCTTCCCAAGAACATTGTCTTCACTTCCTTCCCTGCTCAATTATTAGTAGCTCAGTCCAGTTGCCCAAGCCGTTCTATCAGTTCAGTCACCTTTGAGTCCTTTCCTTCTCTGAGCACATGTCCTAACCAAAAGGAATCACTGGCTTTTCATCTATTCATATCCATTCCTAAACACTTCTTACTCTAGGGGCTGGAGAGATGGCTCACAGTTAAGAGCACAGACTGCTCTTGCAGAGGACCAGGGTTCGATTCCCAGCACCCACATGGTGGCTAACAACCATCCGTAACTCCAGTTCCAGGGGAATCTGATGCCTTCTTCTCATCTCCTAGGGCATTGCATGACACAGGTACACTTGCATACATGCAGGCAACACACTCATACACACAAAATAAAAATAAAATATTTTAAAAAAAAAGAATGTCTGGTTCTAAACACTTCTTACTCCTAAGCTCCTACCTAGCCACACCATTGCCCCCACGGATGATAGCAACAGCCTTTATCTTGTCTGGTCTCCCAGTCTATACTTGCTCACCCCAGTCTATGGACATGCAACATTGGAGTGGACCTACTTCTAAAATAATAAAAGCCAAAGCACTTCCAGACTTTCATCGGTGACCCCTCCATCACCATCCAGACCTTTCCTTCTATTCTCCCTGGGATTCCCTTGAGGTCAGTCTTACCAGCCTCCCACACTGCAGGTTGACCCCAGCCACCTAGTCTTTGAAGGTGTTTGTTCTTACCTCCTCACAGATACCTCTTCCCAGATAAGCTCTGCCTGTTCACCCGCCTCCTCACCTTATCAGTGAAGACTGTCTTGAATACGTAGAACAGAAATCCTTCCATCTTTGATCACTTTCCTGCCTTAGGTTTCCCATAGCATGCAAAACCGTAAAGGATGCTGTATTTTATGTTGTATTTTATTTATATATTCTTATATATTGCAATATGATATATTTTCTGCTTTCCTGACTAGAACCTGTGTTCCCAGATACCATTTTGCCTCATAAGGAACACCCCAGACTTCTATAACAGTGTTAGTGTGTACATTATGCTAGTACATACTTTTTGAGTCACTAATAACTGGTTTTGTTATGCAAAACAGCTCATGAATTTTTTTTTTTTTTTTTTTTTTTAGCATCGCACATGTTCTTTCCCACCTAAGGTCAGACTTTTTACTTGGTTGCTTAGGTAATAATTTCATTTTTCTTACTAGAAATAGCAATGCACGAGAAGCCACCTTGTACCTACAAAGTTCTTCTGGGGACAGAGGGAGGTTCCCCATCGTAAATCAGCCGTCTCCCTCCTGCTCTCTTGCCTTAACTCCTCACTCATCCTTACCCTTTGTCTTCCTGCTGTAGACTCAACCCAGAGAGTACACAGCTGAACTCAGTCAAGAGTGAGAAAAGGAGAAAGGAAAGGCTAGTAAGACAGAAACAAGAAAGAAGAAAGAAAATCAGAAGAAAAGGACTTCGAGGGGGTGGAGAGATGTAATTCTAAAATGTGAACATTTTCCTTTATAAAGAAGGAACCAAACAGGGCTGGAGAGATGGCTCAGTGGTTAAGAGCAGCTACTGCTCTTGCAGAGGACCTGGGCTCGATTCCCGGCACCTATATGGGGGCTACAAACCATCTTTAACTCCAGTTCCAAGGGAATCCGAAGCCCTCTTCTGACCTCCGCGGCATCGCATGACACAGATGCACTCACATATATGCAGGCAATACACTCATACACATAAAAATAACATAAATAAATAAATAAAAGGAACCAAACAACAATTCTGATGGCAGCGATCAGAAGCCAAAGAAATGTGTCGATAATACTTTGCAATAAAGAAACAAATCAACAGCCAATAATAGAGAGGGAAGGAGAAAGGAGGTCATGGGAGAGTGGCCCTCATTCACCTTTGGGAGGGTCCCCTATGAAAACAATTTCAGCACAAATAGGCTTGGAGGAGTTTCTGACTTCAGAATAATTTCACCATCCTTTTATTGCGTTTACTGTTGTGAGAAGACAGAAAATAACTGCTTCTCTGACTCCGACCTTCCTCAGTTCCTATCAACCTCCAGCCAGGCTGTGGAGGACCAACCCCTCCACCCCAGCACCAGTCTCAAACCACTCTAGGTCAGATAGAGTGGGACTCAGACAGGCGACACCCTCTTCTTAACAAGAGCAAAAAGACAGGAGAAACTTAGTCAAGGAGCCTGAAACACCCAGACTCTGGGTATCTGAGCTCGACCACTCATGCCTGCCCACCTTCCACAATACACCTGCTCTCACCTGAGCTGCAGAATTATCCCTCACTGCCCACACAAGCACTTAACACAGAGACTGAGCAAGAAGTGAAGCCAGTGTCTCCCAAGAGAGCCCACAAACTCCAGCCCTGGAATCTGAGCTCCCAAGCTTACAATTAAGGAGATTCAAAATGGCACGAAAAAGGCCAGTGGGGACCGAAAACCTGTTGGGAAAGGCCTTAAGACCTTAACAGGAATGTGGAGAAACTTTCCTACCCACCTCCTACCTCAGCACTTCCTCTGTGACCTCCCACATAGGGTTCTCTACCTGTGTTTCCCCAGTTAGGTCCTTCCTGTAACCACAGTCAACAGCTGTCTTTTACTGACCCTCATGAAGCCAGCCTACATCTATCAATTTTGAGTGATACGCAGAGAATGTGTGAGGGAGACATTTTATTTAAATCAGAATGAGCATTCAGCACAGTTGTACCCTCTAACCTTGCATGGGAGGAAAGAACAGCACTCACGGTGGTGGTAGGAAGCTGAGTGTTGCCCCCACACACTACCAGACATTCCATAGGGTCTATGCCTTTCAGGATCGTTGTAAATGATCTCCAGTTACTCCTGCCACTCTGTGGCGGTCATGAACACCTCTTCTCACTCTCAAGAGTGTCCTGGGTTGAACAACGCATTTTTACTGCCACTGGTTTTGTTTTTTGTGTTTGTTTTAGCTTTTCATCCCATTAGAAACAAATCTATTTTTCCAATGGTGAATTCGTTGAAAACCAACTTTTTAGCTTATTGATTTTTCACTCTATTTTCATGACATCAATAAACTACACTTCACTTGATTTACAAAATTCCTGGGGGCTTTAGCTGGAGGGTGATGATGCACAGAGCAGAGATCAAACCAGAGGAAGGAAAATAGAAGCAAGTGGTGGGGTGTCACAGGAAGTAGAGAGAGAGGGACCCTGGGGAAACATGCCTCTGTTACAGTAGTAATAAGAAAATATCAAATTAGCATTTAGAGAATGTCCCTGCGGGTGCCTGGCGCCCTTCTGTCCCAGCCGCCTTCTCCACTTGCCCCCGCTGATTGTTCTGATGTTTTCCCTCTTCCGCTCAAGCTCCACTTCTGTTGCAACTTATTTTGCCCATTTTATGTTTCCCATTTCCAACTGAATTTGTTCTTTAAAGTGCCACCTAAATTTCACCTTATCTATTCAGACCTTCCAAAAAAAATTCAATCCACAGCCACTTCATCCTTCACAAGCTCCTTCTTGAATGTCTGTGTGTGGTGTTTTGAATGAAAATGTCCCCCATAGGCTCCAAGTATTTGGATATTTTGTCCCCAGATGGTGGTGCTGTTTTGGGAGGTCTTAGAAGGTGTGGCTATCCTGGAGGAAGCAAGTCACTGGGTGTGGGCTTAGAGAGTTCTTAAGCCTTGCTGGATTTCCAGTTGCTCTCTTGTTTCCTGTGCCTGTTGGAAGATGTACAGTTTAGCTTCTTCTCCTCCTTCAGCCATTTCTGCTGCCATGCCTCCTTGCCGTGATGGACTGTAATTCCCGTGGAACCGGAAGCTCAAATAAACTCTTCCTTCTATAAGTTGCTTTGGTCAGTGTTTCTATCACAGCAACAGAAAAGTGACTAATACACTATGCAAATGGCAACTTACTCTGTTATCACGTGGATTCTGTTGTGTTATTATTTAACCACAATATTGGCTGATTCAAACTTGCATGTAAGAATCAGCTTTCCTATTACCTATTGCAAGCCTGGAATCTACCCCTCCCCTATTTTAAGACAAAGGATTGCTCTATCACTATGTAACCCAGACTGGCCTCAAATTCAAGGTCCTCCTGCCTCAGCTTCCCAAGTGCTGGGACTTGAGCTACCCACTGCTATTACTTGCTCACTAACCTATCTCCTGATGATTGAGCAAACTGATCCTGGAGCTCTCTCTGATCACCTTTAGTTATGAGTATCTACTTAGCTTATCAAGGCTGGTTTTCAGACAACCTCATCCAAATGATATCTTAAATATTCCATCCAATTCAAAATTTCACTCATCGTCTTTGACTAGATTGGGCCTATTGGGGTGGGGGTGGGAGGACCCACTGTAGGGAAGAGAGGAAGAGCTTGTCTTCTCATTCCTTCTCTTCCTTCTCTTATTCTAATACTTGGGGCTTTTGCTTCCTTCCTTGGTGTTCTAGAACTTGGAAGAAGGATCATTGATGTGGGGCAATGAAACAACTTAAGGACTATTCATCAGAGTTCTGCAGAGTTCTGTACTGAGATGTACAAAGCCCAGTGTACATTCTGTCTATCTATCTGTCTATCTAACTATCATCTATCTATCTATCTATCTATCTATCTATCTATCTATCTATCATCTATCTATCTATCTATCTATCTATCTATCTATCATCTTGAATCTTGAATCTTCCCTTAGTGAGGAAGCAGAAGATGAAAGTGCCATTGTACTCAAATTTAGCTGAGTTTACCCATAGATCCTGCAGTGAGGAACCATGCCTCATGGAGCAGAGTGTGGCTAGCAATAGGATGTTGGGAGAAGCTGATTCTAAGACTATTATTCAATTTGTTTTGTAGTTTTACATTATTAATTCAGATTTTCTGTTTTGATTTGAGGTAAACTTAAGGAGCACAATGATCCCAAATAATAAATTTGTCCAACCCTGTTTGACAATGATGTGTTCCTAACAGTCTCCACTGAACAGTGTATTTGATAATAAAATTCCAAATATCACACAGTTTAGACAACAAAATTTTATTTTATGATAGTTCTGGAGGCCAAGAAGTCCAAGGTTGAATGTCCACTGGTACTTGATTTCTGGAAAGGCCCCTTTCCCCAGTGTACTGATCACCTTTTGTTTGCTCATGGACTTTCCTCAGGATGTGTCTGAAGAGAAAAAGTAAATTCTTTGGTATGTCTGTTTATAAATGACATGGACCCTATCAGATGAGGGCCCCACCCTTAGGAACTCATTTAACCTTGTTTCCTTACTCCAACATAGCCATATGGAGGGTTAGAACTTCAACATATGAATTTGGTAAAACACAAGCATTCACCCAATTACAGACATCGGTGATACTTTGGTATCAAACACTTTACATAATCAAGCATAATTGAATCAAAAATAATTTTTCCACCCATGAAGTTTGCTAGATTTTAAAACAAATAAGAAGAAAATATAATTTGAAAGCATCAAAAATATATCAAAATAGCCAAGAGTTAGAGGCAGGATCCACTGAGAGAAGTGAAATACACCAAAGTGAGCTCAACCTTAAGTGTCCTTCCCCTTTGAGGTGTCTCAAATTGATAACTAGCATGTATCCTGAGCCTGAGAAAGTCGTGCAATGCTCAGGGTGTGGTGGTGCATGCACTTAATCCCAGCAGTTGAGAGGCAGAAGCAAGCAAATCTCTGTGAGACAGGGGCCAACCTGGTCTACATAGCAAGTTCCAGACCAGCTGGGGCTACAGGGAGACCTTGTCTCAAAAACAAAAACAAAACAAACAAACAAAAAAGTCTGTATAATGCAATGACTAAAAGGCTTAGAATCTGAACTGAGCTTTTTACTGGAGAGTTGGTAACTTTAAAGGAAATTCTTTATTCATCTATTCGTTGAGAATTTCAGACATGTATGCAATGTATTCTGATCATATCTAGCCCTTACTCTCCACCTCCAACTTCTCCCAGATGCCCCAACCAACACCATCCTTGAAACTTCATATCCTCTTTTTTCTTTTTAAAAAAATATTTTCTGTATTATTTTTATTTTAATGTATATGAGTGTGTTACGTGCACATATGGAAGTGCACCCATGTCATGCAATGCTTGAGAAGGCCAGAACAGGATGTAGGATCTCCTGGAACTGGAGTTACATACAGTTAGTAGCTGTACAAATCACAAGATGAAAATATAAAAGTATGAAAAAGCAAGCCAGTGTGACACATCCAAAATCTCACTTCTCAGTGACCAAAACCAAAGATAATGAAGCAGCTGAAATGCCTAAGAATTCAAATTCCTGCTATTAAAAATGTTTGATGAAGGCAGGTCCACCTTAAGTTATGCTAAATAGATAGGTGGAATACCTGGTGTGTTAATGAGATAGCGAATTTTTCCTGCCTGGAATCCTGCTTTGCAAAGCAGAACTCCACAGAACTTCTGACAAGCCACCATCACGTAGGTCTCTGTAAGTCTGTCCACTTTCTGTCGTTTGGGTTTATTCTTCAATTCTTTTGCGAATGAGAACCCTCTAGGGGACCCTCTTTTCCCCCATTTCAGTACAGGCCAAAACTATGGACATATGGTATCTTACTTTAATTAAGAGACAACATGACCTACAGTAACAGTATGTGAAGGTGCTTTGCAGACAATGATAGACTGGCACCATCCTTTGAAATAGTCTGGAAAAAAATTCATTTTGTACCCTTTATATGCTCAGAATGTAGCATTATCAGAAACCCTCAAAAATAAAATAAAATAAAAAATTTTTGTGTTCAATGACTTCAAAGAGGATTCAAATAAGCAAACAAATGAAATAAGAAAATCAATTCCAACCCTAGACAAAAAAGCAACAAGAACAAGGAATTAAAGTGCATAAAGGAAAAAATCAGCAAGAAAATTGAGATTCTGAGGAACAAATGTAAATGTTGAAAATGAAAAAGTCAATCAAATAAAAAACAAGCAGAAAGTATCAGCAACAAATTAGACCAAGCAGGACAAAGAATGAAGACAAGAGGAAATGTTACATTCAGACACCAATAAAGAAAAAAAAAAAAAAGTCAGGTATGCAAGTTTCAAGAATACTGAGCCATGAAGAAAACACCAAACCTAAGAATTCGTGGAGTAGAAGAGTATGAGAAAAAACTACATCCATAGAAAAGATACTCAATGGAGTTACGACAGAAATGTCCCTAAGCTAGGGGAAAATATGAACATACAAGAACAAGATGTGTTTAGAATTTCAAATAGATATGACTAGAAAAGAAACTTTCCAAACCACATTATCATTAAAAAGCTAAATTTATAGAGCAAAGAAACAATGCTAAAAGTTTGCAAAGGAAATATCAGAAATACATTAGTTCTCACAACAGAAACCCTAAAAGCTAGGAAAGCCTGGAACGATATATTTAAGTTCTGAAAGGAAAAAAAAACAAAACAAAAAAAAAAAAACAGCCATCAATATTATTATATCCAGCAAAGTTATCTTGTAAAATTGATGGAGAAATACAAACCTTCCATTATAAGAACAAACCAAAGCAATTCATGACCACTAAACCGACATCACAAAAGATGCTTAGGAATTCTCCACAGAGAGGAGTTACAAAGACGGTCCCAACACGAGAGCACAAGAAAGACTCTCAGAAGGGTGGATAGAGATATAGGAACTATAAGAGAATCAAGCATGTCTAGCTCAGTAAATCAAAGATTGCCAAGATGACAGGAATCAGCAGATTTGAAATAACACCCTTAAATGTTACTAATTTCAAAACCAGAATTAGAAGACACAGATCAGTTGAGTTGGATCAAAACACAAGATCCAATTGTTTCTTGTCTTCAAGAATGACACGTCACTAACAAAGACATACATACATACTGAGAAATTAAGCAAGTAAAAGCAGGAAACAGACAAGAGTAGCCGCTCTCTTACTTGACAAAGTACACATCAAGCCAAACTAGAAATGCTAAAGAAAGCCACTACCTGTTAATAAAGGAAGAATGCATCTAGAAGATATAGCAATTACAACACACGCACAGCACAGTTTGGTGCACCTAATACTCATAAAACACTACTGGGCATAAGTGGATAGAGAGGTCTAGATAAAACACAATAATAGTGGGTTGCTTTAGTAGCTCTCCCTCATCAGCAGATAGACCATCCAGACCAAAGGGATAACAAGAAATGTTAAGTTAATTTGTGCCGTAGATGAAGTGGACTTCACAGACATTTACAAAATGTCCCACAAACACCTGCAGAATACACCATCTACTCAGCATCCCATGAAACTTTCTCCAAAGCACACTGAGCTGTGGGCTGTAAGGCAATAAGTCTTAACAAACACAGAAGAGTCACAATAATTTCTTATATCTTATTATATCATAATGGAATAAAAGTAGAAGTCAATGTCAGGAGAAGCTACAGAAACAATACAAATATATGAATATCGAGCAACCATCACTTGACTGGTCAGCGGGTCATTAAAGGAATAAGGGAAGAAATTAAAAACTTCTCAATAACAAGTGAAAAAAAACACAACTTACCACCAACCTTTGGGACACAGCAAAAATAATTGTAAGAGGGAAATTCTTGGCTAAAACTCTACCTAAAAGTCAGATCAATCTGGAAAATTAACCTAAAGATGACCCTCAAGGTCTTAGAGAAACGTGAATAAGCCAAAGTCCAAATTAATAAAAATGAATAATAATAAAGGAAGAAATTAATTAAATAGAAAAAATAACAATACAAAGAATCAATGAAAGAGTTGTTTCTTTGAAAAGATAAACAAGAATGGCAAGTTCTTAACCAAACTAACCAAAAGAGAGACTCAAATTAATAAAGGTGGAGAAGAAAAGGGAATGCTTTTTACCAATAAAGCTCAGAACATTCGCAGGGATACTTTGAAAACCTATATTCTAACAAATTAGAAAATATAAAAGAAATGGATGGATTTTTGGATAAATATGACCTCCCTAATTTAAACCAAGAGGATATAAACAACTTAGGCCTGTAAACAATGCGATTGAAGCTGTTTTCTCCGGAATAAAGAAAAAGAAAAAAACCCATGACCAGATGAATACATTGCTGACTACTTCTCCCAGAAAACTGAAGAAGAAATACCATCAGTGTTCCTCAAATTATTCTGCAAAGTAGAAAGGGAAGGAAGGAGAACTCCAAGCTCATTTTATGAGGTCAGCATTGTCCTAAGACCAAAAGGAGACATCAATACAACAGAAAAGAAACTATGAAATAATTTTCTGTGATATACCAGAATTCAAAAATTCTGAATAAAATACTTGCAAATTGAATTTGATAACATATTGAAAAGATTATATACAATGACCAAGTCGGCTTCACTTCAGAAATGCAAGGATGGTTCAACATATACCAGTAGATAAATGTAATACAACACATAAATAGACTCAGGGACAGAAAGCTCGTGGTTATCTCAATAGATGAATAAAATGCATTTGACGAAGTTCAATATCTTTTTTTTGATAAAAACTCTAAAGAAACTAGAAATGGAAGGAACATACCTCAACATAATAACTTAATAAACTTATGTATCTGTAGCCAATATTACAGTAAATGGGGAAAAACTGAAAGCATTTCCTCTAAAATTAGAAATGAGAAAATGTGTTTACTCTGTTAACTCTTATTCAATGTAATTTTTTAAAGTCTCTGCAAGAGCAATAGACAACAGAGAAAAAAGAAAATGGATAGAGATGGGAAGATGAGAGGCCTAGTACATACAAAATGATCCTGTACTTTAAAACTACCAAAAACCAAAAACTCTTAGAGCTAAAAAAAACCAGCAAAGGAGAAGGACACAAAACTAAGAGTAAAACCTCATTTGCTTTTCCATATACTGTTAACAAACATGAAGAGGAGAGCAGGAAAACAATCCCATTCAAAAGAGCCTTAAAAAAAACAAAAACAAACGAACTCATTTTAAAAACCTGGGAGGGACGTTAGCTAAGGAAGTGAAAGATCTGTATAATGAAAATGGTAATACACTGAAGGAAGAACTGAAATAAGACACAGGACACTAGAAGTTGGAAAGACCTCCTAAGCTCGTGGATTGTCAACATCAGTTTTGTGGAACTGGCTACATTATCAAAAGCAATCCACAGATAAAACGCAACGTCGTTAAAATTCCAGTCATTCTCCATAGAATTAGAAAAAAATCCTAAATTTCACATGGAAGCACAGAAGATGTCAAAATAGCCAAAGCAGTATTTAGCTTTTTAAAATAGTAATGCTAGAGGTATCACAATATCTGACTTCAAATTACACTACAGAACCATACAAAAACAAAAAACAAAAAACAAACAAACCCACACATGCCAAACCAAACCAAAATAAACAAAAAGCCCAGCTGATACTGGCATATGCTGGAACAAGCTTCCAGTACGTCAGGCTTTGAGATACAAACTAACTATATCCATAGGTGTGGTAAGAAACACAGACCCAGAAATGACAGAATACAAATTTTTATCCTCCTATATCTCCTAAGCCAGAGGAATGGCATATCATGTAGTTACAGGAGAAGAAACAGAACCCCGGAGCCAAGCTTCAGCAAGGGAAACACTGCCAGCAGCTTTTATTGTGGTTTCCGTAGGAAGGAATGAGCAAAGCAAGGCAATCAGGTTCAGGATTGGGTAGTCTTCATAATTTCAATACTGTCTGGGTCATAAGTGCCTCCTTAGCTGTCTGGTACCTGCCCTGGAATGGTTGGAGTAAGTGAAAAGTGACTCCGAGTGTCAGAACCTGATGCAGGAGGCAGTTAGGTTATACTATCTTGATTGTTTGCTTTGCATGCTTATAGACAGCTAGTTAAGACCTCCAAGAATTAACCAACCCTTACAGGGCAAGTCCCACCCCCCAAAGACTGTTTACTTCCTTTCTCAGCCATCTGCTTCCAGGCCAAGAACAGATATTACCCATCTGAGAAAGCTTGCCTGGTTACCCAAGCGTATCTCTGCATCTTCATTTATCACAGTGTATTTTTTATTGATATCATTAAGTGACATCAGTTGCTGCATGTCAGTCAGCCCATTATTAAAACATTAAATGCTCTCCCAATTCCTCTTGCCCAGGACAGAAGGATCTTCCAAGTAGCACTTCATCCAAACAAGAGGGTCTGACGATGGTTTAATCCAGAGTAAACATCAGGTCACATATCACATATCACATCCAAAAACATAGGCAGACATTGTGAGAGCAGATAATGGACAAGTATGCTCTGTAGCTGCAGAGCAGCCTGAAGGAGACAGCCACAGGTGGAGGATGATGGTCACTGGGGGATCACAAGGATAAAGAACACCCAGAAACTTGCCAAAAATGTCCAGAGAACCCTGAGTAGATTTCCTCCCTCTGCTCCCTGCTGGCTCCTGCTATCATCTCCGAGATCCCTTTTTGGGTCTCTTTAATTATAAACTTGGGATCTCTGGTTCCAGAGCGGGCATCTGTGGACTCTCGTGGGAATTATTGGCTTTTCCTTCTTCATTCAGTCTTTGTGTTAAGTTCCTGTGTGGGCAATGGGAGAGTTCGGCAAGACAGGTGACCAGCAAGTGGCTGTGGAAGGCAGGAAGTCATTGGTGAGTGGTCTCAGGTTCAAAGATGCTAGTGCTGACCCATCTGCTCACCAGCATCTCATTAACTAAATGTGCTTTCTTCTCTATTCCCTTGTTCTAACATACAATAATTAAGCATGTTTGTGGGATAGAATTCATATTTTAATATATACAACATAGAACGATCAGATTATGGAAACTGGCATATCCCTCACTTCAAATATTCATTATTTCTTGTGAGAAGAAGCTGTTTATCTGAGCCAGTGTCTGAAGTAGAGTCCTCAGGGAAGCCCAGGGTGGCATAAATAGCCACAGCCTGGCTAAGAGGTTGGTGGCAGCTGCAGAAGGAGATTAGATCTGCAGAGTAACTCCTTCCTGTCCCCTTTCACCCAGAAAGAACAAGCACAGGAAAAGAACAATGAACTTATTTTGCTAGGAACTCCTCCACGGGATATCTGTGCTGAATCTATTTTCCTGCAGGGAATGCAACAAAAGGTGAGTGAGGTCTTTTTCCTGTCACCCTCCCCAACACATCTTCATGCATACGTTCTCTTTTGCAAGTCTGGTTATTGGTTCATTTCCCCCCTTCTTTTTAATAATCAGCATATCCTCTTCCTCTTATTGTTGCCTCTATCAAGGATTTGTTTGTGGCTCAAGTCATCCAACCTTGACTGTCTCCCCCAAAGTCTGTCTTTTAGACTTCTGCCATTGTTATTTTTCTTTTTCCCCGTTAATAGCTCACTAAAGTTTTCTTTTTCTCTTTCTTTGTGAATGGATTGGTCTAAACTATTAGTCCTTGGGTAGAACAATGATTTACCTATGGAAGAAAAAGATTAGTGGAGGTGAGAAACGGGGAGGTTTCTCCAAGACTGATGTAGGGCATAGAGTCAAGCAGCCCGCAGACAATGTGCAGAGAAAGGAAGGCTTTTATGTTGTTCCTAAGAGGAAAAACTTAGCCAGTAAGTGCTCAGAGTATCTGGTGAAATCAAAGAGCTGCTCAAATAGCACATGAGATGTTGCAACAACTTCTGCCATTTTGGTATATTTATAACTCGTTCAACACAATACACATGAAAGACCTGAGGAGCCTGAGATCACACATTGAATGAAGAAGTCACTTGTTATGTAGTTATGTTGCCAGCACTTCTGAAGAGATGAGCAGTGTGAAGATGATTGAGAGAGGAGAGAGGAGGGAGGGAGGGAGGGAGGGAGGGAGAGAGAGAGAGAGAGAGAGAGAGAGAGAGAGAGAGAGAGAGAGAGAGAAAACCACTCATACAAACGAGTATCCCTGATAACAGGATTAAGGCTGGGCATCCTCCGCAAGGGAAAAGAAATGCATTGGCTTATCCTGCAGCCAAATGGACAAGTTGGACTACAAGGCTACGAAAAAAGTGATTTTCTTCTAGAGAAAACCCCTCAACTATGTGGGTGTTAGTGACAAGGACATCTGGGCTCACCACCTTGTGCAGGAATTCCAACGTTTTTCATTCTGACAGGGGCACAACTCAAGTGGCCAACTCCTTGATCACGGGAGGGACTAGGTCGTCCTAGTCAAAGACATGACCCAGGGTTTCCACTAACAGCAAGTGTTATGGAGCCACCTCGTTACATCTGTGCAGTAAGGAAAGGGAGGCCTAAACACACCGGTGCACACATGACTTATTAATTTAACTATCATTTATTTGTAGTGGTTATCCTTAGATTTTGTAAATACCTCTATCACTTTAGTAACAGGAGGGAAGAAAATAAAGGACCAGATGTAAGAAGCAGAAGACTTCAGTAAAGGTAAATCCAGTAGGACTGGATATGATTTAGATTTGGAGGCACACATGAAGGACCCAGTGTGAGTGAGTCTGAATTTGACAGCTCAGAGTGTAAATTATCATGTTAATGAAATGAGAGGAAGAGATCGCCTCCCAGGGTGTGCAGATAGAATGACGGTTCCGTGGTTCCTGTTCAAGGCCCAGAAAAAAATGTAATTGTATCTATTTTTCAGAGAATTGAAAGTCTCAGGCCAGGCTGAGACTCTGAAAGGATGTTTGAGATCTGATGATTTTGGGGTCACCTGGAGAGGTGAGGAGAAGGGCAGCAGATGTGTTCTCTACCACATTCACTTCGGGATCATTATCATCACGCGGAGGACTTTTCCTGAGTCTGGCAGAGACAGATATATAATTTTAATGTTCATCTACGGTTGGATAATTCCATTTATACCAGTGAACAGTGATGCGGGAACTTACTGATCGTAAATGATAATATAGTCACTTCTGCACTATATCCAACAGAAACCAGTACTGCTCTTTTGTATTAATAAGAGCATGCATCATTTTTAAGAGTGCACAATATAGATCACAAAGCTTCTGATTGAGGCAAGAATCCAAAAAAGAGAATTGGATTTTCTAATTGAGAATTTCTCCCAGATAAGTCAACGTATTCTCTCAGGGTGTTTTACCCTGATGCAATGTAACGTATCCAGAGCATAGATCCAAAAGTCTTAGCTCTGTAGTTCCTCATCCAAGGCAATCTAGACACTCTTCAGAGTCTGTGTCCTCATAAAGAGGATCTGTTTGGACAATCAGTGTGCACTCATTGCTGAATCACTGCGAAGTCACAACGATGAGTGTGATAATAATGTAGGAAGCAAAAGCTGAATGTGCCCTTTCACTAATTACATACTGCCTGCCACTAGAACAGAGGACACTGCCTCTTCTCTGCAGAACAAAGGGACACTGATAATCACAAAGTATTTGAGTCTTAGTTTTCTAGGCTCCAAGAAAATCTTCTTCTGTGTTGAATGACAAGGTTCCTTGCTCAAGTGCATCAGAATCCAGCTTATTTATATCAGTAATAAGAATTTGAGACTGGCCCATGAAAGGATGTGCTGGGTTAAGAAGGTCCCCAGCGATGCCCATTCCTCAGTGCTCGTGGCCTCATGTGATCCCCTTCCCTGAGTGCTGGCTGAATGTAGTGGCTCAGATCTAGAGATTAAAAATCAGCAGAACTGGTGGGACATCACGTCCCACTTTAGCTCATAGGAGACTTCAGCTACTATCTACCGTACTTGGGCTCTTACCCTTGAGATGGTTCATCCTTGGGGAAGACAGCTTCTACCCTCTGAGGTGCCCTGTGAGGAGGGAACAAAGCCTCTAACAGCCCCCGGAGTGGTTTTGGAATTCAGCCTCTTCCAGTCATGCCTCAGCAGGAGAGTATCTAGCCAAGAGCCTGACAATAACCTCATGATAGACTGCACTCAAAGGATTACCCAGCTAAGCTGCACCTGGGCTCCTGGCCCTCAGAACCTGTGATAGAGTGCTTCTTAGTGTGTTTTATTTAAGCCATTAAATTTGGGAGCTATTTGTTACACACTGTTAGATAAAAAAATTAAAGGAGAATATTGTATTGCTGTGCTACTAACAGAACCACAGACATGTCTGGCAATAGCTTGCTATGGCATACAAACCTGTATTCCTATCAGCAGAGACTCCGACACTAGAGACTGAAGAGTTTGAGACCAGCCTGATATACGGTGAGACACTGTCTAAAGAAAGAAAGATAAAATAATTAAGAAAAAGATGAAGTAATGCCTAATCAGGATGCTGTGAATAAATTATGATTGAAAGTGTAACCAGAAACTGATCAGGAAACGGGGTGTGTGTGTGTGTGTGTGTGTGTATGTATTTTTTAATGTGGAAACTGTGAGTCGAAGTAAACATCCCCCCCAAAAAAACAAAGATAAAGATGAAACATTTGGAAATGCCATTGAAAAAAAGACAGTGATTAAGTTTGTCAGAGTGTAGGGTTAAGAAGTGTGAGCGGGATGCAAGTGCTTATGGTTATTTATTGCTTTTGCTTGTTGGGTGGTTGGATTTTTTGACAGAGACCTCTAATTCATGGTCTTTCTGCCTAAGCCTCATGAATACCTATGATTATAGACGTGCACCACCACACCCAGCAAATGTATTCTTTTACTTCCCCTGAGATCATATAGTTTGCTTTTTTAAAAAATATTTTTTGGAAAATTTCATACATATTTACCATATGTTTTGATCATATCTGCCTCCCTCTGCTTCCCTATAACTACACCAAGGACCCTCCCAACCTATCTCACTGCAGACTTCATGTCCTTTTATATTATTATTGTTATTATTATTACCCCGAGTCCAATACATAGTGACCATATATGAGGTCCAATATTTTAATAAGCGCCCTCAGCAGTGTTTATCTTTTTCAATATGCATAATTCCATTTCTGTTTGTGCTTGTTCATATAAAATTAGATGTCCATGGCTCCCTTCTATCAGCTTCTCCTTTTGGGGACGTCACTCAGTGGTAGAATGCTTATGTAACATGCACGAGAGAGGTAGGGAGGAAAAGACTGTGTGTGCATGTGTGTGAGAGACAGACAGACAGACAGATATACAGACAGACAGAGTTGTCACATAATACAGAGTATTTTCTCCTTGTTTTCAGGTGACCCAGAACAGCTGAGGCATGGAGAGATGGCTGAACCAATCATCTACAGACGACTTCATCCTCTTGGGCATCTTCTCCCACAGTCCAGCTGATCTTGTTCTTTTCTCTGTGGTCATGATAGTCTTCACAGTAGCCCTTTGTGGGAACGTTCTCCTCGTCCTCCTCATCTACACTGACCCTCGACTTCATACCCCCATGTACTTCTTCCTCAGCCAGCTCTCCCTCATGGACCTCATGTTGGTCTGCACCAATGTGCCAAAAATGGCAGTCAACTTCCTGTCTGGCACGAAGTCCATCTCCTTTGCGGGCTGTAGCATACAAATTGGTCTCTTTGTCTGTCTCGTGGGCTCCGAGGGGCTCTTGCTGGGACTCATGGCTTATGATCGCTATGTGGCCATCAGCCACCCACTTCACTATCCAGTCCTCATGAATCAGAAAGTCTGTCTTCAGATTGTTGGGAGCTCCTGGGCCTTTGGGATAATAGATGGCCTGGTGCAGATGGTGGTAGTAATGACCTTCCCCTACTGTGGCTTGAGGGAGGTGAACCATTTCTTCTGTGAGATGCTTTCCTTGTTGAGGCTGGCCTGTGTGGACACATCCCTGTTTGAGAAGGTGGTATTTGTTTGCTGTGTGTTCATGTTGCTCTTTCCTTTCTCCATCATTGTAGCCTCCTATGCTCGCATCCTAGGAACTGTGCTCCGTATGCGCTCTGCTCAGTCCAGGAAAAAGGCTCTGGCCACCTGTTCCTCCCACCTGACAGCTGTCTCCTTCTTCTATGGGGCAGCCATGTTCATCTACCTGAGGCCAAGGAAATATCGGACCCCTAGCCATGATAAAGTGGTGTCTGTCTTCTACACGGTCCTCACGCCTATGCTCAACCCCCTCATTTATAGCCTGAGGAACAGGGAGGTGATGGGGGCACTGAGGAAGGGGCTGGACCACTGCAGGGTTGGCAGCCTGCACTGAGTATTGGGGCCTGACTCTGCATCATCCTGGATGTGTGATGACAGGTAAATAATTCCCTCTTCATGACACTTGGTTCAATCATCAACAGTGAGAATCGTAATACCTGTTGTCTTGGAAAGGACTCTAAACGAGTAAATGGCTTGCCCACCTCATTGTTTTGTGGGCTATTTTCTAACATACCTTACAGAGGAAGGGAGGACTATGTTATGTCAGGCACTGCAGTACTAGGGCATTGAGATGCTGTCACTTATTATTTAAAATCAGAAGATTTTGTTACTAGAAGACTCAACCCTTCTCACTAATTTTTTCAGAGTTTGTTGTGTGCCAGGCACCATGTTACATGCCTTATTTGTTTGTAGAGATAACGTTTACCTCTTACTTACATAATATAGACTCTCATTAGTGACTTGGATGAAAATCTAGATGGCAGAAAACAAACATATATTTCTTTTCAGAGGATTTTCATACTTACACTGTGCAACTGGAAGCCTTAGGAAGACTACTTCAAAGGATAAAAATGGAAGGTTTTGATATTCAGGAGGAACAGGGTAGAGCCTGTTTATCTCTGGATTCAGTGTGTGGGAGGCAAAAGGAGCCCATGGGAGTGGTGTATACATGCAATCCATAGCAAAAATTGCCACTCTGTAACATCTCTGGTTTTTGTTCTTTTCTTTACTTAGAGCTGATGTTCTCCATGATATTCAAACTAACCTCAAACACCCAGACTCCTGCCACATCCTTCTGAGTGGCCTCATCCCCTTGAAGATGAGGACTGTAATAACAAAATTTGAACTTTAATTTGATAAGTCATTTTCCAATATTTGCCTTCCAACTATGATTGTGACTTGTTTCCATGGTGCTAAGCTAGGTATCAGTTGTCTGCACACATTTTAAATAAAATTTCCTTTTCCTGGAAAACAAATTATCCCTTGGAAAAGCAGAGAGAAAACGGAGGTAAAATTGGGTTCTGGAAATTGTGCTAAGCCACAGGAAGATGCTTGTTCAGCTTCAGGCTTTAGCACACATGGAGAACAGCTGCATTTATAAGGACATGTTTTAACGAGGGAGGAATGGGTGAGTGTAGCTCACTGATAGAATGTCTGCTTAGTACATGTGAACATCCCAGCACAATAATAATAGTAGTAATAACAATAATAACAATTCTTAAAAAAGGAACCTGCCATGGGGAGCTATTAGATGGCCAACTGAGCTAAATTCTGGAAACAGTGTTCTGTGGCAAACCTGGCTATTTTAGATTTGCTTGTTGCTGCAGCTATGATGAGCAGACTTTGCTGAAGGCTTCCTTCCTTCGGAGCCCTAACTGCCAAAGGAAGTCTCCAAGGGTTTGTGAAAATAGAAATTATTTTACTTAGTCAAACAGCGGCCAGAATTCCCCATGTGTGAATATGCATACTTTATTTTACTGGTCTCTTACCGATGCCAGCATCTATAGTACTAAATAGCTTTGTGGCTCTTCTTCACTCTTATCCTATTCGTTTTCCTTGTCCAAATTCTGATTTGACCCAGATTCTCCTCTTCCAGGAAGCAATCCTGGTTAAACCTATGCTCACTCATATCTCCTTAGCATTTTGTACTTCTCAAACTAGACTATCAGCCCAATACTTGTGAAGTGGAGGCAAGAGAATTGGGAATTCAGTGTCACCCTCAGCAAGTTCAAGGCCAGCCTGGGATACATGAGACCTATCTCAGAAAAAAGATGAAAACAATTCAGTTGGGCTGGGAATATGGAGAGCCTGTGGCATGCATGAAGCCCTGGGTTCCACCCCAGGTGTAGTGGGGCAGGCCTGTAAGTCCAACATTTGAAGGGTGGAGGCTGGAGGATCAGCACAGCCTAGGATACCTGTCTCAATTTTTTTTAAAGTCTTTAAAATTAGCATAAAAATGCTTTCCAGCTCTGCCATAGTCATCCCAGTGATGGGGTATTCCTGCTTCATTTGCTTCTTTGGGGCATATACTGTGTGTCTAATCCATTGCCTGGACAAAGGCCAGTTTTATTGTTATTGTTTTTGTGTCAGTGGGTGTTAAACCCAAGGCTTGGGGCATGCTATGCAAAGATCTACCACAGAGTTAACCACAAGCTCCAGACCAGGTTTTCAATGGACAAATATCTCTAATTTACTAATGCCCAGACATTTGCAAAGTTCTGGAGCACGAGGGACTTCTCTTTAAATCTAGATGAAGACTCTAGATTTAAAAAGCATGGTTGGGGGAGGATACTTGGGAAGAAGGGAGCCGATAGGAAAAGGGATTGAGGACAACAGTGAGTAACAGTGGCACAGTGAATATGATCAAAGCACATATGTCCACATGAAAATGTCATAAAGAAGCCCATGCTTTACAATGAATATATGCTAATAAAAAACAAGCATGCAGGATAATAATTTCATAACTAATATCAATGCACCTAACTGCGAACTTAGAAACTCGCTAAAATAAAGAAATAATAGAAAGAATATGCATCAGAGTAGGGAAACAGAAGAATCAAGAGCCATGGGACTCTGGGGCCTGAGAGATGGCTCAGTGATTAGGAGTACTGGCTGCACTTCCAGAGGACCTGGGTTCAGTTGCCAGCACCCACAGGGTGGTTAGCTCTAACTCCAGTTCCAGGGAATCCAGCACCCTCTTCTGGCCTCTGAGGGTATTGCATGACACAGGTACATACATGCATAAAAAAATAAGTAAATTTAAAAAAAATCATGGGACTTTATAATACCCATTTCACTTTTGCACATGCTTAAAATTTTTTATAGTAAGTACTGGGAAGTACTCTCCGGCCACTGATGTCAAATGCCTTACGGAAGGAATCCTTTCCCACCAACTTGCCAGTTCAGTTCATTGGGGAGTATTTATACATACGTGGCAAATCCTCATTATAATCAAGCCTTTAATCTCAAGATGCACTTGGGAGGCAGAGGCAGGTGGATCTCTGTGAACTAAAGATCACCCTGGTTTACACAAAGAGTTCTACATCATCCAGGGTTATACAGTGAGACCTTGTCTCAAAGTGGATAAATAAATAAATAAATAAATAAATAAATAAATAAATAAATAAATAAAATCAGGTAGTTAATTGCCTTGCACCTGTAGTTCCAAAGGCTGTGTGTGGTTTTTGTGATGCTTTAAAGCTAACCTGAACGCTCTGTGAGAGCAGGGGCCTCCTCTGTTACGTTCACACTTATTCCCTCCAAAAGTCCAGGAGTCTCGATCTGCTTTTGGGAAGCAGAGTTCAAGGAATCAGGCATTAGTCTTCCCTGCCAGGAGAACATAGCCACAAGAGGGCAGCACAGAGCCAAGAGCGCAGCCAGGGCAGACAATGGGAGGAAGGGAGAGGCTTGCACTTGTTTTGCCTTTTCGTTTGTTTAGGTTTCACAGAGCCAAGAGCGCAGCCAGGGCAGACAATGGGAGGAAGGGAGAGGCTTGCACTTGTTACACACACACACACACACACACACACACACACACACACACACACCACTGAGGCTTCTGAGCGTGTGCTGCAGCGTGGGCATGGTCATGTCCCCTGTTGCATTTTTTCCCTCTTCTCCCTCATCTGTTCTACCATTAGCTTATTCTTTATTTTCATTACTTTTAAATTTTTTATCTTTTTATTATACTTTAGTAGGAAGTTTTTCTCTCTTCTGTCTCATTTTCTTTTCCTTTATTAATTATACTGTTATTCGGTCTTACTCTTAGTTCTGCAATATTTTTGCCCCCTTCTTTCATTATTGGGGTGAGGTCATTTTTTAAAAATAGCTACTGTATTTCTGTATATGGTTTGTTTTCATTCTGTGGTTGTTACTGTTTGCTTTCCTTCATTCTGAATGGAGCTGAAGATCAAGCCTGGGACACAGAGCACAGTGGGTGGACACCTTACTGCTGAGGTGCACTCAGGTAGCTCACAACCACCTGTAGTAACCAGCTCCAGGGATCTGATGCCCTCTTCTGGCCTTTGCGGGCACTATACTCATATGCACACAAACACATACACATAACTAAAAAAAAAAAAAAAAATCTGAAAAAAAAAAGGATATGTTGTGGGCTGGAGAGACGGATCAGCAGTTAAGAGCATCAGCCACTCTTGCAGAGGGCCTGAGTTCGATACCCAGCACACACACATGGTGGCTAACAGCCATCCATAACTCCAGTTCCAAGGGACTCCAATGCCCTCTTCTGACTCCACAGGCATTGCATGACACAGGTGCACATACACATGCAGGCAATATACTCATAGGCATGAAATAAAAATAATAAAATATTTTAAAAGAATACGTTATATAAAAAGTGAGGATTGGGGGCTGGAGAGATGGCTCAGCAGTTCAGAACACTGGTTGTTCTTGCAGAAGACCTGGCTTCAAATTCCAGCACCCACATGGCAGCTAACAACTGTCCGTAACTCCAGTCCCAGGAGATCTGACAGCCTCATCTGACCTCTGCCCGCATTGCACGACACAGGTGCATTTACCTACATGCAGGCAATACACACATATGCATAAAATAAAAGTAATAATAATAATAGTAATAAAAGTGAGGATGTTACCTTCCTTGCAGATGACCAACCAGTTCAGCCTGTTCAGTACAATGAACAGCACTAGAGCTTGTCACAGGGCAAGGCAGACTGAATCAGGAAGGGACACCAAGACTGGAGTGGGAGCAGTAAACTGTGGATTGAGAGTTTCGTTCGTTTGGGTTTTGCATTGTTTTGTTTTGTTTTGGAAGTTTGCACAGAGATTTATGAAAATGTGTCAAATCTTAGAGAATAATGAAACTGAAAAGCAATGGAAAAAATAGACCAAGTACCTTCCAATGGGGGAAAGGGTTCAGGCCAAAATTCAGGTGTGGGAAATATCAGGTGCTTAAGGAGGCTCAGAGGAGACTGATGAAAGAAGACGCAGATGCTCTGGGTCACATCCTCACAAGCCGACGTGTCCAAGATCAGTGTGCTCAGAAGACATCCCCTCAGTGTTCCCTCGGTTCAGTTCTCCTGTCTTCCTTCCTTTCCTTAGCTCCCCCATATGCATTTCAGCATGCTGTCCCAAGGATATCTAAAGTAATTTAGTCATGTGTCAAGTGGATGATAAACAGATTGAAAAAAATGGACTTATTTCTATGATGCATAAGGCCAAAACCTTATAAAATTTTGACCATGAAGTTTATTGTCAAGTATAGGACACTCTCTGCGGGAGAGACTGTACAATCCATGGTGAGAGAGAGATAACAGACACAATAGGTGTAGACCCTGGCGCTGTGTACTGTGAACTACGAAGCACATCTACTGCTCTTGAAGAAATATACCACGGGTTTGGCATGAGTCCTAGCTCCCATGTACCATCAGACACTTGTGAATATGGAAGCTGTACTTTCCCTCCCACTAGGCGATAAGCTCCTTAGGATGAGGACAGTATTCAGTGCATGGATTTTTCTGTTTTTGTTGCTGTTGGCAGCTCAAGCTGTCCTGGAACTTACTATGTAGCCCAGGATAGCTTGAAAAAAGATGTGATCCTTCTGCCCCATCTTCCCAAGTATGGCTAGTTGACTACATTTGATTCAAGTATAGTATCTCACCAGTTCTCTGTAAATCATTCAAAACACAGATGTAGGCCAGCTGTATGAGGGCAGGCAAAGGATGGGTATGCACTGTGGAGCATTGAGGACTCAGGAGGGAAGTCAGAGCTGGAGACCCTTATAGGGGTCTTCCCAGGGAAGTGCAGAAATAAGGGGACAGGCAGAGCATAAAGAAACTCTCCTCCCAATCCCTATGTTCTCTTCAATACAGGAGCCTCCCTTGACCAAGTCTCCTCACTGTCCCTCTGTTGGCTGTCGTCCTGGTGCTTTCCCTGAGCTCTTCCTTTGGGTCCCTTTCAGTGGAAGCTTGGCAGCTCCAGTTCCAAGGCTGGCATTTGTGGTACCCCTGGGAGCTATTGGCTTCACCTTCCCCACCCATTCTCTGTGTTAAGTACCTGCATGGGCGGTGAAGCTAGTTCTGCAGCTCAGGTGAGAGGCAGGTATGTTGTGGGAGGTGGGCAGGAGGCAGCGGGTAGACTAAGGTGCACAGAGGCTGGCTCTGACCTGTCTCCACCCTGTCATCTAGTTGACTGTGTTTCCTTTCTCTCACATTACCCTTTGTATGATACATTATGGGGTGTAGTATGGCATTTTAATATCTGGTTTAATATGTAAAGATGAGATCATGACACTTTGTATGCACAGCACCTCAGGCCTTCCTTATTTCTTTGACTTTCCCATCATTGTGAGACTGTTTTCTATCTCAGAGCCACAGTCTGAGGTAGAGAGTTCCTAGGGTGGCAGAGACACCCTAGATGAGAGGTTGGTGGGCACTATGGAAGGAGATCAGATCTGGGAGGAGCAGCTATTTCCTGTCCCCTCTTACGCAGTAAGTATAAGCACAGGAAAAGAACAATGAAATTGTTTTTAGTTTTAAAATTGTTTTTATTGCTTGATAATTCTTGCATGCATATAATGTTGATGCTAGGAATTCCTCCACAGGCTGTCTATGTTGAATTTGCTTTTCTGCAGGAGATCTAACTGAACATAAGCGAGGGTCTTTTTCCTGCCTCCCCCCCACCTCTCTCCTTTATAGTTTCTATCGCCAGCCGCTGGGTCATTTTTCAGTGTCTATTTAGGCATCAGCGTATCCTTTTCCTCCCATTGTCTGTCTCCAGGTTGTGTTGGGGCGATTTTCCGTTATTGTTGTGGGGGGGAAGTGAGTCACTTGTTTTCCATTGCTATCCCCGCATGTTCTTTCTCACAGCCCTCTGCCTGGACAGAACTCCCCCCTTGTCTTTCCTTAACCTCTATCCTCCTGTCTGTTGGCACTGTGGGTTCAGATGGGTCCCTGGGTTGAAGAACTGTGTGTAGCAGGAAGGCATAGGATGGCTGGAGAGATGGGAAGGTGAAGGTCAGGAAGCAGAGCACTGACACGGGACATAGAGCCATCCTTCCTCCAAAAACACTGTCTAGACAAGGTGGTTTCTTATCTGTTCTCATGCAAAAGAAAGGAAAAAAAAAGAAAGAAAGAAAAGCAAACAAACACTGTCCAAACACCCAGCAGAAAAAGCTGAGATTAGAGAAAATGGCATGTCTACTGAGACAAAATTTTCTCAAGGTTGTTTTGTATCATAATTACTACTTATCCAAAGACTATTTACTAAGCACATAATATAGTCACTGTTTGAAGAGCATGGGATCATGTGTTAAGCAAAAGAGGTGCCAGAAAACATAGATTCCAATGAGGAGACCAGAAAGCAGCAAAATTCATATAAATAAAACAGACCGTGTGCTGGTATTGCTTGTTCTGAGCCACGCAAGGCAGAGAAGAGACAGAGTGGAAGAGAATTTCAGCTCTAAGAAGGGACTGAAGGAAGGCTTCAGTGGGAAACTAAGAAGGAGGTAGGTGAACAAGACACAGCATGTCTGGGAAGGGCTTCTGGGAGGACATAGGCCATTGGAACAGGCTGGTGTCTGCCTGCAGTGTTGGAAGAACCGTGTGGTGGCCAGTGAGACTGGGTATGAGGCAATATTGGGAGGCAGAAGGAACAGAGGTCTGAGTGGTGATGGAGGGTCTTCTGCTGAGTCTTGCTTTTGTACTGAAAACACTTTGTTTTTATTTTTTCAAAGATAAATTTCAGAGTGTTATTTGTCAACAGCCTGGGGTGGGTGACAGGGGAAAATTCAGGAGGTGAGTCCAGTGAGGGGACATGGCCATCATACAGAGTGACCATATCAGTGGTGTTGTGACGTGGGATGTGGCAGTTGTAAGGGGACAGGAATTGGGTGTGTTTAGAAGAATCAGCAGGAGTTTCTTATGGTGGAATGTATGTGTAAGAGAAGGGGACTTGAGAATAACCCCGGGGTGGTGACCTGGTAACTCAATAGAACTGTTGTTAACTGTGATGGGAAGGAGAGATTGATACTGCTCCATGGACGAGCAAGACTTGTGCATGCCTCTTTACATACAACAAGGCCGTTGACCATTCGAAGGAGTTAGTGAGCACAGAGACAAAAAAGAATCTACGTTCAAGGGAGTGGGCCAGGACAGGGAGACAGATGTCCTTAGTGATCCACATGACTGGAGAATAAATTATAAGTGCAGAACCTTTCTGGGAAGTTCCACATACCTTCTCATCAGAACCTTTCTGGAACCTGTGACACAGAAGGCCTGACTATGACCCGTCTACCCAGGACCCAGATGCAGCTGAAGAGGCTCAGCTTGGTAGACAAGGTCTACAGTGGGTGGAGACCAGCTGAGTCTTGGGTCCAGGGCTCCAGGTTTCTGTCCATTGTATTTCCCTTTTTTTTTTTTTTTGCAAAGAAAAAGTCTTTTCTAGGGTGAGTTAATTGATATTTATCTGTTCAGTAAGCATTTCTGATGAAACAGATCCGTAAGGAAATTGTGAGAGAGAGAGAGACAGGAGCAGAGAGAGAAAGAAGAATTCTTTATAAATGCTCCAAAAGAGTGCCCCTGATGTCAGGATTAGGGTTGGGAGTCCTCAGCGAAACTAAAAATTTCTCTTTATTTGCTAGTTGATTAAGTCTAAGGGCCAAAAGTCAAGATGAGATTGGAGGCTATGAAAACAGTTCCTAGGGAAAGCTCCCTGAATAACCCTCCTGTGTATTGTATAGGGGAAGAACTCCTGGGGTCATCACCCTGTGTGTGTGCATGAATTCAGACATTTTCCGTTCTAAAAAGAGCACAACTCCAGTGGCCAACTCCCTGGTGCTGGGAAGGACTGGGAGTCTTATCCAGGGACATGCACTCTGCAGTTTCTTTTTTTTTTTCTAAAAATATTTTTATTACTGTTTTTTTTTTATTATTCCAAAGAGGCAATTTTAACACATTTTCCCAGAAATAACTTGAAGCAGGTTAATATATATATTGAAATATAAGGGGGGAATAGGAATAAGAAATCAAAGACAAAAGGATTTGGCAACATGGGTTCAACTTTGGTGGTATAATGAAGGTTTCCATTAGCTCTGTTCTTTTTGTTTTTGGAAATCCTAATGAGTTTTTTGGGCTTGCTAACAGAGCATAGGGTGGGGGTTTATTTATAGAAAAGTGGGTGCTCCCCCGAATTTACGGCTACACTGGAAAGTCCACACTCAAGTATATATCCTGTGACTTCCCAACAGCCACACAGGGAAATTTCATCATATAGGTACAGGTAAGGTTTTTTTTTTCAACTTTTACAAAATCTTTATTAAGAATTTCATACATGCATATAAGGTGTTTGATCAAATCCATGTCCACCCCTCCCCCCAACTCCTCCTGTATCTCTTCATCACTTTTTT
>NW_008348685.1:2387954-2392359 GCF_000622305.1 Nannospalax galili | reverse complement strand
ACTCAGACCGCTCTGGCTTCGTCCATGCTGAACAGGGATGCAGGGTGAGGCAACTGGGGTACCCCTTCAGTGTGTCTATCTAAAAGACTCCTAAATTGCATAACTCTTATCTGTATAGGGAAAAGAAAGTCCTTGACTGGTGAATAGGAGATGTGAAGGAGAAGTAAAGGCAAGAGTAATTAGCATTACAAGTTCTAGACAGGGAACTAGAAAAAAGTCAGAACAGGGCAATTTTCAAGAGTTCATATGAGAGTCCATTGGAATTTCTTGACAAGGGCTTCCAAAAGCATCTCTCTATTGGGTTCTTCCTCATTTTTCTTTTGTCTTCCAAGACTGGACTCTAGAGTGATGGATTCAGGATTTGCTTTCAGGTATTTTGATAGCTGTTGGAGTGGTTAGAATCAGTGGCAATTCCCTCTCAAAGGCTTTGAGGTAACTGAGGGGTAGCTGAGGTGTATGTATGACCTGAAGGTATGCACACTGGAAAGTCTTTATCCAGCATGGGTCATGCCTTCTCTTTCTGGCCTTCCTCAGATTGTATGCTTTAGCCCTCCCCAAATCCAGGAGGCCATGTGTGATCAGATTCTTATCCTCTACACTTTGGCTAGTTGCATCTTTTTGTGTTCATCGCCCTCTGTTACATGAGGAAGCTTCTCTGGTGAGAGTTGAGAGACGCATTAGTATTCTCCATACCCCTGTTCCACTATGGTCCGTGAGTCGGGTGTAGAGGTTCCATTGTAGATGTGTCACTTAGGGTTGGACATCTCACAGACACTTCTTATTCCCTGTGTATGACCATCATTTTATTATTCTTAATTTGACTTACAAAGTTAGATCACAAGCGTCTCTTGCTCCCTTCCAAAATAATATGTTTGCAATAAATTCTTGATCAAAGATAATGGGAAATCCCTCCTCACTGACAGACACCAAACAATTCATTGGAAACTGCATGAGAGAGTGAACAAAGCATTCAAAGGTGTAAAGTATCATGTGGAAGAATTTATTTAGAATGCTCTGTGACTTCAACTAATTTAGTAATTAATAATTCTATTAATTCATCTAAATTGGTTTGTGAAAAACTTCTACTGAGGCCCTTGTTATGTGATTATTTTTTAAGTCTCTATGTACCTGAATAACTCGTTATTCTTAAGAGGATGGAGCATTGAGACATTGCTTCTCTCCACTGGCCCTGTGACTTTAGGTCATTGCCAACAAGAGTGACCATGTCAACATCCAATTATATCTCATCCTTTCTATGTGGGACACTAAAGAGACACTTCTGTATCTGCATTATAATATAATAGATTAACTAGCATGCTAAAACTCTCAGAATATAAAGTCATACACATTCTAAAGAACAATACATGCACTGTCCCTTTGCTGCTGAGAACACACATGAATTATCCCTTGGGAATAAAACTGTTCACACCCTGTTATAATTTACCAAGTCCTTGTGATCTCAGATAAAAGATAAGGTTGTATGGTAAGCTGACTACTTTTCCTGATAAATGAGACATCCTAAATGTCCTATTTCACGTAAAATGATTCCACTAATATATATTACAGTTGTGCGGTCAAATCAATATCTAATTCGATGGCTTAGGGCTCCAGTTGCTCTGTCTTGGGTATATGAAAAAATGTTCCCTTCTATAGTCCAAAACTTACGTTGTGAAGATCTGATGAGTCACAAACAAATTAACTGGCTAAAGGTGTAGAATGCAGAGTTCAACAAAGACATATCTCTCAGTGGCCTGGGGATATGGCTTGGTGGTAGAAGAATTACCTAGCACACACAAGGCACTGGGTTACAGTCCCAGAACCACAAATGAAGAAAAGTCAATACTCCAGTATGTTTTTGTCCTTGTTTTCAGGTGACCCAGAACAGCTGAGGCATGGAGAGATGGCTGAACCAATCATCTACAGACGACTTCATCCTCTTGGGCATCTTCTCCCACAGTCCAGCTGATCTTGTTCTTTTCTCTGTGGTCATGATAGTCTTCACAGTAGCCCTTTGTGGGAACGTTCTCCTCGTCCTCCTCATCTACACTGACCCTCGACTTCATACCCCCATGTACTTCTTCCTCAGCCAGCTCTCCCTCATGGACCTCATGTTGGTCTGCACCAATGTGCCAAAAATGGCAGTCAACTTCCTGTCTGGCACGAAGTCCATCTCCTTTGCGGGTTGTGTTATACAAATGGGCCTCTTTCTCACTCTTGTAGGGTCTGAGGGGCTCTTGCTGGGACTCATGGCTTATGATCGCTATGTGGCCATCAGCCACCCACTTCACTATCCAGTCCTCATGAATCAGAAAGTCTGTCTTCAGATTGTTGGGAGCTCCTGGGCCTTTGGGACAATAGATGGCCTGGTGCAGATGGTGGTGATAATTAACTTCCCCTACTGTGGCTTGAGGGAGGTGAACCATTTCTTCTGTGAGATGCTTTCCTTGTTGAGGCTGGCCTGTGTGGACACATCCCTGTTTGAGAAGGTGGTATATGTTTGCTGTGTATTCATGTTGCTCTTTCCTTTCTCTATCATCATTGCGTCCTATGCTCATATCTTAGTGGCTATAGTCCATGTGCGCTCTGCTCAGTCCAGGAAAAAGGCTCTGGCCACCTGTTCTTCCCACCTGACAGCTGTCTCCTTCTTCTATGGGGCAGCCATGTTCATCTACCTGAGGCCAAGGAAATATCGGACCCCTAGCCATGATAAAGTGGTGTCTATCTTCTACACGGTCCTCACGCCTATGCTCAACCCCCTCATTTATAGCCTGAGGAACAGGGAGGTGATGGGGGCACTGAGGAAGGGGCTGGACCACTGCAGGGTTGGCAGCCTGCACTGAGTATTGGGGCCTGACTCCGCCTTATCTTGTTTGTGTGATAACAGGTAAATAATCTCCTCTTTGTGACACTTGGTTTAATAATTAACAATGAGTGTAATGACACCTGCTGTCTTTGAAAGGCCTTTCTTTATAAACCCTAAAACAGCGCTAACTGTATCACTATTGAATAAACGACTTTTCCTAACATTCTTTTATCCTTTTTTCATGTATATGTGTGTTTGTGGTATGCATGCGTGTGTGTGTGCATGTTAATGGGCACATGTGAGTGTGCAAATGCATGTATACATATGTGTGTATGCATGTAGAGGCTAGAGGTAAGGCCTTTCTTTATAAACCCTAAAACAGCGCTAACTGTATCACTATTGAATAAACGACTTTTCCTAACATTCTTTTATCCTTTTTTCATGTATATGTGTGTTTGTGGTATGCATGCGTGTGTGTGTGCATGTTAATGGGCACATGTGAGTGTGCAAATGCATGTATACATATGTGTGTATGCATGTAGAGGCTAGAGGTTGATCTCGGGAATACTCTCAGTCATGCACCACTCTATTACTTGAGGCAGGGCATGCATCATGAAGCCCAGAGCTTACTGACATAGCCCATCTAGCTAGCCAGCCTGTGCCAGGAATTTCATTTTTGTCTTTCAAGAATGAAATTACAGGTGGTTGCCATGCCTACCGTGCATGTCTGTGGGTTCTTGGTATCAGGTGTCTTCCTTGCGTTAGCCAATGAGCCATCTCCACAGCCTGCCCCTCGTTCTTCCCTGGACTGCTTTGAGAATTCCGTTCTAGAGGGATGGCAGATTTTGTTAACTCAAGCACTGCAGAAGCAGTTTATTGGGATCTGTCAGGCTTTTTTTGGGGGGGGTACATGCTTGTGCATCTCGAAGGGTAAATGACATTGTAGGTCTTCCTCTACTGCTCTCCACTTCATTTTTTGAGACAGAGCCTCTCTCACTGAGCCTGGAGTTCACCATTTCATCTAGACTGATTGGCCAGAAGGCCCCAGACACCGTCCCATTTCCACTTCCAGCCCTGAGGTTACAGAAGCATCCCAGCTTTTACACAGGTGCTGGGGATTCAAACTCGGATCTTCATGCTCGCACAGCAAACACTTCACCCCCTGAGCCATCTTCTGAGTCCCTCAATTATTACTTAAAATCAGAATGCTTTTCTTAATGGGGGACTCTGTGGGCTGTTAAGGAACTTCCTAAGCCTTCTTACCAATGTTTTCCATTGCCTCAGGGCTTATTCCGTGTCAGGCACTATGCCATGTGCTTTATTTGTTTATGGAGTTATAACTTGCCTCTTATTCATGCAATGACTCAACCCACTATAGTCCCATCAGTGTCATAAGTGGAAAGCTTCTGAATAGCAGAAGATAAAGGGAGTAGTTCCCTTTGCAGAGAATTGTTTGTATCTTCATATCTTGAAACTGGAAATTTTTTTATAAAGATTACTTCAAAGAATAAAGTGCAACATATTTTATATTCATAAGAAATGGGGTTAAGGCTTGTTTATTTAGAGATTCCATGTCAGGCTCAAAGGTAACACACATGAGAA
>NW_008348685.1:2376808-2387631 GCF_000622305.1 Nannospalax galili | reverse complement strand
AGACAGGACAAACAGACCAAAAGATAAGCTAAGCTGTTTCCCCTGAGCATCGGTACTGGAATACAATGACCATTTTCATGTTTTATTTTAAGTTATTTTCAGAGCTGGAGAGATGGCTCAACATTAAGAGTACTGGCTGCTCTTGGAGAGGACCCAGGTTCAGTTCCCAACACCTACATAGCGGCTAACAGCTGTCTGTAATTCCAGTTCCAGGGGATCCAACACCCTCTTCTGACCTCTGCAGGCATTGTACAACATGAGTGCACCTACCTACATGCAAGCAATATACTCATACACATAAAATAAAAAATAATAAATTTTTAAAAAGTTATTTTCAAGCATTTGTACCCAAACTACTTAAATAATTTTTATCTATCCCGCAAAGTTAAGTACCAGTTTGGGGGCATATTTTTAACAAAACTGTCTCTTTCTGGGGGAAAAAAAATCAGGTCTGCTGGAAGCAGAGAGCAAAGAGAAGACAGAATCGGGTTTGGAAATTAGACTAAGCCACCAGAAGGTGCTTATTCAGTCTGAGGCTTTAGCAATCAAACAGCAAGAGAAATAATAAATGCAATTTGGTTTTTGAGATGGGAGGATCACACTTCTCAGGTCAGGGTAGACTTAAGCTTGCAATGACCCTGCCACAGCATCCCGAGTGCTAAGTAAGTACCACTTTTAAGATCTGCCATGGGAGCAAGGCTGGGAGTTGCTTGCTTGGTTTCTAGAGTTAAGTGGTGGGTGTCCTGCTTGGCAGGTGCAAGCCCCTGTGTTCTATCCCCAGTATGGCTTCACTTTCATGTATGCTTAGAGTTTTCTACAACCAGTAGTTTAAATTGCTCACAGGACACCGATTTTGCCAACCAGCTTCCTCAATCCCTCCTCACAAAGCTGCCAGTTCAGTTCATTGGGGAGTATTTATACATACATGTGGCAAATCTCTGCTGTCAATGTGTCAATTGTTTTAATGAACATTTTTTAACTGTTTACCCTTACTGTCACAAAAACTGCTCATATGTTGGTTACAGTTTATTGAGGCTGAGCTGAAAGCAGGGAGCAGGGTTGAGAGCAGGGGTCAGACCTGTCGTAGGCACATCCTGCCCCATGGTCTGGCTCTCTGGAAACCCGGGAGGTATATCTACCCTTGTGAAGAATTCCCGGGATCAGATATTAACATTGCCTGCCAATAAAACAACCACCAGAAAGCATCAAAGAGCCAAGAGTCCAGCCAGCTCTGAGACTAGGTGGGAAAAAAGGGTTTGTGTTTTACTTTTGTTTTTATTTATTTTAACATTTATTTATTTTCGTTTGATTAGTTTGGGTTTCCTTCTTTTATTTTGGTTTTTTTTTTTTTGAGACTGTGTCTCATGTATCCCAGGCTGGCTTCAAATTAACTATGTAGATTGTATTCCTGATCCTGAGGCCTCTACCTACTGAATGCTGGGATTCTACCAATAGCTATGCACCACGATATCCATTTAACTTTTGTTTTAAGAGGCACAGTTAGACAAAAGAAATGGGGTATCTGGGATTGTTCTGTTTACATTTTCTGAACTGTTATTAAATTGTGATGTGATTATCAATGTAATAGCAAGGAACATTTTCATAAAGATTTGACCTGAGCCTTTAAAGAACAGACCCAGTGTTACTGGAGAGAGGAGAGCAGAGTCCAGACCATCTCATCTTTCCTGTCACTGCCCTTGACAGGTTTCACAGCCTCTCTGTGCATCAGTGTCCTCATCTATGAAATGGCAAGTAGTAGCAAAATAGGGCTAGTACACTCCCTCAGCATGCGTGAGGCCCTGGTTCACCCAGTCCCTAGCACTGCAAAGAAAAAATAATGCAGTAATGTTTATTTCAGAGAGTGCTGAATTTGTTCGTTTGATGTGAGGGAGTCTGTGGTTTCTGTCTGCTTGACATTGAGTGTGAAAACCAGGCCTCCTACACACTGAGCACACGCTCTACCACTGAGTTCCACACCAAGCCCTGTATTGTTATTATGTGAAACTGAAGTGTCCCCCGCTGCCTCCTGTTTGGCATGCTTGTTCCTCAGCTGATGGTGTCATTGCGTGGGGGGGGGGTCTTTAGGAGTTGGGCCCAAGCTGGAGGAAGGAGGTCACCACAGATGGGCTCTTGAAGGTTACAGTCAGCCTCTGCTCTGCCCTCCTCCTCATCCATCATGATGGTAACAGCTCTGCCACCAGGGACTGAGCCAGTCTGCCCAGGCTTCCCCTGACGAAACTTCTCTGAAACGGTGAACCAAAATGAACCTTTCCTCCCACAGTTGTTTTTCTCTTTATTTTTTAAGACTTATTTTTGTAATGATGTGTTCCTATTATAGATTATGGACAATTATATGTACACACATGGGTATGTGTATGCGAACACAGATGCCCATGAAGACCAGAGGTGTCAGATTCTCCTGGAGTCAGAGTTACAGGCAGTTATAGGTGGCCTGGCATCCATGTTCATTGCTGCCCTTTTCACAATAACCAGGAAATGAAAACAACCTAGATGTCCATCAAATGATGAATCCATAATGAAAGTATGGTATGTATATACAATGGAATATTATTCAGTTGTTAAAAAAATGAAATTTGCAAGTAATGGACGGAACTGGAAACAATTGTGCTGAGTGAGGAAACCCAGAAAGACAAACGCCACATGTTCTCTCTCATAGCTGGGTGCTAGCTTTGAATTCTTAGATATGTATGTCTCAACTGAAAAATCCAGAGAGGTCAGGAAACTAATAACTGGCCGAGGGGAGAGGGAATTCATGAGGCAGAGATAGAATGAAGTGATATAAACAGGAAGAGGGGAATAATAGGGTAGGAAGGGTTAATTGGGGTGTGGAATGGGAGGGCAGGGCAGAGGTGGGAGTACGGGGAAGATAACTAACACTAAAAGCCTTTAGAAAAAGTCGTATGGAAACCTACCACTATACGATCTTAAAGTAGATGCATATACATTATAAAAAGAGATTTAAAGGAGTTACCTTATAATAGGGGGGACATTGCTCCTAGTAAAGACCCAGTGCCAGGCAGGAATGGATTCTCTCTTTTGAAGCTGTTCACCAAGGGTCCCATTAGATCCTCAAACAATACTGGCCAATGCCCTGCTCTTGGTTACCCACCAGAACTTGACAGTAAGACCCACTGCTAAAGACACTACAAACGTAGGCCATGGGGGAAAAAAGGAAAAAACAAGCTGGCTTCATCTCTACTGGCTAGTTTTCTTAGAGCTGGAAGGTGCTACACGTGCAACCGGGAGAGAAAATTAACCATCAAGCTTACCCAGCTGTGAATCCTGTGTGTTTCAACAACTAGCCTGGCAAGATAGGCCCTCTGGTGCAATAGTGGCACAAATACTATGGGAGTAACCAACTACTTTATAACTGGATTTAAAGTCTGCTTTATAAGATGGAGTCCATACCTGACATTCATATCAGAGCTACAAACCTGTGGCTAGACAGGCCACAGCCATAGGGTAGTGCCTAATACTCTTATTCAGCTAAATAAATGTAGTATTAAAGTGTCTCCTAATGACATATTATGCTCAGATTATCAGCTTTTACCAGAGAAGCTCCCTTATGCATCAAATGGTCATTAACACAGAAACTCACAACTGGCCAACATGCCAAATGTCCACATATGTATGCAGAGATCAAGAGGCTGCATAGTACTTATCCCTGATTTGGACACTTATATCAAAATTCTGCCTCCCAAGGCTCAGGGATCATTACAGAAGAGGGGCAGAAAGACTGTAAGAGCCAGAGGTGGTGGATGACCACAAGGAAACAGTTTTCCATACTACTGGGCAATTACTCATATGAATTCGCAACAATGGCAACAGCATGGACAAGTCTTATATAAGCTCAAATCAGACAAAATCCCAGCATAGACCTAGAAAAGTAGGTAAGAAACTCAAACCCCACCTGAAGAATTATTGGCAACTGGTGGCTGCTGGGAGGAGAAGACTCAGTTTCTTTTAAGGGTGAGACTCTTAGTCAGTTATCCAGGCTCCAGTGAATGAACCCACATAGAAGGGCACTTGGGGACACAAACCTGACTCCATAGGTATATTATATGAAATTAGGTAAGGGTTAGGTCAACACTTGCACTAATTTCCTCTGTTTGCATATCACTTTTGTACCATTGTAAAGTGGAAACACATTAAGGATCATAAACCCAAGATTATCTGTAATAATCAAAGCTATCATAGTTGTGTTGGGATTTGTGTGAACTTGACACTTTTCAGAGTCTAATGAGAAGCACATGTAGGCAGAGAGGTGGGGAAATAGTGGGGGGAGCTCAAAAATGAGGCCCAGGATTAGCTGGTCATGATACATTGGAGAGGAAGGAGCTGGAGTAGGGAAGCTACCAAGGATGTCCTCACAGGCTGTCTTCTGTTCTCAGCCCAACAGTCACCACCACGCCTGGGAATCCTGGGGCAGTATGTGTCTACCTACCTCCTGGGGTTCTGCTGCAGCAGCTGTCAGATGCCCACAGGGCTGGGGACCCATACAAAGGTGACCTGGGCAGGACAATTCTTGGGCTCTCTCTTCACCTCCAGAAGTCTCTGTACCCAATGTATTTTGATATTTCCATGTGTGGGGCTGAACAAGCACCTGAGGATTATATAAAATCATTACTGTTTTAGAAAATGAAATATGGAGCTGGAGAGATGGCTCAGCATTTAAGAACACTGGCTACTCTTGCAGAGGACCCAGGTTCAATTCCAAGCACCCACATGGCAGGTAACCACAGCCTATAACTCCAGTTATCTTCTTCTGATATCCCCAGCCATTGCATGACACAGGCATACTCACACACATGCAGGCAATACAGTCATGCACATAAAATAAAATTAATAAATAAAAAATGAAACAAAGCAAATAAGATCCCAACCATCAATAACGCTCATTCACAAACCAATGTAGGGAGGTGATGGTTTGCTGAGAGCTGTCTACGAACAGTGACTTTGACCTCCAGGATTCCTGAGTGTGGAAGGGGTTAGAGACTTTGGCTAAGCTCACATTGGGCACAGAGGATGTGGTGGATATTCCAAAGGGAAGAGGAGTGGTCAGGGACTAATGAGGGAAGAGCATGTGGTTAGCAGACAGAGGTTCTCGATGTGTGAAGACAGCCAGCTGGGAAAGTGTATGGCCCTTATCTTAAATCACTGTGAGAAATGCCCAAAAGAAACGTTGAAGGGAGGAAGGATTTATTTTGGTTCTCAGTTTCAGACGTGTCCATTCATTGGGGGGTGCATATGGTATAGCAGGACAGCCCACATCATGGGAACCAGGGAGGATGCTTGTTAGTAGCCTGCCTTCTCTTCTGGTTCCATGTGTACTGGTTAGTTTTTGTCAACCTGACACAAACCAGAGTCACCTGGGGAGAGAGAACCTCAACTAAGGAATTTCCCAGATCAGAGAGGCCTATGGGCAAGTCTGAGCACTTTCTCATTTGCTGATTGGTATGGGAGGGCCCAGTTCTCTATGGGTGGTGTCATCCCTAGGCAGGTGGGCCTTGGCTGTATATGAATGGCTGCTGAGCAAAGCAAGGGAAACAAGCCAGTAAGCAGCATTCCTCCACAGTCTCTGCTTCAGCTCCTGCCCCGAGGTCCCTGCCTGAGGGCCTGCCCTGACTCCCTTCAGTGATAGACTGTGATGTGGAAGTGTAAGCCAAATAAAGCCTTTTCTCCCCAAATTGTTTTTCATCATGGTTTTTACCACAGCACCAGAAAGCAAACTAGGACACCATGTAAGTACCCAGCCTACTGCATGGTGCCCCACATACAGGGAAGGCCTTCCCCCACTGTGTCAATTCTCTCAGAATATACTCACAGACATAGCCAGAAGTGTACTTACTAGTCCTCTGAGCATATCTCAGTCCAATAAAGTTGACCATGAAAATTAGCCATGTCAGTGAGCTGGAACCAGTGAGTAGGAAATGGACAGATTAAGACTCTTCTTAGTAGGCAGTGAGGGGAGACCCAAGGCCTAGCAAGCCCTCACCTAGGTACACATCCCTAAGAAACTCCCCGGGAGTGGGATGGGGGCCAGAACATTCGGCATCATTGTGGGCAGGTCAGCATGTAGATCAGCTGAAAGAGGCATGGTAGAGGATAGAGAGAAATGATGGAAACTGACAGCGCAGGTCATAGAGAAAGGCCGAAAGGCAAGCATATACCTGCTAACCTGTCAGAAGGGACAAGAGAAGGGGAATGGAAGTGACAGTCTTGGGCACAGTGAGGGCAATAAATGAATTCAATGAAGTAGCTATATTTAAAAGCTAAAGAAAGGTCTTTTACAGACCAATCCTGAACAGAGATGAGCTGAGTCTGATTAGTTCCGTGTTGGAGGTTCAAAACAGGTGCGATTTAATCAGACCCTGGAGACAGACAATCATACATAAAAAACTAGATAAGGAACCTCCTCATCCTCAGAGTTTAGAATAGGGGCTATTCCAGCCCCGGCTTCCCTACTTGTAAAAATCAGGCAGGAGATGCTACAGGTGTTTTACAAAATAACTTAGAGTACTCTTCTAGTTTGCCATGAAAGTGTATACCATCATCACTGCTGATCTGTGAGTTCCTGGCTTTGAGGACATGCTGATGAGGCAGACTTTTCTGACAAACTCACCAGATCTGTACTAAAGATGGAGAACAGATCCAGCATCCTCAAGCCCTCTCTGTCTACATAGCCCCTTCTAAGTTCAGTTATTTTCCTTAACAAATCTTTATTTTCATTTTATGAAAATAGCATTGGCCAAAGTATCCTTGAGAGAATGAAAGCAACAAACACACGGGGGTGTTACTAGGATACATTCTAGCCTCATTCGGTCAACTCAGGTATTTCTCAGGCTCTGACATTATTGCATTACTGGAGTGTGTCTCTGACATAATTTCCTCTTGGTTTAAGAATATCTTTGTCATACTAAGTGCACCACATAGACCTTCAATATCCTGCTATTTAGGGGGAAAAGGATAACTTGCACTTTGTTATAGAAATGAAGTGTAATCCATGTCCTGAGGCAAATAAAAACAGTCTGATCTATAAAAAATGATCATCTCAATGTCATTAGCAGAATTACCATTGTACACGATTTCTACCAACTAACCAATCCATCAGTCACATGTCTATTGAGTGCTCAGTAAATACAAACCATAAATGAGATCTTTTTTTCTTTCTCTCTCCCTCCCTCCCTCTCTCTCTCTCTCTTTCTCTCTCTTTCTTTCTTTCTCTAATTTCAATTTAATACTAATAGCATCTAGACTTCAGAGCATGTCTTCAGGGTAGCTTGCTAAGAAAGTCTCAGGCTAAACCCAGAATTACGCAGCCATGCACAGGCACCAGGCTCGCCCAATCTGCACAGGCAACCATGTGGAGGGGCAGGACTAGCTTTTAGAGTGTGGGGTGAAATGTTAGGAATATGCAGGTCATTCTACACTCCACCACAGGCTATTCCCATGCTTGGGCCATCTGAAGCCATGTGCTGGAGTAGCCAAATAACTTCCCAAGCTCTAATGTGGAAAAACTCACAGACCACAGTCCTGCCCCTCACACTCAGCTTCCTCGAAATACGAGAATTAAAAGCTTTCTTTCAGCCCTCTGACTCCATGTCCTAGTTACTTTTACAGTGCAAATGCTTTTTAAATAGCAGAAGCTTGAGAAGGAGGGAGAACTATAAGGTGATGCATCATGAAGGGCCATCAGGAATGAAGCCTGTCAACTGTGGATATATGCATGCACCAAACATTCATTGAGTACCTACTGAGTAACCAGCATAAGCACAATTTCTCAAAGTCATAACTTCAGTAAGACCAGTCTTTGACTCAGGGTAGCAGTGTCAATGAGACATGGTCTCACTTCTTAGCACCTATTATACTTTCCCTCTTTATTACCTAGGGCTATTTGGCCTAAGTGCATCTTTACAACTGAGCCCATGTTTTCTCAAACAAAAGGCAAGAAGGTGGGCATTAGTTCAGGAGTAAAGGGGTATGGAAATAGCTGGAGTCTTCTCTGAGGGTAAGACAATCATGCCTGAGCAAACAGCTTTCTCGCTTGTTGGTCAACAGCCAATGTCTGGTCCACCCAGATGGCTACCATTCCCAATGCACTTATTAAATACTCAGTGCTGTTCAACCTGCAGGGGCATGGCTCCTCTATGAAAGGTCTTCTTTAAGGAAAGCTTTGGCATTACTCGCCACAGTGTGAAGGAAATGATTGTACAAATACGACTCCAGTGACTGAACAACCAATCTTCATTCATTTCATCAGTTTTCCTCTAGAGGACTCATTCCTCTTGATGGACAGCCAACGAAGAGCTTTAATGCTTGTCTTCAGTTCCTTTATCAGTGCAGCCATGCTTTCCAATGATGTATCACCCAGCCCAAAGTAAGACCTGTACCAGGTTAAGGTCACCTCTGGCTTCGCTGTGATTACCACTGACAAAGCTGTGAGGTGGTGGCTCATGCTCCATCCCTCAGGGCCTCCAGGCACACTGGGAACCTCTACTCTAAGGAATGATGGTCTTGGTCATGCTGGGCAGGCATGTGGCACTTAGGAGTTGGCTACTTTCTCAGAATAGGTGTCTCCAAGTTAGGAAAGTCACAGAATATCAATACTGGACACAAAGAAGACTTGAGTTTACTTGGGATTCCTGTTTGTTTTTTTTTTGTTTTTTTTTTTTACAGTTGTCTCAAATCTCTGCAGTATTGTCTCCTCATTTAACTCCTTGAATATACTAGAATATTCATTTTGTAAATTATCATTGCTATAGTTTGGATGCAAAATGTCCCCCCACAGGCTCATATGTTCGAACACTAAGTCCCCATCTAGTTTTGCTGTTTGGGGCAATTGTGCAACCACTAGGAAGTAGGGGGACTAGTTGGACAAATGGGTCACTGAGGGATGGGCCTTGAGGTTTTAGCTTGGTCCTACTTCCTGTCCCATCTTTGTTTTATGTCCCACTAAGATGTGAGGAACCCCAGGCACACCCTCCCACTGCCACTGAGCTGCCTGCCACCATGTGCTCTTTGCCATGATGAACTTATATCCCTTCAAACCATGAGCCACAAGTCCATTAGCCAAACAGAGAAAACTGGTGTCAAGAGTGAGGTCATTGCATCATAAACCCGACTGTGGCGTGTAGGCCTTTGGAACAGCTTTGCAGGAGGAATGTGGGAGATAGCGGAGCTGTAGGCTGCAGAAGCCCTAGAGTGCTGTAAGCAGTGTGCTTTGCTCTATTCCCTTGTGTTCTCAGGAGACCAGGATGCCAGCAGACACGCACACAAGAAAGACGGTTCATGAGGCTTTAGAGGGGAACAAGGATACTATGAGGAGTTGTACTAGAGGTCGCCCATGTTATATATCGCCCACATCCTGAAATTTTAAGTGAGGCTGAATTAATATAATGGGCTAAGTTATTTAGAGAAGGAAAGTTCAAGGGAGAAGAGTCCCACTGTAACATGACTGTTGCTGGCTTATTTTAGAACTGCTTCTAGTGAAAATTCAAAGCAATAGATGGAACCAAAAGATGCAAAAAATGTGGTTTGGTGAGGAAAGGAGCATGAATTGGGTTAGAGTTGTGAACAGGGTGACATGGCGGATACAAAGGGGAAATATTATCACGGAGATTAAGTACAAACCTCAGACTTTGTACTGGGATGATAGGAAAGGTATCTTGAAAGCCAGACCCACCCATCAAGATCTCCAGGGTATGTATAAAGATGCAAACTCATATGAAAAACTTTCATTTGAAAAGAGAGTGTCTCAAAAAAGAAAGCTTCCAAAGCACCCTACTCTAGCAGAGCCAATTAAGGAGCTGTCTTCCCAGGGTCAGTCAAGCAGGTACTTAGAAGCTGTTGTAGTTGTGGTAGGCAGCATTGAAATCTGGAGAACTTGGCATTGCTCACGAAGTGCTAGCCATGCCAGCATGTAAGATGCGAGAGCTATGTGGTCGCGGAGGCTTGTGAGGAGGTTTCAGAAAACTGCAGAGGCCAGGTGATATATGCAGAGGAGATCCCCTGCGGGGAGCTCCAAGTGGACAGTTACCATCTGTAATTCCAGTTCCAGGGGATGTGGCACCCTCTTCTGGCCTCCATGGGCATTGCACACTTATATACATGCAGGCAACACACCCATACACATAAAATAAGAATAATTAGTAAAATAACATTTTAGAGTTTGCTTGCATGTTCATGGATGCAGGATTCTTTACTGGATCATAGCCAACTATGATGCGCCCTATCCCAGCAGTTACTAACTGCCAATAGCTCCTCAGCTTGAGGTGGGGCCTTTGTGCCCCTCCCCAATCCAAGCTGGAACGCTGACCGTTCTCTTGTTCAGGTAACCAAAGTAGCATTGAGTTCATGAGTGCGAAGATGATGTCACGTCCAGAAGAGAGCATTTCACCACAGTCCTCCCCATCCTCTGGCTGTTTTATAATAGAGTTTTCCTGGGAACAATAGCTCCTCAGCTTGAGGTGGGGCCTTTGTGCCCCTCCCCAATCCAAGCTGGAACGCTGACCGTTCTCTTGTTCAGGTAACCAAAGTAGCATTGAGTTCATGAGTGCGAAGATGATGTCACGTCCAGAAGAGAGCATTTCACCACAGTCCTCCCCATCCTCTGGCTGTTTTATAATAGAGTTTTCCTGGGAAGATGTATATCACACACACACACACACACACACACACACACACACACACACACACACACACCAGGCCACAAACAGCATGTAGAACTAATTACATAACAAAATTGTATCTAAGACTGAAGGATGACAGCTAGACTTCGGTATTGACAAGATTTGCCTGTTTAG
>NW_008348685.1:2363884-2369089 GCF_000622305.1 Nannospalax galili | reverse complement strand
ATTTCACAGTAATAGAAACAGAGATACTTGGCCATAACAGCTCCTTACTGAAGGAACTTTAAGAAGTTGTTCAGAGAAGAAAACAAGCCAGCCAGGATGTTCTGAGCTATAAAAAGCCATGGTTTTCACCTATAGCATGTTCCTCCACTAATTCCTAGTTAATAGTTTATACAGGAATTTCTGCAAATGTATCTTGTTCTCATGGTAACCTATGTGTGTTTAGAACTAGTCGTTGAGCTCAGTTTAGATGACCTCACCATCCAGAGGCAATTGAACGCATGGCTTCTTCTCCCTGTCAGGCCTGGCCACAAGGCTGACCTTGGCCAGCTACATCTTTGGCATGGAGCTGCTTCACAGCCTGTGTGATGTGGCACTCATTGGCCTTGACATCCGCAATCAGCACAAGTATGTTGCTGTATTCTGTCTAGTTTGTGGCTGACTCGGTGGTCAGAAGAACTTCATGAGGGTGTCGTCGTGGTCAAGTTTGTTTCTCCTGGGAGTGCTCATCTGAGGAGACTTGGGCTGCCTCTGGAGCTGTGAGGTCTTGGGTTACCTGAAGGTGGATAATGTGTGATCTTCTTCATTTCTGTGGCTGTGGATAGCTCTCAGCACTGCCTTTTTGGTCTTCAAAGTTTGTACTTCAGTCTTGGGAGGGGCAGGAGCTTCCTCCCTCACTTTTGACGCCATCTTGGTGAAAAGGCTACTCTGATTATTTAAATGCAGTGGTAAGATTTAAAAATTAATGTTAGAGATTACAGACTTTATCTATATTAAAATTTAGGCTTTTTAAAAGGAAAAATAGGGGACTAGAGAGATGGCTCAGCAGTTAAGAGCACTGGCTACTCTTGCAGAGGACCCAGCTTCAATTCCCAGCACCCATACTATGGCTAACAATAATCTGTAACTCCAGTTCCAGGAGATCTGACACCCTCTTCTTACCTTTGTGGGCACTGCACAACATTGGTGCACTTACATACATGCAGGCAATATGCTCATACACACAAAATAAAAATAATAAATAAAATATTCTTGCCAGATGGACATGAATGTTATTTTGAAATGCAGGCAGTTGAGAGGCACATAGTAGCAAAGTTCTCTCCCCATCACACATTAGCCTAAAAGCAGGTCATAAATAGCCCCTCCACTACTCTCCACAAAGGTTAGTCACAGTGGATGACTTTATAGTCTATCAGCACCAGGGGAATTTATAAAGCAAACAATAACTAATCATCATCTCCCACACAGTTGCCTTTTGGTAATCTGCTGCCCCACGAGACCCAAATTCTCTTCATTACCACTTCTATGGAAACTTATTCTTTGTTGCAAGTGCCCTCTAAGCCAGAATGCCTTGTTTGTGACAACTGTAAGAGCTCGCCCATTTCAGTTCATCAGAAGTTTGGTCCATGCTGTTTGTAGAGAGCATTGTGAGAGATGGAAACATGTGGGCATCTCCTGTTCACTGTCAAGAAAGAGAAACCAGACCATCCAGGGGCTCATCAAAGAAAGCGATGTGGGCAAGGGCTAGGCACAACAGTGCTTTGCACACAGACTCCTTGAGCTTCTGACCTCTGTGGGCACAACGTGGGTGTACTTACATGCATGCAAGCAATACACTCGCACACATAAAAATAAATATAATAAATAAAAATTTAAAAAATAAATAAAAGCAAAAAGTAGATGAGCCTGAGCCCCATTTCTCTCCCCACGGCGAGACCTAAAAGTTGGAGTGTCTGCGGACCCAGTCCGGACTCTGTTCCAGATGTTTGCACTTACCCACTTGGTTTTCCCAGCTTATCCTATATCACCCAGGCTTCTTCCCTAACTGCAGACTTAAGTATATGGTCTGTGCAACATCTGTTGTTATGACAAGAAAGATCTTGCCTATATGAACATGGCTGAGCATGACCCCAGATCCCCCTCCTCACTTTGGCTCCTCCAGTCCTCTCCAGGCTGGGTCATGGTGCTGCCACTCTCCCAGTTACACAGGGGTCACCCTCATAGTCCTTCCTCTCACCAGTCACACCGCCGTCACTGTTTCTTGGTATCCCATGTTCATCCCCAAGGCAGACACTTCTCCCATTTCCATCACTGCCTTCTGGGTTCCACCCACCAGGATCTCACACACACACACACACACACACACACACACACACACACACACACTCATCCCAGGTAGGGAATCCAAAACAGAGCAAGGTAAAGATTGCACCAAAATCCACCTTCATGAACCACAAGTTTTTGTTGGCATTAGTAACAGATGTACAAATAAAGGGTTACTTACAGGAGCAGGGATGACGCAGAGGCTGTAGCATCACAGAAAAGCCCAACCCAACACAGGTGACTCATGATAGCTACAAGCCTGGAGCTTTCTGCACAACTTGCAGGCAGCACCCCAGGTCCAAGAAACCTCCATTCTGCAGTGTGACTAGTCAGCCCTCTCTCTCCCTAGCCGAGGGGGCTTCTCTAACTCTAGAGAAGTATTTTCTGGAATTTTACAAGTTTCAGCTTCCCCAGACTTGTGAAGTTTGTTTACCTCTGGAGCCTGTGAGCGTCTCCCCTCCCTTCTGGAGGGGGCGTTTCAATTTGGACAACACGACTATACAACAGGCTCTTAAGCTCTTTCCATCCCTCTTCCACAACAGTTCCTGAGCTTTGGTGGAGGGACATATAGATGCCCCACTTAGGGTCAGTCACTTATTCTCAGTACTTTGGCCAGTTATGAGTCTCTACAGTAACTGCTGATAACTGCAAAAGGAAGGTTCTCTGACCAAGGCTGAGAATAGTATTAACCAATGGGCATAAACAAATTTGGAGAGCAGTTAGACAACCTTTAGAGAAATAACAGTAGTAGTAGGCTCCCCAACTATTGAGACTTTTGAAGTTGGACTGAATGTACTGTGGATTATGACATGGCCATGAGCCTATGAGGGCCAGGAGTAGAACGTTATGATTTAATGTAAAATGTCCCCTACAGGCTCAGGTGCTTGAATACTTGGTCCCCAGCTGGAGGTCTGTTTGGGGAAGTTGTGGAAGCTCATAGGAGGTCGGGCTTATCTGGAATGTGGTTTGCCAGAGGACTTTCCCTACTACCAGCCCATGTCCACTTCCTCTTCTGATAAGACCTGAGAAGTCCCACCTACATACCCTCAATGCCAGTGAACCACCTGTTGCCATGTGTTCCTACTGTGAAGTGCTTATAGCCCTTGAGCCAAAATAAATTCCTCCTCCCAGCGACTTCATATGGCCCCAAAGTTATTTATCACAATAATGAGAACCATAATGAATACAATAGTCACCCCTGGTTCAAAACCATATAATTCACTTTTTCCATCATTATGGCCACTTGTGCATTGTTTTTTGTTTGTTTGTTTTGAAGCCAGAATGTCAGCAAAGAACTCATGCTCATCCATTTCATTTCCTTCAGTCACGCATAGTTTGGAGGTAGTGGACTTCCCATGAGGCAGATGCCGTATTGTCACAGTGGGAAGCTTTCATTATCTTTATGGAGTCTCCACAGCTTCCTCCACTACCATCATCCCGGTGGGAGCTTCTCCTCCCCAACCCGCAGGTCACTGAAGAAACTGGACTCCCCTGCCCTGTTTCCCCTGCCACCACAATGTTCAAGGGAACATTTTCCATGATTCTCTGTGCATCACTGATCACAGAAACCACCCTTTGAAGGTCTCCTTCCTCTAAGTGATAGCGTCCTGAGAGAGGATGTTTGCTTTCTATCTTTAAAGTCACTTTGAGGTGCTAGGAATTGAATCCAGGTCCTCACACATGCTAGGCATGTTCTTTACCACTGAGCTATATCCTCAGCCTTAACAACTTGAAATTCCTAGAAATATCAATAAAATTGGAAACTAAATCATGATCCTTTTTATGAAGGGTCTAGAGAAAGAGAGACTGGTGGCTATGAACTGTCAGAGAAGGATGACCAATGAGTTAGTACACAAAGAAAAGACTGGTGGTTTGCTGGTTTTGGTGAAACAGAAACTCAAGCTGTGGCCCACATTGTAGACAGGTACTTCTTCCCCTTCTGAATGCAGATACCACCAGGGCTTCTGGCTCGAATGCAGAATATGGTCTGACCAGACTCCTTTCCTTTAGACCACCTTCTTCCTTAAAAGACTCAGTTTTTCCAGAACGTATTCAAAGCTTTTTCGCTCCATCCAACTGTGATCTTAACTAGTTCAATCTCACGAAAGTTTGCTTTCACGTTTTCACAGACATACCTGGTAGGAAACTAAATTGGAAAGCTTCCTTGTGGAAAACAGAAACAGTCCCAACTTTCTGGTATGCAAGACATTTGGGAAAATCCCTCCAGTGCCCTATAATTCTGGCATCTGTGTGACTGACCTCCCTCTTTATGTGAGTGCTGTCCTTCCCAGCAGACATGTTATAGATCTCCATCAAAAGGTAGTAACAAAACATGACTGCAAATTTGTAAACAAAACTCCTATGTGAGAAGTATGAGGACCGATGTGAAAGTGTGGCCAGTTGGGTCTCTTATTGCTTTCAAGGACCTGAACTTCAAGTGTCTATTGCTATAAGACTTGCTAGATTCACCCATACATGACTGGCTTGAGACTACTCACCGTCCTTGGCCTCCAGGTTTCGCATGATGGGAACTGGAGGTGATGTAGAAAAGAGTAGTTTTTGTTTTTGAGATGTCTTATACTTGAAACTGAAAATGGCTCTCAGAAAAAGTTGGGGTTGTAGAATTTGAAGGTAGAATGGACTACATAGTGAGACCTTGTCTGAAAAGAAGAGACAGGGAGGGAGGGAGGGAAGGAGGGAGAGAGGAGAAAGGAGGGACGTAAAAGAAGATGAGTGCTCTAGCAATAGTAACCAAGGAGCCTTATCAGCCGAGAGCTGGAATACCACCTTGGTAAGGTGTTTGATTACTCAGGATTAAATGATGCCTTGAATTTGAATTTGAGTCCAGCCTGTTTAAAGACTGGTTCCTCATATTTTCTGCTGTTTCTGCTTGTTACAAAAAATTTGAGGAGGCCATTGACTTGGACTAAGATCCTCTTGGACAGGGCCCGACAGGCTGAACCAAAATGGAGTTACCTATGTTGAAGTTTCATGCCACCAAACCAAAACTAAGCTCCTTATTTGACCAAAGAAATCAAGAGAGGCAAGAACCAAATAATCAAGCCTGCCCCCTTTAGCCGACGTGATAAGGTCTGCTCTGCTGTA
>NW_008348685.1:2360536-2363763 GCF_000622305.1 Nannospalax galili | reverse complement strand
TCTTATTTTATTATTTTTATGCTATGTGTATGCTTATATTGCCTGCATGTAGGTAAGTGCACCCATGTCATGCAATGCCTGAGGAGGTCAGAAGACAGCAGCGAATCCCCTGGAACTGGAATTACAGATGGTTGTTAGCCACCATGTGGGTTCTGGGAATCGAATCCAGGTCCTAAGCAAGAACAATCCATGCCCTTAACCACTGAGTGCTCTCTCCAGCCCCATATGCTGTAATTTCTACATGGAAAGAAGCTTTGAAATGGCCAATCCGCTACTATCTTATCATTTCTGCTTTCAGTGATCTTTTCCATCTGTAAAGCCAGTCTTCTTGGCTCACCTCACCTTCTGTAAAAGAGAATGAGGTCTTACCCAATTCTAGGATCACATATAATAGCCAATAACAAAATGTGTTGATGGTCTTTCATCTTTTGATATCTACCTATAATGTCCCAGTTGGGAAAAGATAATAAGAATGGTATAGCACCATGGATCCTAAATTCCTACCCCATCATAAGCAGGTACCAAAGTGTCGTCTGCAGGTAGCAGGTCATCTGTCTCCTCCCCTCAGTTTCAACAGAGCTGAATGGGTGCTGGGTTCTGGGCTTCTCTATGTTGAAGATATGTCTTGGGGAAAACAGAGGCCAGGTCGCAGGTTATCTGGATCTTTCATGGTGGTGGCCCTCACACAAACAGACCACACCTTGTTTGTTTAGTCTTAGTTTCTAAAATCTGAAATTCTTCTAAGTCTAAAATTTCCTTCTCTTTGGGTTCAGAAGATAATGAAGGGAGTCCAGAGCGGGGAGTTCCTAAATTTGGAAGATGTTAGGAAACAGTGATGGGCATGGAATCCTGATTGGAAGGCATAGAGCGCACTGTCACCACAATTCTCCCAAGGAGCCCTTGAGTCAAGGAGAGCTCTTCTGTGGGTTGAACGGGGCACACAAGTGGAAGAGGTGGTGACTTTGTGTAGTCAGTCACTTCCGTAGAGCAGACCACTAAAAGATGCCAATGCTATGGCCTCTTTGTACCCAGGACTTTGCCTATTAAACAAATAGTAGAAAGTGGGAAAGGTAACTCCACTTCAGGGTCTTTGGGGGCAGTAACTCTGGTGACTGAAGAAGAGCAAGGACTCAGCACGAGGTCCAGCTGAGCTGAGGAGAGGCTGAGGTCAGGCGCACTCCGTCCACTCTGCCACCCACATGCAGTCGTTGTACCTCATGACCTCAGAAAATTCACCACCTACAAGGTTTCATTGGTCTTTTTACAGTTCTACTGTAAACAATAGATGGATCCACAGACTACTCTGTCAACAGACTCCTTCTAGCTGAAGGGGGATTGAGAAGGTGCTCAACTCTTCAGAATTGGCAAGGGCAGCATGAGTACTCGCCAAAGCTCAGAAATGACCAAAAAAGGCCTGAGTTCAGAACTGAAACTGGAATATGCTATAAACTACAGCTGTTAATTCAGGAAACTGTGAGGCTTGGGCTGATCAGTTAAACAGGAAGTAGCTGTGTGTGTGAGCTTTGTATTTGGCATTCTTCTATTGACCAACACCTACGATCACCTTTCCTCTGAGGTCAAAACTCTGTGGCTTAGGAAAAAGCAGCATTCATCACACTGAGGTCATGTTTGCAGTGAGCTAACACTTAAGAAGGTGTTCTTAACAAGCTCAGAGCCACCATCTGAGAAATTAAACAGTACAGGAACTAAGTCTTTCTTCCCTCGTTCCTGTATTCTTTCAGTGAATTCCCCTGTATTGCCTCAGCCAATTCATCCCAGGTGTATGCATTTAAATCTGACACTGTTCTGGACACTGACGCTCCAGGAGTGAAAAAATAAAGTCTTGGATTCCTAAGCTCTTCATTCTAAGGTATCTTGCTGTGTTTTGTGTTCCTGTCATTGAACAATATATAATGGATAGTGTATCTTTTTTTGTTTATTGAAATATAGTCTCAACATATATAGGCCTGGCTGGGCTTTAACTCCTTAACCTCCTACCTCAGCCTCCTGAGTACTGGAATTACAGGCACGTGCCTTCATACCTGGCCAGACTGGGTAATTTATAAAGTACGAAAATATGTTTGAGTCATGGTTCTTGAGGTTGGCAAGTCTAAGGTCTGGGTCTTACATATGGTAAGAGCATATGTGTGTGTCTGTCTGCATGTATGCATGTATGCGTGTATGTACATGGGTACGTTTGTGCCATGGCATGTGTGCAGAGGTAGACAACCTTGAGAGTTGGTAGTCACCTTTCACCTTGTTTGAGGCAGGGTCTCTGTTGTTTGTTACTGTATACCCCAACCTAGATAGCCCTTGAACTTCTGAAGAGTCTCCTGTGTCAGCCTTCCATCTAATTGTGCCCAACTTTACATAGGTTTGGGGATCTGAGCTCAAACCCTTATGGTTGCATGGCAACTGGTTTACCTACTGAGCCATCTACCCAGCCTCTAACAAGGGCCCTCTTCCTGCATAGTGACATGGTAGTAGGGCATGACAAAGTAGAAGGGCAGAACCGAGAGAGAGAGAGAGAGAGAGAGAGAGAGAGAGAGAGAGAGAGAAATAGGGCCATGCTGGCTCTCCTGATAATTAACCCACTCTTGAGATAAGAGCATTAATGAAGCATGGCAGCAAAGCCCTCATGACCTCATCACCTCTTATTGGGGCCCACCTGCCATCACTGGTATGCGGGATGGAATTTTAACACATAGACTCTGGGGGACCAGAGGGAGAGGGCCAGGAGAGTATCCTAAAAGAAGGTAGAGGGAGGTTACCCTTGTACTCAGTGTCTATTATAACAGATTTGCCTGTAGTCTATAAGGTAGGAGGCTACTGGGGGTGGAGAAGAAGGGAGGAGTGAGGGCTGGGTAAAAAGGGAGCAGAGAGAAACAAGAAAAACAAATTTTGTTTGGTAAATGCCATAATGAACCTTAGCTCTTTGTAAGCTAATAATTGTTTTAAAAGCAGCAGAATGCACCCTTCAAAAAATGCCAGATGGGGTGCTGGAGAGATGGCTTAGTGGTTAAGAGCAGAGAACTTGGGTTCAATTCCCAGCACTCACATGGTGGCTAGCAACCATCCGTAACTCCAGTTCCAGGGGATCTGACACCCTCTCTGACCTCTGCAGGCATTGCACAACATTGGTGCACTTACATACATGCAGGCAATATGCTCATACACACAAAATAAAAATAATAAATAAAATATTCTTGCCAGATGGACATGAATGT
>NW_008348685.1:2343267-2359657 GCF_000622305.1 Nannospalax galili | reverse complement strand
CAGGCATTGCACAACATGGGTGCACTTACCTACATGCAGGCAATTCACACATACACATAAAATAAATATAATAAATAAAAATTTAAAAAATAAATAAAAGCAAAAAGTAGATGAGCCTGAGCCCCATTTCTCTCCCCACGGCGAGACCTAAAAGTTGGAGTGTCTGCGGACCCAGTCCGGACTCTGTTCCAGATGTTTGCACTTACCCACTTGGTTTTCCCAGCTTATCCTATATCACCCAGGCTTCTTCCCTAACTGCAGACTTAAGTATATGGTCTGTGCAACATCTGTTGTTATGACAAGAAAGATCTTGCCTATATGAACATGGCTGAGCATGACCCCAGATCCCCCTCCTCACTTTGGCTCCTCCAGTCCTCTCCAGGCTGGGTCATGGTGCTGCCACTCTCCCAGTTACACAGGGGTCACCCTCATAGTCCTTCCTCTCACCAGTCACACCGCCGTCACTGTTTCTTGGTATCCCATGTTCATCCCCAAGGCAGACACTTCTCCCATTTCCATCACTGCCTTCTGGGTTCCACCCACCAGGATCTCACCTGGGATGATTTCAGAGAGATGACCCCTGGGCTTTGGTTTCTCCAGTCAAGCTGAAAACAGAAATCAGTGATCCTCTCCTGGGGAGATATACCAGGCCATTCCTCTACACAACCTGCCTCACTCTCCTGCCTCACTTGAGGAAAAGACAAACTCCTAAAAGGCCTTGTTTGAGGTGACTCCGGTGTCCTGAACTTGTTCTGCTCTCCCATTACTTTCCAAGCCTGAAGAGCGGGGACGATGTCTACCCCATAGCAGAGAGGGGACAAAAAAGAAAGGAAATGTCACATGTACAATTACTGTAACAGTAGAAACAAGTGACCCAGCAACAAAGGCAGGTTCTGTCATTTCTGCCGTATCTACCTTCACAGTTTGAAGTAAAGGATTTCAGCAAGGCCAAAAACATGTTTGTCCTCACAGCGGTTTGCTTTACCTTTGCTTTCAAGGCTCTGCTAATTCCCATTCGCTCTGTCACACTTCCTGCCACTTGCTGGTCTTGTCTACTGGGTTCTTAACCTGTGAACACAGGAATTCCCAGAAATACGACATCTAAGGTCATTTCTGTGATCCTTTCTCTACTCCTGGTCATGCTGCATTCCCCCACTATAAACCTTTCCCCGTGCCTTCAGTGATGCTCTCATATCTGTAAACTATCCTTTGTTTTGGTAAGGAAGGTTTTGAGATGGTAACTGTGCTGAATAGCTTCAGTTGTCAGCTTGACACACCTGGTTAGAGGAAGCCTCAGTTGAGGAACTGTCTCCATTAGACTGGTCTGTGGCCATGTCTGTGGGGCATTTTCTTGATTGTTGAGTGATATGGGAGGGTCCAGCCTACTGTGGACAGTGCCACTCCTGGACAGGTGGTCCTGTATTGTATAAGAAAGTAGGCTGAGCATGGACCAGGGCAGCAAGCCAGTAAGCAGCGTTCATCCATGGCCTGTGCTCCAGGTTCCTGCCCTGAGTTCTGCCTTGGCTTCCCTTGATGATGGACTGTGCTGTAAGTCAAATAACCCCTTTCCTCTCCAAGTTGTTTTTTTAGCACAGCGATAGGGAAGCTAACTAGAACAATAACCAAGAAAAAGATTGTGAAATGACATCTATTTCTCATTTTGTCATGACAAACTATTTATTTGAGTACATACTATAGAAACATGTTACCTCATACCACAGAGAATAATTGAAATCAGATGGTGTGTTATTGCTGGAAATCAAGCACAATAGGTCAATAAATGCAGAAAAACAGACTATGGCCAAAAAATTCACACGTGGTAAAGACCTCTAAAGCAAAACAATGGTCTTCCTTCACAGAACAGACATTCTTCTAAAGGAAGAGGTGGCCTGGGAGTTTGGAGGAGGAGACCCCCATTCCCAAACTGAACACACACAACTTGAGGTCTGCTTACTGTTCAGTTAGGCAAGATTTGCTGTTTCTATCTTACGCAGAAGAAGTTTTGCATCATCCACCACTGTGTTGAGGAATTTTAAGCGTAGGAAGTAGACTTTCAGACCCTGGATGACTGAGGCTGTGGGACCTCCTTTCACAGCACAGAAGGACTCAACACAGTGCGTGACTTTTGCTGGTATGCTGTCATCCTTTACAAAGGACCAGAAATCCCAGCACTTGATGTAGGCCCTGATGTCCTGGACAGATGTGCCCAGCTTCTCAGCAGTCTCTTCTATCGACTTATCATCCAAGCCAAAATATTTTCGGTAATCCTTCAGGCATGCTTCTTGTTTAGGCAAATCAAAACCACTGAAGAAGGTCATAAAGGGGACAAAAGACAAAGCTGCTGACTTCATGGCATCGAGCCAGATCTTCTCCCTAAGGAAATCTCTCTTCATATCAATAGCAGCATCAGAGAAATTGGGCAAAAGCAGAGCAAACGCATGGCGCTTGTGTGCAGGGAGCTCCTTCAGCAGAATCTCCTCCAGTCTTGGGAAATCAAAAGCATTCACATCAAAGTTGGAGACCAAGAACACACGTGGCTCAGAAACCCCAATCTCACTGAGATTAGCCAGGCAGTAGTCTTGGATCTGCTGAAGGACTCTCTCCTTTTTGAAGAATGTGGGTTTGGTTTTCTCTTCATTATATAAATCACTGTCCACCTTGGTTCTAACAAAATAGAACTTCTTCCCCACATCCTTGATTTTCTCTGCCAGAACAGCATCATTGAAGCTGAACCGAGAAGAAGAAATTATGATAAAGAAGTCATAGTTAGCAAATCCCACTCTTTCTAGGTAAGTGTCTGGGAGGAAATTGGGAGTCCCAGTTCCAGGCAGGTCCCAGAAGGTCACTTTGGGGTATTTTGGATGTTGATAGGGGGTTTTATCCATGGTGGTTTCCACAACCCCAACCTTAGCCGACTCCTGGGCTTCGTGACTCAGCCCTCGAAGAGCATTGATGAAACTGGACTTGCCAGTCCCAGACTCCCCGATCACAGCCACCTCCAGTGGAGCATCTTCTGCAGCAGTGAGGGCTTCGTGAATTTGGTCCACCACATCCTTTAGCTTCCCATCCTGGAGAGCTTTTTGAATATTACTGAGGGTTTCTGGAGAGAGGATGCCTCCGGCCTTACTGACTAATGAGGAGTAGTGAGGCAGAAACTCTGTAGCCAATTGCTGAAAATTCATCCCTTTTGCATTCTTCAGGAAAAATGCGAGGAACTGATCCATACCAGTTTCCATGGAAGGTCTGGGGAAAAAGAGAGTCAGCAAAGAGGTTAAGGAGAGCTGAGCAGCAAACCAGGATCATAAGTCAGTGCAGGCACATGCTGGTCTCTGTGCACCACTATGTCCCCACATCTTCAAGTTACTATAACTCATTTGTTGTCATGGTGAATTTGGATTTCCCTGCTGGAGAAGAACTGCCTCTTCTCCATGCTGTCCATGTGTCTCCAAGAAGGGAGAGGGTAGTCATTCCCTATGCTGTCAGAATAATGATCCCTAAAGATGGCCGCATCATGACTCCCAGAATCTGTGAATATGTCATCTTGCATGACAAAGGTGACTTGAGTGTTGTGACTAAATTAACAATTGTCAGATGTGACTAGTATTCTGCAATATTTACATAGACTCATTATCATGACAAATTCTAATTTTGCTCTAATTTTGGACTTTTGGCCTCCAGACCTAGAAGAAAATAAATTCTGTTGTTTTAACTGTCTCATAATAATCATACATATTCATGGAGTGACAAGATTTATTTCTTCATGTGTATCCAATGCCCAGTGACCAAATCATAGTAACTAGCATGCCCAACACCCTAAATGTGTATCATTGATTTGTGTCGGCACATTCACGGTCCTCTTTTTGGGCATGGTGACTCATGCTTTTAATCCCAGCACTTGGGAGCCAGAGACAGGTAGATCTCTATGAATTCAAGGCCAGCCTGGTTTGCAAAGTAAATTCTAGGTGACCCAGGGTTACATAGATCCTGTCTCAAAAGACAAAGCAAAAATAAAACAAAATTCTCCCTTCTAGCCATTTGCAAATTGTGCTGGTTAGTTTCTGTCAACTTGACACAAGCTAGAGTTGCCTGGGGACAAGAAACCTCAGCTGAAGAATTCCCTCCTTCTGAAAGGCCTTTGGCCATGTCTCTGAGGCATTTTCTTAATTGCTGATTGATGTAGGAGGACCCAGTCCACTGTGGGCGGTGCCATCCCTGGGCCGGTGGGCCTGAGCTGTATAAGCAAAGTAGCTGAGCAAAACGGGAAGCAAGCCAGTAAGCAACATTCCTCCATGGTCTCTGCTTCAGTTCCTGCCTCCAGGTTCCTCCCTTGCCTTCCCTCAATGATGGGCTGTCACCTATAAGCCAAATAAACTCTTTCCTCTCCCAAGTTGCTCTGGGTCAGGGTGTTTATTATAGCAATAGAGAAGCAAACTAGGGAGAAATATACAGTAAGTTATCAACTACTGCCACCTTCTGCGCTGTGCGTCACTAGAGCTTAACCATCCTCCAGCTGTAGTTTTTCACTCGCATATTTTCTTTTCTTAATGTATACTTTTATCGAATTTTTGTGTACTTCATAAAATATCTTAATCATCTATATTCCCCTCCCCCATCCATACCCCACATAGCCCCACCACCACCACCAGATTTCATGCATTCTGTCATGTATGTTAAGGCCTATCAAGTCAAGTTTGTGTACCCAGATGTCCCTCAGTGCAAATTCATTCCCTGGAATCTAGTCAGCCTATCTAGAGTCACTTCCTTACAGAAGATCAACTCTCTCTCACCCAGCAGTGATCAGCTGCCAATAGTTCCTCAGCTAAGGTTGGGATCTGCTGCCCATTTCCCCAGATCTACGCTGGGTTTTTGTCTGATTAAGTCAGCATGGATCTTGTGCATGCTTTCACCATTGCTGTAAACTCATATGAGCAAGTTCCCAGAGACCTGAAAGACTCTGTTTCCTTATGACCATGCACCAACTCTGGCTCTACCCCAGCTTTAAAGCCTAATAACCACAACTGTGACCAGCACAACAAATCATAGTGGTGCAGTTAGTGGCACTTTTATCTAGGGAATAATCAATAGCTATCTAATTGAGTTTAAAGCCCTCTCAATGGGAGGGAACTCATGTGTGGTACTGTAAACACAGTCAAATACACATGGCTGGAGAGGTCATAGATCCTGGAGATTAACCTACATCTGTCATATCCCTAGACAAATGTAATCAATTTCTTACTGTATGTTAAACATAGATCCTTATATTTACAGAGAAGTATAACATTCACCACTCATCAAAGAAGCTTCTTTTTGCAATAGATGGAGGCTATTACAGAGTTCCACAACTGGTCACACACAGAGAATAAGTGTCGGAGAGATGCCCGGCTCTAAGTGACACATATACAATGGAACCTCTACACCTAAAGCTTATGAAACATAGTGGGAAGTAGAGAGAGAGAATGGTCGTATTCTCGTAGCCACATACCAACCTTTTCTTATGCTCCTGCTGTAGTTAGGATATTGATGACCACTGAAAGACCTGTGTGTTGAAGCCTTGATTCTCTGTCAGTGCTGCTATTGGGACGTGTTAGCATCCACTGGAGGTTGGACCTAAAGGAAGAAAGGTAGAGGTCATTAAGACCATGATCACTTCATGCTACAATGAGGTGAGCATATTGTCCAGCGATGTGCTCTCCACCATGCTAGGCCTCCACCGCACAGTCCCAAAGCAACAGGCCCAACTGTTGATGATCTAGGCCCTCTAAAACCATAGCCCAAGATAAATCTTTCACTTGACTTTCATGGGTATTTTGTCACAGTACTGGAAAGATAAATAACACATTTTCCCATGCCTCTCTCCTCCCAAGCCTCTGGCCACCGTTATTTTTTTTATTTCTACATCAGCATTCTTTTTAACTTTTACAAAAACTTTATTGAGAATTTCATGCATGTATATAAGGTGTTTTGATCAAATCCATGCCCACTCCCTCCTCTCTAACACCTCCTATATCTCCCCATCACTTTTTTCTTTTTTTTTCTTCTTTCATTTATTTATTTTTATGCAGCTTTTGGGTACTCTAACACTCCCCCACCTCCCCGAAGAGGTAAACCTAAAATCTTTTAAGGATTAGATACAAGCTTCCGAATACTTTTGACATTTTTGGCCTTTGGAACAGAGTATGTTGCTAACAGGCCCAAGGACACTTTGACTTTTAGGCAAGAAACTGGCTACTTTTCTTTGGGGCCTTTTTACCCTAACTGCCTAGCCAATTCCTACCTCCTATTCTTATCACGCCATCCTCTGAAGGGGTTACTCAAATTGCCAATAGGGAATAGGGACACAGACCGCTCTGGCTTCTTCCATGCTGAACAGGGATGCAAAGTGACGCAGTTGGAGTACCCCTTCAGTGGGTCTATCTAAAAGACTCCCAAATTGCATAACTCTTATCTCGAGGAGGAAAAGAAAGACTTTGAATCATGAATAGGAGATGTGAAGGAGAAGTAAAGGCAAGAGTAATTAGCATTACAAGTTCTAGACAGGGAACTAGATAAAAGTTCAGAACAGGGCAATTTTCAAATGTTCATATGAGAGTCCATTGGAATTTCTTGAGCATTTTTAGTTTCAAGAAATGTTCAAAGAAGGAATGTTCAAAATTCTCTGGCTAATTTCATTTACTATAATGTACTCCTGGGTCATGCATGTTCCTGCAAATGACAAATTTTCATTCTTTGTTTGACTAAGTGGTATTCCATTGTTAACCATTACACATTTTCTTTACCCATGCATTCATCCATGGACACTTAGGTTGACTCCATACCCTGGTTCCATTCACCCCTTCCAGTCACCCTTGCACAGGGCTTCTGGGGCCTTGAGGGGAAACTGGGCTATTTTAAGCCAATGAAATTTTGAAAATTTGTTACAACAACAACAAGAAGCTAATAACACAGTTTGTGGTTTTCCTAAAACCTCAACACAGAGCACAATAGCTCTCCATTCCACAGGATGAATTATTTGATTCAGCAGCTGAGTGTGCACAGAAGCCTTCCAGGCAGACCTCATTTCCCAAGCTCTGCAGGAAATTCAGGAAAGCAAGGGCAGAGGGTGACCGAGTACCTGCTTGCTGATGTTCCAATAGACAAATGAACATGCGCATCAGTCACTGCAATAGTTTCTACCCCGTGGCAGCCTAGTTAGCCTCATTTCACCTCATTTCATGCATGAGTATCACGTGGATATTAGACATCCAACAGTAAGTAGTTCAGCAATAGAGTTTCCCTATTAACTACAGCACATTTATGTATCAAAGACATTTGATTAAACCCAGGAAACTCAAGGAACTTCTGTACTTTCGGCAGGGCCTTCTAGTCATTCATTATAAAAGTGAGGAAATTAGAGGAAATAAGGTTTATGCAGTGGAGAATAAGTATCTCCTGCCTCCCACAGGCCCTTCAATAACAGTATTCAAGGGGCTGGAGAGATGCTTCAGTGGTTAAGAGCAAACCCAGGTTTGAATCCCAGCACCCACATGGCAGCTAACAACCATCTGTAACTCCAGTTCCAGGGGATCTGATGCCCTCTTCTGTACTCTGCCGGCACTGCATGACCCGGATGCACTACATACATGCAAGCATAACACTCGTACACATAAAATAAAAATAAATAATTTTTAAATTTAAAAAACAGTATTCAAGAAGGGAAAATTTAACTCTCAAACAAAGCAAAAATTAAATGATCATGTTAGTTTTATTACAGCCTGTAATCCTAGCTAGTCAGGAGACTGTCAGGAGAATGGCAAGTTCAAGGCTTGATTGGGCTACAGAATGAATTTGAGGCCAGCCTGAGCAATTCAACAAGACTATCTCAAATTTTAAAATACACAAATCAGACACCCCATGGGCTGGCAGAAGCACAAAAGGCAGAGCCTGCCTGATGTGGGTGGGGTATCCTTGTGATGGCCCAGGACAAAGGAAGGGTCAGCTCCAAGCCAGGCCCTTCTCTTGCCTCGCTGAGACTCCTCTGTGACTAGCAACAGCTTTGCTGGGGCCATAGCCACCAAAGAGAGTCTAAGTGAGATGAGACCAGGGATGTTCTGTGTGAGATTTCAAGGATTTGATTTCAAGGATTTTGAACACTGGTTTACACACGCAAACCCTGTGTATGCAACAAGGAATGAACCCACAAGCTTTAGGATGCTCAGACAAAGGGCCACTGAAAATAGAGACTATGGAGAAGCCCTGCTGAGATGTGCCAGCCTCCATAAGAGAACTTGAAGGTTGCACTGCAATCTACAACACAGGATAACATTACTGCATGCAACAGTGTAGAAGAATTATAGGGAACTGTAAATCCATGCCTTCTGTACAAGTCAGTGGAAAGTGGATTGCAGAGGGAACTGACAGATGTGTTTGCATTGATCCTCAGCACTGGTTTTTGTTGTTGTTGTTTTTTCTTTTTTTTGCTTTTTTTTTTGGTCTTTTTGAGACAGGGTCTCCCTGTAGCCCCAGCTGTCCTGGAACTCACTATGTAGACCAGGCTGGCCTTGAACTCACAGAGATCTGCCTGCCTCTGCCTCCCGAGTGCTGGGATTAAAGGCGTGCGTCACCACCATGCTCGGCCTTATCATTGGTTTTTTAATGGCCCTGATGCTTTAGTATCGCATGTTGTGTTCCTTTTATCGCTCCTACAACTTCATTCTCCAAGCGGCCTGTCAGCCAGATGTGCACCTCTGCTGTGCCCCAGTTGGAGGCAGTGAAACACATCAGTGATGATGTGTGGTAGACACAACTTGAAATTTCCATTATTAAATTTAATTTTGAATTTTTTATGCGTGATAGCTGTGGATTTGTGCTGCGCTGGACTGAAAGCTGACAATTTCAGAAACTGTTTCTGAGCTCTCACCTTAGTTTCCGTGTGCTCCAAAACCTCGCTTTTTAAGGTTAAGAGAACCGAAAACATCCCTTCTGTAGTGCTCTTTAACAGAGAGCAGTTTTAAAAGAAGTCCTTGAGCCATTAATAGTGTAAACCAGATCATTTTTTTTAACTGACTCAGAAATAAAACTTCTAGAAACTTAGATTTTAAAAGTAATGTCAGGCTTAGCTTAGTATTACTTATAGTTTGAACCATTTTAAAAAAAAATTTTTTTTTGGCTTTTTTTGAGACAGGGTCTCTCTGTAGCCCCAGCTGCCCTGGAACGCACTATGTAGACCAGGCTGGCCTTGAACTCACAGAGATCTGCCTGCCTCTGCCTCCCGAGTGCTGGGATCAAAGGCATGTGCCACCATGCCCGGCTAAAAAAAAGAATTTTAAGAGTGCTTTTTCTTTCTAAGTTTTATACCCTACAAAATTGCCTAAAGAATAAGATATAAAGTGAAATACCCAAGATGCAAAATTCCTTTTTGTTTTTATTACATAAAAGTAATTGGAATGTTTGCCTAAAAAGTCTTTAGTGCTTATTTAATTACTACGTAAGTAGTGTGTTTCAACGGATATACCATATTATTTGAAGAAGTAAGAATTTCCAGTCAGTAAGCAAAAACTAATGAAGTATGCATCAGGAATTTTAAATATGACATTCCAAAATAGTTTTGAATGCTGTTATAAAATGATTTTGAGTGTTGTCCTGAAAGTTTTAACTCACTGAAGTGATATTTCAAAAAGGAATTCTAGAAACTTCAGAATAATATTGATTCTGCTTTGCTCCTCTGGTGGATTGAGGGAGAGGGTGGGCAAGGCTAGTACAGTTTTAATGTTCCTTAAATTTTAACTCTTATTTGATAACATTTAAACAATGGTAGAGGCATTCACTTTTCTTGGAACATATTGCTGTGGGGCAAGTTTTAATAACATTTAGTAATTTTTTAAATTTTATGTGTATGAGTATATTGCCTGCACATACATAAGTGCACCCCTGTTGTACAGTGCCCACAGAGGACCGAAGAGGGGGTCAGATCCCCTGGAACTGGGTTATCAATGGTTGTTAGCAGCCATGTGGTTGCTGGGATTTGAACCCAGGTCTTCCTCAAGAACAGCCAGTGCTCTTAGCCACTGAGCCATCTCTCCAGCTCCAACATTTAGTAATTTTTAAATCGCCACCTTCTCTTCTATTTTAAATAAATACCAGCTTTTGGCCAAGCACTGTGGTAAATGCTTGAAATCCCAGCTACTTGGGACACTGAAGTAGAAGGATTGTGAGTTCAGGGCTAGTGTTGGCTAAAAAGGCAATATAGTAAGAGCCTGAAAAAAATCTCGGCTTTGGTCATTTTGACTTTTGAATACATTTGAAGGCCTGGCTTCCTTACCAAGCAAACTGAAAGGTCTACTATGGGCAGGTTACATTCAGAGACAATAAAAACTTGTTATGAGCTGAGCGTGATGATGACACACGCCTTTAATCCCAGCACTCAGGAGGCAGAGGCAGGTGGATCTCTGTGAGTTCAAGGCCAGCCTGGTCTACATAGTGAGTTCCAGGCCAGCTGGGGCTACAGGGAGACCCTGTCTCAAAATGTCCAAAAAAAAAAAAAAAAAAAAAAACAACTCAGTTATGATATTTAGCCCCACCTTCCTGGTCTGCACTTCCCATACACCGCCCACGGGACTTTGTGCATTTTGTCATATATGTTAAGCCTTATCAAATCAAGTTTGTTTACCTAGATATCCCTAGGTATGAATTCATCCATTGGAGCCTGGTCAACCTGTCTAGCATCACTCCCTTAAAGAAGATCAACTCTCCCTCACCCAGCAGTGATCAGTTGCCAATAGTTCCTTGCCGAAGTTGTGGACTCCTGCCCATTTCCCCAGTTCTATGCTGGTTTTTGTCTGATTGGGTTTGCGTGGGTCTTGTGCATGCTATCACCATTGCTGTAAGTTCATATGAGCAAGGTCCCAGGAGCCTGTAAGACTCTGTTTCCTTAGGGTTATGCACCTCCTCCCCTGGCTCTTACAATCTTTCCAAACCCTCTTGTGCAATGGTCCCTGAGCCCTGGGTAGGTGAAGCTTAATATAGGAGTCCTGTCCATGGACTGGTGTTCATGGCCTTCTGTTGCATGAGGAAGCTTTACTAGTGAGAATTGAGAGATGAATTAATATCCTCTCCTTGTTCCATTATGTTCCATGAACCTTAGATGTGGAGGTTCATTGTAGATATGTGAAAACCGCAAAAATTAAATAAAAAATATTTTTTAAAAAAAGATCTTAAGCCGGGCGTGGTGGCGCACGCCTGTAGTCCCAGCACTTGGGAGGCAGAGGCAGGTGGATCTCTGTGAGTTCAAGGCCACCCTGGTCTACATAATGAGTTTCAGGCCAGCTGGGGCTACAGGGAGACTCTGTCTCAAAAAAGACAAAAAAAAATTTTGTAAGGGAAATAAATTAGTGTATGTACTTTCTGACACAAGTATGATTCTGGAAAGTTCCAAAGCATGTAACACAAATATCCTCTGGTAAAAAACTTAAACTGATTTTTTTTCTTTCAAAGGTCCATAAGTCTGAGTCCAAACTGTTCACTTAAATAATAATAATAATAATAATATGAGCAGATGTCATTCCAAACTGATTTATGCATTAGTGGAGTTAACTGAACCTTGTGTAACATGGTATTGTGTAGAAAGTGAAGGCAAAGGGGCAGTGAACTATTTACGTTAAGGCTTCATGTGTAACCCACTTATCTGAAAACAGAAGACCTGATACAGAGGAAGTAGCAGGAAAGAGGAAGAGGGAAATGGGGGAAAGGTCGTTCTTAATATATTAAAGAAACATTTCAAAATATACTTTACATGTTTACTTCAAATTTAAAGTGGCATAGAGAAGAAGTTTATAAAGAATTTGGAGGGAAGAACAGGTTAAATCTGAGTTTCATTTTATATGCATAAATACATTTTTCTTTAATTCATGAAAAAAAAATAGCCTGTTATGAGCATTTGATTGGTGAAAGCAGTGTGAGCATTGCATGTCATATATAAAATCCAACAGAGCACTTTTCTGTAATACAAATTTATATAGGCTTACAGGTTATTAAAGTTGATAGTCTTATTTATGGTGGACAGATTAAGTTATTTATGCATTTGCAGATTAAGATATGTATGGTTTTTTTGTAGATTAATTTATATATGAAACCAAGTAAAAAATGTATTTATAAAGGATTTTGCTTGCAGAAGATTTTTTAATGTGTTAGTCTTATTTATGGTGGACAGATTAAGTTATTTATGCATTTGTAGATTAAGATATGTATGGTTTTTTGTAGATTAATTTATGTATGAAACCAAGTAAAAAATGTATTTATAAAGGATTTTGCTTGTAGAAGATTTTTTAATGTGCACAATTCTTAAATGTAAACATACTCTAACCCATACTTAAGTAATCCTGAAAGGAAGCAAGCAAAGATGCTACTGCAGCACATGCAGCTGGCAGAGACAAAATCAGATCATTTTTGTTGGTGATAAAAATTAAAAATAGGGCCCAGAAGGTGGTTCAGTGGGTAAAAGCACTTGCCATGCAAGCCTGAAAACCTGAGTTCCAGCTTTAAAATTCGCATAAAAGACTGGATGTGGTAATGTGCATCTGTAATCCCAGAACTCTTGGAGTTTGGAGACCGGGACAAGGGATTCTGTTGACAGCTCTGGGCCAGCCAGCTTGGAATACACAGAGCAGCAGCAGCAAAGTCAAGAATTATCCTGTTTCCGCAGCGTGGAAGGAAAGTTCCCACCCTCAAAAGTTGTCTCTGACCTCTATACACATGCTGTAGCATTTACACACACACACACACACACACACACACACACACACTTTTTTTTTTTTTTTTTTTGAGACAGGATCTCCCTGTAGCCCTAGCTAGCCTGGAACTCACTATGTAGACCAGGCTGACCTTGATCTCACAGAGATTCATCTACCTTTACCTCCTGAGTGCTGGGATTAAAGGTGAGTGCCACCACACCTGGCTGTAGAAAAGAATTTTTTTTATTCAAAATATAAAAAGTAAAAGGGCTGGGAATACAGCTTAGTGGTGGAGCTTGCCTTTCATGTGTCAAGCCCAATGTTTAATGCCAGTGTGGGAAGAAAAAGGAAGAGGAGGAGAAGGAGTAAAGAGCAGAGAAGAGAGAGGAAGAGTTGTTTGATTTCTGATCGCTAATGATATGTCAAGTACTACAGCTAGCAGAGTTTTTTGAGCTTCTTAAAGAACAGGTGCATTGATTCTTGAGAATCTGTAAAAATGGAGGTGAATGTGCTGTCTCCTCTGGGGAAAGATGGGCATCACCTGAGCCCCAGAAAACATTTTATTTATGCGCCAGTGGAGAAACATCACTTCATTTTTGTTATTACAAGCTCACGGACCTGTGAAATAGCTCCACGGCAATAAAATACTAGTCTCAGAAAACCCAGACATTTTACATGGAAACCTACATAGTTTCCTATGGAAGTCACCCCATAAACATTCAGCTTACTCCAAACTTTCTCACAATTTTCTCAGCAGCACAGCCACCAAAAGGCAGCTTCAGACATGATTCCCTTTTGTGAAAAGATGATGATGTTGCTTGCTGCTTCTCCCAGCCAGCTCTGCCCTCAGCCCTCCGAGCACAAAGTAACCCAGGTCTCTGCAGGTAGAGTTGTCTTGCTTACCACATACCAAGAGATTTCTGGAGTCAAAGATCAGATCCTGTTTCCACTGAAGGAGCAGAGAATGCCAGACCTGTTGCTCCCTGTAGCGCAGGGCACAGCAGACAACTGCACAGATCTGCCCTCCCCAGGAAAGCAGCAAAGATCACAAATGGTAAGGGAAGCCTATGTGAAGTCTAGAGCTATGTGCCTCAGTGTGAAGGAAGAAGGAAAGACCTTCCACAGCCTCTTCAGCAGGTGGAAACTGGCTGATTGGTAGAACATGCATTTATAGAAAGCAAAAGTGAAACTTCTCTGTGTGCTTCTGGGTAATACAAGCATTTCTAGGAAAAGAAAAGTGTTTGATTTCAAGAGTCCCAAAGAGGGGAAAGACAGTTAAGAGATCAGGAAAGTCTCACTGAGCCAAGACACTTGGGGGAATGAGCTCTCTGAGGCCAGGGGGTGACTGGGGACAGATAGGAAAGCTGAGAGTGTTTCCAACAGTAGCTCCAGTGAAGCCTTCTACTATTTAGGCCTCACTGTGTTTCTTCCCTTGAGCACTGCTGACTGCTCATATTCCAGTCCCCAGGCACAAAATGAGCCAGGTGGGTCATGGGGTCCAGAGCCACCAGGACACCTCAAGATCAGGGAGCAGATCACAAGCAGTGAGTCAAGGGGGATCTGGAGAAATATGACAAGGCAGCTTGAGGGGAAGCAGAGATGGAGCTAAGAGAGGCCTGTAGCTCAAGCCTGCTTAGGCAGGCATGCTGTGTGGGCTGTAACCACCCCAGGCCACACAGCCTCTGTGAAAGGTCAGCTTAGGAAATATTCAGGACTGTAAGTCTCTCCCTCAGAGGAACTGCAGACCCAAGGAGCCAGCCCTGGCAAGAACTCCAAAACAACCCACTGTCCAGACTTGGTGAGCCATCTGCGAACAGGTGCAGCTCTTCTTCAGGCCAACTGAGACAGCTTGCACCTGGGGAGTGTGACAAAGCAGAAGGGAGAACAATCATTTAACAGCTGAGCAAGGACAGAGATTTCTTCCAGTGATAGATGGAAGGCATCAGACAGAGAATCTGAATCTACAGAGGGTAGGCAGACATTCCCTAGGCAGGAACAGCTGAGGATGAATATGTGACCTCTGACCTATTCCACTGACCATGTCACTCCACGTTGCCAAGGGCAACAATCCTGATGCCTTGTGAACAAGGCTGATGAAAATTTATTATTCCCAACAGAAAAACTGCTTCATTTCAACTGATTCACACCATGAATTAGTGACCATGGAGTGGTGGGTTTTTTTTATTTTTGTTTGTTTTTTCCTTTCTGTAGCACAGGCTAGCCCGGAACTCCCTATGTAGACAAAGCTGGCCTCAAACTCACAGCAGTGCTCCTGCCTCAGCTTCCCAGGTGCCGAGATTAAGGGCTGAGCTTCCACACTCAGCGCCCTTATGGGCTTTCTGGGTCCATTGTTCAAATGTTAGGGCACAGCCAGGAGGTGGGGAGCTGCTGGGGAGTGAACCCCTATCAGAGTCCTAACCACAAAATCCTCCTTAGTTTCACTGTGACAAATCGTAGACGCTGAAGAATTGGGGCATGGTGACCACCTTCATGATAAGCAGAGCCCTGGCTTACGATTATTTCATAACATGTTATAAACTAATTCAGCAGGTGCTTCGTGGGATGAGGCCAGAGAGCAGAATGGGTCACCTTTACCCCTGGGATAGTAGGAGACCCAGAGAGCCTCTGGCTCCTCCATACTGTAGCGGGACAAGCCAGGGCGACTGAGGACTGAGGTGGGACCACATGTCTGGGGAAACCAAAGCTGCTTGATCCAGAGCTAAGGCCCCTCCATTTCCCCTGAGAGGAACAACAGGAAGCTTTCTCTAGTTACAAATCAAATGATGGGTGGCTTCATCATTCTAGGCCAACAGAAGATGCAAGGCTCTGTGTCTACATGCATATATGTGTGTGTGCCTGCACATATGTGCATGTATGAATGTCTTTGTGCACATTTGTGTGCTTATGTGTTACAAAGGACCCAGTGTTGGGGCTACACACTGAATCCTGAAGTTCCTTGAAACAGTGAGACGCTGTGGTAAATGATTACTGATCAAAACTAAACTAAGGCCTGGTGCGATGGTACACACCTTTAATCCCAGTTCTCAGGAGGCAGAGGCAGGTGGATCTCTGTGAGATTGAGACCAGGCTGGTCTACATAGTAAGTTCTAGGCTACCTGGGGCCTACAGGAGACCTTGTCAAAAAAATAGTAAACTAAGAAACCATTATTGAGGGGCTGGAGAGGTGGCTCAGCGGTTAAGAACACTGGTTGTTCTTGCAGAAGACCCGGGTTTGAATCCCAGCACCCACATAGCAGCTAACAACTGTCCTTAACTCAGTTCCAGGGGATCCTACAGCCTCTTCTGTCCTCTGTGGGCATTACACAACACAGGTGCATGTTGCCGCCGCCCTCTCCTGAGCCCCTTGGGCATGGAGGTAAGAAGGTGCAAAGTCAACAACACAGACTCTGGGAGGCGGGCAAGCGGGAAAGCAGACTCGTTTACTGCGGATATGGGGCATGCCTGTACACCCCCTCCCGGTGTCCCATTGGTCCCTCGGCTGCTCCGTGCTGTGCTGTCTCTTTCTCAGTGGTCTCTCTCATCACGTGTTCTTGCGTCAGCTGTTTCTCCCCAGTCAGGCAGCTTTCAGGTTGGCTTAAGGGGAAGTAACTGTTGTGCATGTGCCATAGCATGTTTACCAGGCCTGTCAGCACTTCCTCCTACAGGTGCACTTACCTACACGCAGG
>NW_008348685.1:2340558-2343192 GCF_000622305.1 Nannospalax galili | reverse complement strand
AATAAATAAAAATAAAAAAGAAACCATTATTGAGCACATGAATGAAGGAGCAAAGGGCTCACAGACACCAGAGAAGGCAAAGAAGCACATGTTATGCTCTTCCAAATAATTTGCTTTTTCTCTCGACTTTCTCCAATGAATTGAAGATGAGTTAGAGAAAAAGCTTACTTTTGAACAGAGGCTTGGAGTAGTTCAAGCTTTCTGACAGTACACAGGAAAGACTTATACCAAGGACTGTCAGCATAATCATCCTCCTCCTAAAGGATAAGTAAATGATCACTGAGTAGTCTCCTTGCCCCAACAATTTACAGAAAACAAATCATGATCGCTTCTCATCCTTTTGGCCTAAATTAAGTGTAAGAAACAAATCATGAGCAATGCCAGGAAAAAGATAAAGCTCTCTCTCTCTCTTTCTCTCTTTCTCTCTCTCTCTCTCTCTCTCTCTCTCTGTGTAAGAAAATTGTCAGGGATTTGTGACACACGTGTATGTACCCATATATTTACATGTGTGGGATATGCACTGGGGGTATGTGTGTTCATGGGTGTGGGGAGAAATATTTGGACTTGAATAACAATACCTTTGGATATATTGAATTCAATCTGTGTTGAATAAATAAATAAATCTTGTAGGTCCTGTGGGGTGCAGAGCTGAGCAAACCAGGCTGCGGTCAGCCAGGGCCATCTGGCCTCCACCTGAGCCAAGCTTAGCAGCACTCTTGCAAATTCAGCATGTAAATGCAGGTGCCCAAGCACTTTGTGGCTGGGGAGGTAGCCAGCGATGGGGAACTTGCATAGCATGCATGAGGCTGTGGTTCCCAGCACTTCGAAATAATAAATCAACACCACTAAAGTAAGACAAAAGAGCACCAGGTAATGAAGGGAAGGCAATGCTGGGAGGGGTACAGCTGATGACTGGCTGGCTGGAGCATGAGGGAATTCTCAGAAGAGGTCAGAGACATCAGAAGAAAGAGAAAATCCAAGACAAAAACTCAGAGTCTTGAAGAAGAGTGAAATTGAAAACCACCCAGAGCCTGGCCCACACACTCTTCTCCCTTCCAGACATGAACACAACCATTGCCCCACTAATTGTCCAGTTTACATCCCAAGTGTGTACTTGAGTGACCCTGCCCAGTACTTGAGCTGAGTAGAATGAGCCCTGATCATTCCACAGTCACACCTCACTGTCTGGCCATCCTAACTCTCAATTGTGTCCCTGAAGGCAATAAATAGTTTGGACTTTAAAAGTGCTTCTGAGTGTTGCATGTAAGCTGTGAATGCAACTTTCTCTGCTTCTGAATTACAACATTTAGAGAACTCAGAAGTGGAGAGATTCATAAAAGATGTGTGACCTTTAGTATAAATAGCTTCAGTAATTTATGTCAGGATACAGACACTTATGTGCAATAGCATCTTGAGGTGATTTTAAAAACGAAACAAAGAAAATAAATGAAAATAAAAAGGGTGGCCCAAACCATTACACAGTAGTAGAGGGAGCTCATGTTGAGTGTCTTGTGAGGCTAAGGCTTGCTAAGGCCTGGTGTCTGCACTTACCCATTTCTAGCTGAGTGGGAAGGAGAGGAGGGAGGGAGGGAGCAGAGGGAATTGTAGAGAAAGGAGAAAGACCAGGTGCTGAGCTATAGAGAAATCTGAGTGGGCTCTCTGGATATTTGGAGGTGTGTGGAGCTAGGGACTGCCAAAAGAGGAGAGGCAGGGATTGGAAAGAGTTAAGGTTTGGTAACAGGGAGATAACAGTGGGTCCAGAGGTATGGCATGAATTATAGCATAGTTGAATGGAAGGAGATGGACTCTGGGGCACAGACGACTACTGAGGTCATTTGGTGGTGAGGCCCTGTAGGCAGCTGGACACACATAGGAAAGAGACACTGGGATGCATGGTGGGTGTGTTGGTAGGATATGGGTGGGGCTGGTGGACTTGGATGAGGATACTTAAGAGTATAAAGAGAGTTCCTCACATCTGGAAGATTCAGGGATCTCAGGTTTTGAGCTCCCACCCATCCTTCCCCAATCCTGTAAACATGCCTTCTGGGATCTCACTGGATGAAGCCCTAGTCACTACACGAACTCGTGGTGATTGAACAACACACTCCTAAATAATGACTGGGTCAAAGGAGAAATTAAGAAATAAAAGAATTCCTGGAATTCAATGAAAAGGACAATACAATACAACACAACCTCTGGAACACATTAAAAGCAGTCCTAAGAGGGAAATTTATAGCTCTAAGTGCCTACATTAAAAAATTGGAAAGAGCCCAAATAAACGACCTAACACTGCAACTCAAGGCACTGGAAAGGCAAGAATAAATAAAACCCAAACCCGAGAAAAGAAGAAATAACAAAACTCAGAGCAGAAATTAATGAAATAGAAACAAAGAAAACAATACAAAGAATCAATGAATCTAAGAGCTGTTTCTTTGAAAAGCTGAACAAGATAGACAGACCCTTAGCCCAGTTAACCCAAAGAAAGAGCAAATCCAAATCAACAAAATCAGAGATGAAAGGGGAAACATCACAACAGACACCCAAAACATCCAGACCATTATAAAGGAATATGTTAAAAACCAATATGCTACCAAATTTGAAAATCTAAAAGAAATGAATGCATACCTGAAATCA
>NW_008348685.1:2340056-2340533 GCF_000622305.1 Nannospalax galili | reverse complement strand
GGAACCACCAAAGTTAAACCAAGAAGAGATCAACAGTTTAAACAGATGAATAACATATAAGGAAATTGAAACAGTATTACAAAGCCTCCCAACTAAAAAAAGCCCAGGCCCAGATGGATTTACAGCAGAATTCTATGAGACATTTAAAGAAGACCTCCAATCGATACTACTTAAATTATTTAAAACAGGGGCTGGAGAGATGGCTCAGAGGTTAAGAGCACTGGTTGTTCTTTCCAAGGTTTGGACCCCAGCACCCACATGGCAGCTACCAAATGTCTGTAACTCCAGTTCTGGGGGATCCAACAGCCTCTTCTGTTCTCAGCCAGCATTGCATGACATGAGTGAATTTACATACACATAACACTAAAAAAAATAAATTGCATTTTTAAAAAATTATTCAAAATGATCGAAACAGAGGGAGAACCCCAAAATTCCTTCTATGAAGCCAGCATCACTCTAATACCCAAACCAGGTAAA
>NW_008348685.1:2337104-2339219 GCF_000622305.1 Nannospalax galili | reverse complement strand
GATTACTATACCAGATCTCAAAGTATACTTCAGAGCTATAGTCATAAAAACAGCATGGTACCAGTACAGAAACAGGCACATAAATCAATGGAACATCATTGAAGATCCAAACCTGAGTACATGCAATTTCAGCCACCTGATATTTGACAGAGGTGCCAAGAACACACAATGGAGGAAAGACAGCATCTTCAACAAATGGTGCTTGCAAAACTGGATCTCCACCTGTAGAAGAATGAAACTAGATCCTTATCTTTCACCTTTCACAAAAGTCAACTCCAAATGGATCAAAGACCTCAATGTTAAACTGGAAAGCCTGAAACTATTAGAAGAAAATATTGGCAGTAACAACATATAGATGTAGGAAAGAATTTTCTAAATCAAACAGAAGTTGCTCAGGAATTAAGGTCAGGAATCAATAAGTGAGACCTCATTAAACTAAAAAGCTTCTGTACAGCAAAAGAAACAATCAAAAAAGTGAAGGGAAAACCCAGGGAATCGGAAAAAATATTCACCATTGACAGTGAAGAGAAAACCCACAGAATAGGAAAAAATCTTCACCAATGATACATCTGACGGAGGTTTAACATCCAGAATATATAAAGAACTCAAAAAACAAAGAAGCGAGAAACCAAACAACCCAGTTAAAAGATGGGCTAAAGATCTTAACAGAGAGTTCTCAAAGAAAGAAATCAAGATAGGACTAAAAAGCTTCTGTACAGCAAAAGAAACAATCAAAAAAGTGAAGAGATAACCCATAGAATGGGAAAAAAACTTCACTAGTGACACATCTGAGAGAGGTTTAAAATCCAGAATATATAAAGAACTAAAAAAACCCCAAGAATTGAGAAACCAAATGACCCAATTAAAAGATGGGCTAAAGATCTAAACAGAGAGTTCTCAAAGGAAGAAATAAAGATGGCTAAGAAACATCTCAAAAAGTGTTCAACTTTTTTAGTAATTAGGGAAATGCAAAGCAAAACCACCCTAAGGTAACACTTTACCCCAATCAGACTGGCTAGGATCAAAGAGAACAAATGATACCAAATGCTGACAAGGATTTGGAAAAACAAGGACTCATCCTATTGCAGAGACACTTGTACAACCATGTTTGTTACTGCTTTTTTTCACAATAGCTAAGAGAGGGAAGCAACCTAAGTCAGGGGAATGCTCAGTCACTGCTGGTGGGATTGCAAACTCATGCAGCCTCTATTGAAAACAATGTGGAGGACTCTTAAAAAACTAAAAATGAACCTACCATATGACCCGGTTATACCACTCCTTGGCATATACCCGAGGGACTCAGCCTATTGGAGAGACACTTGTACAACCATGTTTGTTGTTGCGCTTTTCACAATAGCTAAGAGATGGAAGCAACCTAAATATGACTCAGAAAAACAAACAATGTGTGTTCTCCCTCATATGTGGCTCCTAGCACAAGATCCTTTTAAATCCCAGGTACTATATTTACATAATGGAGTTCTATTCAGCAGTAAAGAAAGATGAAATGATGGAATTTGCAGGTAAATGGATGTACCTAGAAACTGTTATACTAAGTGGTAACACAGACTCAGAAAAACAAATGACGTATGTTCTCCCTCATATGTAGTTCCTAGCACCAAATACTTTTAAATTCCAGGTCCTTTTCCTAAGATGATGCTATACAGCAGTCCCTTCTGTGTGAAATAACTACCATCATCACGACTCAGCTGAGCCTGATCGCTAAACATTATCACAATTGGGCTTGTTGACAGTTGTGCTCATTCATTAAAGGAGGATCAAGCAGTGTCACTGGACCTTTACTGGAGTATCCAGCCACTCCTCCCAGCCAAGTGTATGTAATTTGACCCTAATAACACACAGCCTCCTGGATTTGGGGAGGGCTAAAGTACACAATCTGCAGAAGGCTAGGAATAGAAGGCATGACCCATGCTGGGTAAAGGCTTTCCATTGTGCAAAACCTCAGGTCATACATACACCTCAACAACCCCTCAGTTATCTTGGTAAGTAAGCTCAATAAATTCATTGGTTCCCCAGTAAAACTTTAATGAAACATTGGCTTGACATTAGAACCTTAAAAGGGAATAAGCATTGCTTAGCATCCCCAGGAAAAGAATT
>NW_008348685.1:2336509-2337002 GCF_000622305.1 Nannospalax galili | reverse complement strand
AAAATAGAAAAAAATGAGAAAGCCTAAGCAAGTGATGAAGGTCTGTGTAGGTCTGTTATGATATATAAAGGTTGAGACAGAAATAATATACACATAATCCTAAAATTTCTATGGTCATAGTATAGTCAACTAGTTGAAACCAAATATATATTTAATGAAGGTTTATCTGAGAATATTTGGTGTTTTTACACAAGCCTTATCTACATAGCACATGATAATTAAAAGTACCAGACTCGTGGAACTAACCTTATTGGATGTTTAACAGCCTTAACTTAAGGCCTATACTAATGTGGTCAGAGGAACTTAAAGGACAATTTTTGCCTCTTGCCCTCCAAGGTCGACCAAGTTCCAGGGTACCATGGAACATCTCTCAAAATGTCCTGTAACTGTGGTGAGTCACCTGTCCTCTTGTTCAGGGAGGACATGGAGACCCCACTAGATGGACTTGAACCAGTGTCCAGTCTACAAAGAGGAGGGTCAACTCAGAGGAAAC
>NW_008348685.1:2335499-2336138 GCF_000622305.1 Nannospalax galili | reverse complement strand
TTCCTAACCAGAAAGTGCTGCTCAGATGTAAGACTTCAAATTTTGGTCTCCAATACTGTAGTGCCCACCTGTAGCTAAGGGAGACAACCAGATATTGTTCTAAAATGATGGATAAATTTGTTCTCTCCCCCATCTAGAAGCCTTTGAGAGGAACTGACACTGATTCTAACCACTCCAACAGCTATCGAAATACCTGAAGGCAAATCCTGAATCCATCACTCTTGAGTCCAACCTTGGTAGACAAAAGAAAAATGAGGAAGAACCCAATAGAGAGATGCTTTTGGAAGCTCTTGTGAAGAAACTCCAATGGACTCTCTTATAAACATTTGAAAATTGCCCTGTTCTGACTTTTTTCAAGTTCCCTGTCTAGAACTTATAATGCTAATTACTCTTGCCTTTACTTCTCCTTCACATCTCCTATTCACAATTCAAGGACTTTCTTTTCCCCCTACAGATAAGAGTTATGCAATTTGGGAGTCTTTTAGACAGACCTACTGAAGGGATCCCCAATTGCCTCACTCTGCGTCCCTGTTCAGCATGGAAGAAGCCAGAGCTGTCTGTATCCTGATTCCCTACTGGCAATTTGGGTAACCTCTTCAGAGGATGGGGTGATAAGAATAGGAGGTAGGAATTAGCTAG
>NW_008348685.1:2319911-2335449 GCF_000622305.1 Nannospalax galili | reverse complement strand
AACATACTCTGTTCCAAAGACCAAAAATGTCAAAAGTATTTGGGAGCTTGTATCTAATCCTTAAAAGATTTTAGGGTTACCTCTTCAGGGGGGAATGTTAGAGTAGCCAAAAGCTCCATAAAAATAAATAAATGAAAGAAGAAAAAAGAAAAGAAAAAAGTGATGGGGAGATATAGGAGGTGTTGGAGGGGAAGGAGTAGGCATAGATTTGATCAAAACACTTTATACGCATGTATGAAATTCTCAATAAAGTTTATGTAAAAGTTAAAAAAAAGAGAGAAATGACGTGATTAGTGTACAGGTATGTGTACATGATAGTGGTACATGTTGTTCCAGTGCATTGACTCTTCAGAGAGCTAGGCACATGCTTCAGGAAGAGATGGGACTAGAAGGTATGGTAGGTGGGAGAGGAGAAGGGTTGGCACTGCAGTTCAGATTGTGCCACTAACAATCTCTATAGAGAGGGGGCTGGAGAGATGGATCAGTGGTTAAGAGCACTGACTGCTCTTGCAGAGGACCCAGGTTCGATTCCCAGCACCCACATGGCAGCTACAAACTGTCCTTAACTCCAGTTCCAGGGGAATCCGAAGCCCTCTTCTGACCTCTGCGGCATTGCACCACATGGGTGCACTCACATACACGCAGGCAATACACTCGTACACATCAAATAAAAATAATAAAATATTTTTAAAAGTATAGCAAGAACCCCTCACATCTAGGAGAGTCAGGCACCTCAGTTTCTGAGCTCTCGCTGATCCATTCCCAATCTGTGAACATGGCTTCTGGGACCCATACACTCAGCCACCTGCCCTTGTCCCTTCCATGACTCTAAGACGGTGTGTTCTTCTAGCCAACGTTGTCTGTCCTCTAAAAAGCAAAAGAAATTTTGGCTTCCTACAATTAACGAAAGAACATCAAAAGACAAAGAAACCAATAACTGTAACTCAAAAGGTAAAGAGGCGGGGGAATCCTGAACACAAGTTGGGACTTGACAGGGCTCTGAGGACTCTTCCTCACTATGGATCTGCTGAGAAATTTCAGTGATGCTGAGGACCCAGGACAGTAACACATGAACCAAAAATGACAAGTTGGACCTCAGTGTGAACAAGAAAAATTCCCACCACATCTTCTTATAACAATGAGTGAAGGGGTTAGGACCAGGATTAGCTATGAAAAAATTAACTAAGAGAGAAGGTGATGACTTTGACCTCACAGCCCTCATTATTCCTTCATAGAAAATAACTCACATACACTGCAGCTAAACAGATAGCCATCTGCAGGTAACCCACAGGCCTGGACCCAAGAAGGAGGCTCAACTGCAGACTGTATCACCTAAAGATGAGGGACAAATGGCAGCTTCAAGGACAGAATGAGTATGCTCTGGTTGTTCTCTGCATGGCCATATTACATCCGTTCATGAAGTCCATCCTGCCTGAGAAATCTTCACCTAGTGCCCAGTTCGGGAATATACTCTGCAGTGTCCACGGAAGTCGCTCCCAAAAGCAGGAGGGGAAAGATAAGTACTGACATTAAAGTCAGGGGAGGTACTGCCCTTGAGTGATGAAAATCCCTGAGTTGAAATGCAGGGTACACTGAAATGGGACACTCTGGAACGCAACTCCTAAGCTTCTTCCTGTGCAGCCCACAGACGTGCTCTTGTAGACACCACATGAAGACAGGGAGGGCACAGGAACAGCCTCTGTCAGTCTCCCAAATAAGAAATGGAACATGCAAGAGGTGGGCAGCCGCCTCGTTTCTCCTCGGGATTCACAGGGAAGCTGAGCACAGGGTGAAGGGAGAGGAGGGAGGGCTCTAGATTTTCCCCACGTCATTGTCTCTTAATAGGAAAAGGAATTGGTTCCTGTTTTTACCAACACCATCTTTTTCAGGAAGGAAGGAGGGAAATAAAACATTGTGGTCACTGAAGAGATCACAGAGAGAAAAAGAGGAGAGAAGAGATTTGGCAGGACTGGGTCTCCCAGGACCCTGTCATGCTATCGAAGACTCTGTGAAATACTGAGTCTTCTTCACTAGACAGGATGCGTGCTCACTATTCTGGAGCAGGGCTCAGCATAGTGCTTACCTACTGGAACTTCACATGGTCCTGTGGATCAAGGGTCCATCTCTTCCCCCAGGTCCCCGAGTGTGGAAGAGGCTCAACTCTGCTGTCCGATCCTGCTCCTCTTTAACAGCTATCCATGGAGATCTTGATAGGATGTACCAGGAGGGCAGGGAGGGTAACTGCACAGCTGACCTGAACCTCTGGAAGCAGCATGGCTCCCCTTCCCCACCCCTGCATCACCCTTTGCTAGGAAACTCTCCTCCTTTCCTTGGAAATGTCCCACAGGTGTTAGAGCTTGTAGGCCATGGTCAGGATGTCCTGACTGTTTCCAGTCAGAAGTAAAAAAGATTCCAGGATGTAATGAATTTCCTACATCCCTGTCACCTGGATCAGACATTCTTCCCACGACAGACATACTGAGGGATAGGAGTCGACCCACCACTCTTTCTTGCTTCTGCATTTTCTTTCATGAAGTTCATCAACGAGGGGAAGCAAGTGAGCCAGGAAATACAGTGAGCAAGGCTACAGTGAGTGTGCAAACATCCGAGCTGCCAGGGCTCCCTGGTTTGAAGGGTTACACTGCCCAGTGGTAGATGCCATCATCTGAGTTTGGTCTCCAGGTGAGAAGCAGGAAGGTCAAACCCAGGACGCAATGACCCTGCACTGTCATGGTCCCTTGGAAGTCTTTGTTCTCCCTGCACTTGAACTTCAAGTAGCTTAGCCTAGCTGTGCCTTTCTCTAAAAAAGGACATACTGATTGGTACATCCATATCCTGAAAAACAATCACTTCCAAGAATCGAAACTGAAACCTGAGCAAACTGGAGGCCCCTCCCCTTTGAGCTTAAATATATCTGAGTTAGATCTTAAACAGAAGTTCAGAGAGCAAGGGCTGTGTGTGGACCAGAGAAAGATCCAGAATAATCAGCCTGTTGATCCTTTATCTTGTACTCTTCTTTACACAGCTCCCTTAAGAGGAACTCAGAACTCCTCACCTCATCCCTTCTTCCTGAACATCCTGAGGCAGAATTTCAGTCCTAGATTACTCCATAGGGACCTGCTCCTGGCAGAAGGCAAAGACCTTTCCTGAGAAAAGGAGAGACGTCAAAGAAAAACCACTACCATTAGATCCCGAGCACCTCTGTGAGGAAGGTAAGTGAAGGGCTTCTGTGATCAGCTTGGCCAACAACTCTGCTTATGTGATAACTTGAAAAGTGAACCCCTGACACCAGGGCAGGAGAGCTTGTGGCTTATGACTCAGTGACCACAGTAGAGCTCTTCTGTGACCATCTTCTGCAACACACGGCTCACAGTCAGCAGAGAGGAGCCACATACCTTCCCTTCACCAGCATACTCCTGGTTTTGTGGGTCTTCTGATATAGCTCAAGCTTGGGGAAAGAGGAAAACTGTGCTACTCAGATATTCTTTGAGTCGAGGCTGAAAGCTCTTCGTTTTCTCCATCTGGCACTGTGAAATTGTTGAAACCCACTAGTCCCGTCCCTGAGCCACCCATACTATAGAATTGTCATGGGGATGGTATTTAAGGATAATGTGTCTAAGAAATCCCTTAGTCTGCCTCAGTTTAACTAGTTTGTCTGCACTGGAAACACTGGCTCTATGCAGGGAGACAGTTTTTTCTTCATAGATTACTTAATGGAGTAGGTATTTTCAAATACCGTCTTCAGAACAAATGTCATCTCCAATACTGACCCCATCAATCAGGGAGAGCTATGTTATAATTTTCTGAAATAAACCAGCACGTTGATTTTTTATCCCACACTTTCTGTGTGGTCATGAAATTAGGAATAGCCTCAGGGATTTGGTTTTCAGATTATTTTCATTCAGTTTTGGGGATGCTTTAATTTGTTCATGATTTCCTCAGTGACACGCTGTTCACCCACCAGTGTGTGGTTGAGTCTCCATGAGTTTGTGTCATTTTGCAGTTACACTTGTGGTGTGTTCTAGCTTTATTTCACTCCGTTCAGACAGAATACGGGAAGTTGTTCCAATTGTCTTGTATTTGTTTAGACTGAGTTTGTGCCTCGTATATTATCTGCTCTGAACAAAACTCCGTGTGCTGCCAGGAAGAATGTGTATTCTTCAGTGTTTGGATGGAATGTTCTGAAGGTATCAGCTAAAGTCAAGTAATCTATGATGTCATTTAGCTCTCATGTTTCTCTGTTTTCCTTTTGTCAGAATGATTTGTCTATTAGTAAAAGAGTGGTATTGAAGGTGTGCGCTATTGTGGTGTTGGGGTTAATCTGCAACCTTAAAGCCAGTAGTGTTTGTTTTCTGCAATGAGGTGTGCCTGTGTAGGATGCACGCACAATTGTAATGTCTTCTTGGTGGATGAGATGACAATGTGTATGGCTTCTGCTTGGTATCGGTTTGATGACTGCTTTGTCAGATATTGTAACAGGGATGCCTGCTTCTTTCCTCAGTCTCTGTGCCAGCAATACTTTTTTCCCTCTGTTCACTGTAAAGTAGTGTCTGTCTTTTATGGTGAAGTGTGCTTCTTGGAGGTAACACGCATGAAATATGCTTTTTAAACCAGTCTGCTAATCTTTGTCATTTGATTGGAGAACTGAGACCCTTGATGTTCAAAGCTATTACTGAGAGGCATTAATTAATTCTTGTCATGTTGTCGACCTTGTAGTGCTTGGTGGTTTTCTGAGATTCATTTAGTTAAGTACTGTCCAAGCGTCATTTATTTTCTTGCCTATAGGCTCTTAGATGTTTTTATCTCTTCAGTCCTGTGCGCTTCTTCCAATACACTCTGTAGAGCTGACTTAAAGGTCGTAAATTCCTTTAGCCAGCTTTCATCGTGGAATGTTTTTCTTTCTCCAACAATCATAACAGAAAACTTTGCCTGGTATACACGTCTGTTCAAAAGCCTACTGAAAATACACTTGTGATATCTGAACGTGAGTGCATATGAATAGCTGCGGCTGTATAACAAGAAACACAGTGCCAGACAGGAGAAGTCTCCCTACAAGCTGCTGGTCAGGAATGTCCAGGAAATTCCCAAAATGGCACAGGCTATTGCCGCAGCCCTTGATTACCTCCCAAACTTGAAGGTAAGACCTAATTGCTGAAGACAGGACATACTTCAGATACAGAACCTGGAGCACTGGAGCTGGAACTAAGCTGGAAGCTTCCTCCCTGAAGACTAGCTCTCACAGTATCAGAAGATACTATGCAAGCTGCTAAGGGAGAAAAGTGAATGAATGGTCCAAACCCCAGATGTAAAGCCTAATAACCGCAACAATGACTGGCACAGCAGACTAGATTGGTGTAGTAGTGGCACTTTTATCTTGGGGGCAATCAGCAGGTATCTAATTGGACTTAAAGCCAATGCAAGGGAACTCATGTGTCACCTTGTAGACATAGCCAAATACACATGGCTAGAGATCATAGATCTGAGAGAAAAACCTATGTCTGTCATATCCCTAGACAAATGTGATTTCTTACTGTATGTTAAATGTGGATCTTTATATTTACAGACATGTATACCAGTCACCACTCATCAAAAAAACTCTTTTGCAATAGACAGAAACTATTCCAGAGTTCCACAGCTGGTAAAACACACAGCATACCTGTCTGTGAGCTGTCCAGCCCTACATGATATGTCTACAATGGAACCTCTACAGCTAAAGCTCATGGAACATAGTGGATCAAAGGACAAAGAGAGTACTAAGGTATCTCTCAACTCTCATCAGTGAAGGTTCCATATACAACAGATGACGATAAAAAAAAAAAAAAGCCCCAACTGGCCGAAGTGTAGGGAATGAGAACCTGCAGAATGCATGTCCCTGGAGAGGACTCCTGTATTCGACCTCACTCACCCAGAGCTCAGGAGTCATTGTGGGAGAGGGGCAGAAAGATTGTAAGAGTCAGGGGTAGTACATGATCATTAGGAAACAGAGTCTTACAAGTTCCCAGGAACTTCTTCATATGAACTTACAGCAACGGTGATACCATGTACAAAACCCATGCAAATCCAAACAAACAAAAGCCAGCATAGAACTGGGGAAATGGGCAGGAGACCCATCTTTTTTAAAATTTTTACAAAAACTTTACTGAGAATTTCATACATGCATATAAGGTGTTTTGATCAAATCCATGCCCACTCCCTCCCCTCCAACATCCCCCCCTCTGAAGAGGTAACCCTAAAATCTTTTAAGGATTAGATACAAGCTCCCAAATACTTTTGACATTTTTGGCCTTTGGAACAGAGTATGTTGCTAACAGGCCCAAGGACATTTTGACTTTTAGCCAAGAAACTGGCTACATTTCTTTGGGGTCTTTTTACCCTAACTGCCTAGCCAATTCCTACCTCCTATTCTTATCACGCCATCCTCTGAGGGGTTACCCAAATTGCCAATAGGGAATAGGGACCCCAACCGCTCTGGCTTCTTCCATGCTGAACAGGGACGCAGGGTGAGGCAACTGGAGTACCCCTTCAGTGGGAGGAGACCCCATCTTTAACTGAGGAACAATTGATCACTGCTGGGTGATGGAGAGTTGATCTCTAACAAGACAAGCTGAACAGGCTTTGGTGAATGAACTAACACAGAGGGAGATCCAAGCTCGCCAACTTGACTCGATAAGCCTTGACATATAGGACAGAATGCATGAAGCCCTGTGGATGGGCTATGGGGGGGGGTGGTTGCTGATGGGAGAGGAAGCTAAATATGATTAAGATGTATAGCATGAAATCCACAAAAATTCAAAAAAATTATATACAGTGAAAAAAATGTTGACTAGTATGAAACTTGTGAGTTAAAAGATTTACCCAAGTACTGTGTTTTAAGAAAAGCAATGTATTCTGCTTTAATTCTTTCTAGCATAGAATCAGTCTAAGAAACAGTTTCAGTTCAATAAAATCAGAAAGCTTATCTGTAAGCATTTCCCCTTTAATTTAAACCCTGTGTACATCTGAACAAAATGCAGTGGGTCCATTTCTGGTTCATTTGCATTAAATCATTAAAATGTTTTATAGGGAAAAAAAAGTCTCAGCTAGAAGCTCTAGTGTTCAGAATTCGAAATGCATCATTTTAAACCCTTCTGACTTCCAAAGTTTCTGCTGAGAAGTCTGTTATTCTGATGGCCTTGCCTTTATATTTGATTCAGTGTTTCTCTCTTGCAGCATCCAAAACACTTTCTTCTTTATATTTATTGATTTAATAATAATCTGATTTGGGACATTTCTTTTTTGATCTATTTAGCGTTCGTTATGCCTCTTGTAATCCTGGATGCTCATTTTTTTTCCTAAATTTGGTAAATATTTTACTAAGGATGGAAAAATGTCTTAGGATGTTGGTATGCAGTTCTGCTCCTTCTTCCTACCCATAATCCACAGATTTGATCATTTCACGGTATCCAAAGATTCCACACACTCCATTTTTCTGCTAGTTTTTGACCAAATATTCCAAGTGGAGTTTTTTTGGGTTTTTTTTTTTTTACATTTTATTTGAAATAATTTCAGATTTATAGAAAAGTTGCAGCATGGGGCTGGAGAGACAACTCAGCAGTTGAGAGTACTGACTGCTCTTGCAGAGGACCCGGGTTCAATTGCCAGCACCCACATGGCAGATATGAACCATCCTTAACTCCAGTTCCAGGAGAATCTGACACACTCTTCTGACCTCCGAGGCATCGTATGACATGGGTGCACTCACATGCATGCAGGCAATACACCCATACACATGAAATAAGTAGCCAGGTGTGGTGGTGCACGCCTTTAATTCCAGCACTTGGGAGGTAGAGGCAGGCGGATCTTTGTAAGTTCAAGGCCAGCCTGGTCTACATAGTGACTTCCAAGACAGCTGGGGCTGCAAGGAGACCCTGTCTCAAAAAGACCAAAAAAAAAAAAAAGAAAAAAAAAAGAAAAGAAAAGTTATAGTAACTCGCATTGGTATATGTTCCCCTTTTCCTTATATATTGGTTGTTTACAATTTTCCCTAAAGCTTGGTGTTCTAAAACAACTGCCCTCTCCCTTTTTAATTGAATTTTTTCAATTTTCATGCAATATATTTTTATTATATTTAGATTCCCTCCCCTATCCACACCCACACCTCCCCTTACTAGCTCCCACCCAATTTAATGCACTCTGTTTATAATTATCCTATAGACTCCAATTACTGTCCCCAGATTTCTTTCAGTGTGGATCCATCCACTGCAGCCTGGTTAACCTACCAAAAGACGCACCCTTGAAAGAGACCAACTTTTCCCTTCCCAGCAGCCATCAGTTGCCAATAGTTCCTCAGGTAGGGTTGGGGTCTCTTACCCACTTCCCCACCTCTACGCTGGAATTTTGTCTTATTTGAGATTACACAGAACTTGTAAATGCTGTCACCATTGCTGTGAGTTTATATGAATAACTGTCCAGCTGTCTGGAAAATTCTGTTCCCTTGTGGTCGTCTACCTCTTCCTGCTCTCACAATTTTTCTGTCACCTTCTCCACAAAGTTCCATGATTCTTGGGATTCAGAAGTTTCATCTAGGTGTCCTATTCAGGGATACCCACTCTACAGCATCTTGTTCTCTGCATGCTGGCTGGTTGTGGTTCTCGGTATTAATCACCATCTGCTGCATAGGGAAGCTTCTCTGCTGAGAGGGGAGCAGTGCATTAATCTAAGGATGTAGCAATAAGCATTAAGTCACTTTAATACTGTATCTATTTAGCATAAAACTAGTATTAGACTCTCTCCTATGTCCTATGATTTGTCTATTGATAGGTTGCTAGGTCTGGAATCAGTATCAGGTATGGGGTCCTCACATAATATTTGTGTCACTACTGCACTGGTGGGCCCATCTTGGAGTGTAGTTGTTTTTGTAGCTCCCAGGATCCACAACTGGATAAGGTTGATGACTAATTTTCTCTTCAGGTAGCATGCATACCACCTTCTGGCACTATGAAGGCTAGCCAGTGGCAATGAGGATTCGAAGTCAGTACCAGTGTGATTCCTCCTTGTTTATTCTACAGTTCATGTATGTAGTGGCTTCAGCTATATAGGGTTTTACCGTGAAGTTCTGGTAAGAAGTTGTGGTGGGTAACCAATGCAGGGGCAATGGCCAGTACTGTTTGAGGGCCTATGGGACTCCTGGTCAAGAGATTCCAAAGATGGGGCCCATCCCTGGCATTGGGCTTTTACATTGCCAGCTCTGTTGTCTAGTAGGGGCATTGTCCCCCTGTTGTAAGGTAACTCCTTTAAAACTCTTCAACCCCCTCATATCTGTCCTCAGTATGAAGCATTCTATTGGTGACACGTTCCACTGAGAATTTGATTTAATGAAATTTTTTCCCCCGGCACTGAGGACCGAACCCAGGGCCTTGCGCTTGCTAGGCAAGCGCTCTACCACTGAGCTAAACCCTCAACCCCATTTAATGAACTTTTAATCTCTAGAATTTGGGTTTTCTTCAGAATTTCTTTCTCTTTGTGAAATTCCATTTTAATACCTTTTCAGTGACCTCTGTTTGTACTTAGCAGCTTGAGGTTTCTTTATTTCCCTTGATCATATTTATAATCATCCTTTTGAATTATTTGTCTGAAATTTCATCTAAGTCATTCTCATCAGGGGCCATTACTCTGCAATTTATATTCTTGGGAGGGGACTACACCTTTTTGTTTTTCCTGTTACCATTTTTATTTGTTTGGATTTGTTATAAGGAGTTAGGTCATTGAGTGAATTTATTTTCTATATATATTGCTTTATTTACTTCCCTGTTTTGGATCAGGCAGCAGGTTGGTGAGCATTGGAGGCTCTGTCACATAAGATGAGCAGCACGGGAGTGGGCAAGTGAACTGGGGGACACAATGCTCAATAACATGAATGCTCACCTCCTGGAGGAATGGGTAGGTGAGTAGCCGGGGGTGCTGCCCTCACAGGGCAGACAGCAAGAAGAGAGGGCCAACAGACACTGAGTGTTGGAGAATCTCTGAAGCTGTTAAGGACTTCGTAGGATATGTGACAGGAGGACAGCAAGCAGGCAAGTTAGTGGCACTGTGTAGATATAGTGTCATCATAGAGTGTGGAGTAAGCAAATTGGCTCTCATCAGCATTTTGAAGAGAAGATCCTGCAATGTAGCACAGAAAGGCCTGTTGTTGGTTATGAAATCTTAGAAGAAAACTGTGAAGTATAGGCTTTGGGGTGTGGTCTCCACACTGATCCCTTTCCTTCTAACAGTACTCAAATTCTACAATTATTTTCTTTCTTCTCCAGTTAATGTGTGTATTTACTGTAGTATCTGAATCAGTGAGTGGTAAGAAGTATTATTCCACAAAGCTAGTCAACATTATAGAGTAAAGTTTAGCTAGATTCTCCCAGGCATCCTGTTAAAACCTGTTGTGGTTTCTGGGTGGATAATCTATGGAGCTCTGGTCCCTGCCTTTTCTGCATAAACATTGACTTTGTTCCCAAAGTACTTACTTAAGAGAAGACAATAAAGAGATGTGCACAACTGGAGGGTCTGAATATCAGGCAGCAGTGGTCACTGGAGGACCTGCTAAAAATCTGTCTACCACTGCAGCCATGCCCTGCTTCCTCTATTGAGAAAAAAAGGGAAGTTAAAGCTGGCTGCACAGCTCATTAAAACAGTCTTTTCCATCCCCCACCTTTTGTTCATTCTCCATTTATGTAGAGACTATACAGCAAAACAATTTCCAATGTAAAGAGGCCAGAGCCCTCGAGAATTTAAGGACCTAGAAGTAATGTACTAAGAGTTCACATTAGGTCGAGAGCCTGTCATGACGTGCGCTCCTCCTTTTACTTTTCACATACTAATCTGTCCTTTTAGGGTGGTTACCCAATTTGGGCATCATTTTAAGAAAACTAAAGGAATCTAAAGAAAAGTTTAAAATGGTAATAAAGATTGAGATAGGTAGCATCATAGAGGAAATGGGCTTTAAATTAGACAAGGAAGGATGAGGAAATTTCTGGGAGACAGTAAAGCCTAAGCAAAAGGGTACTTGAATGCCAAGCTCGAAGTCTAGGCAGTGTCCAGGAATGGGGAGGAAAGATCCTTTTTAGTCTAATGTGGTACAGAGTCCGAGGTCCTGCCTTCCTCTAACAGCAAACTCCTAGACCTTGCCCTGGTTTGCTAACATGCACAATTTCCCTCTCCCCTCCTTCATTCAGCATCCGCTACAAAGGCCATGGACAAGCCAAGCTCGTCTGCAACTTCTCCTTCAGTGAACCTGGATGTGACCTCCAACTTTGACAGATTTTTTAAGGGAATGGGGAGGAAAGATCCTTTTTAGTCTAATGTGGTACAGAGGCCGAGGTCCTGCCTTCCTCTAACAGCAAACTCCTAGACCTTGCCCTGGTTTGCTAACATGCACAATTTCCCTCTCCCCTCCTTCATTCAGCATCCGCTACAAAGGCCATGGACAAGCCAAGCTCGTCTGCAACTTCTCCTTCAGTGAACCTGGATGTGACCTCCAACTTTGACAGATTTTTTAAGAATTTCAAGAGGGAAAGTAAAATCATCTCTGAGGACCAGATTCAGTTGATTGAAAACCACCTGAAAAATAAAGATACCCAGGAAGCACTTTCCGTAATCAGTGATGCAGTGAGAGATATTGAGAATGCCCCACTGAACATTGCTGTGACAGGGGAGTCTGGGGCAGGGAAGTCCACGTTCATCAATGCCCTGAGGGGACTGGGGCATGAAGAAGAAGGTTCAGCTGCCACTGGGGCAGTGGAGACCACCATGGAGAGAACACCATACCAACACCCAAAGTTCCCCAGAGTGACAATATGGGACCTGCCCGGCATTGGGTCCACCACCTTCAAACCAGAAAATTACCTCACGGAAATGAAGTTTCAAGAGTATGATTTCTTCATCATCATCTCTGCTACGCGCTTCAAAGAAAATGATGCACAGCTGGCCAAAGCCATTGCAAAGATGAATCTGAATTTCTACTTTGTTCGAACCAAGGTGGATAATGATATAAGCAATGAGCAAAGGAGTAAACCCAAGAGTTTCAATAAGGAGAGTGTCCTGCAGAGAATTCGGGATGACAGTTTGAGACATCTCTGTGAGGCTCTCTGCAGAAATCCTCCAGTCTTCTTAGTCTCTAGCTTTGATGTGGCTGATTATGACTTTCCCCAACTGCAGTCCACCCTCCTGAGTGAGCTCCCAGCCCACAAGCGCCACATCTTCATGTTGTCCCTGCAGAGTGTGACAGAGGACGCCATTAACCTAAAGAGGGATTCCCTGAAGCAGAAAGTCTATCTAGAGGCCCTGAAGAGTGGGTTAATAGCCACTCTTCCATTAGGGGGCATGTACATAGATGACAATATGGAAGAGACCTTGAATCTCTACAGGTCTTACTTTGGTCTGGATCATGGCTCACTGAAAAATATTGCCAAGGACTTTAATATGTCTGTGAATGACCTCGAGGCGTACATCAAGTCTCCACATCTGTTGAGAGAAGTCCAAGACAAGACCTTTCTTGAAAAACTATGGGAAAATGTTGAATTTGTTTCTTCAATCACTGGGGGGCCAATTTCCAGTGGCCTTTACCTCGGGAAGACATATATTTTGCAAAGTTACTTCCTTGATACTGCAGCAAGTGATGCCAAAGCTCTCCTGAATAAAAAGGAGCTCTTTGCAAAGAAGTTGGGATCATTGAGATCTAACACCAGGAAATACTGGGAAACAATAATGGAATAGGAAGATACGAATTCCACTGTGTGACCAGTCTTTGGAATGGGTTTGAACACTGACCCATAGGCTTCTCTGAAGAAGGAAACATTATCTGAGGAGGATCAGAAGGTTAATCATTTTCCTGTTTCAGAGCGAGTAGATCACTTCAGCAAGGGGTCAATTCCCCCACTGTAGTGAAGGAGTCATCATCAACAGTATGCAGATGAGTGGGAATAGTTCCTTTCCATTAAAATTATATGTGAAATTTACATTGTTGTGTACACTTTTCTTGCAATTTCTTTTTCAAAGTAATCTTGGGTTTTTTTTACCCTTATGAAGGTTTCCACACATCTCTACACACTCACTCCCGGGAAAAGGTGAGGATTCTGATTTGTTACATTTCTTTTGAGAATTATAAAATAAGGGAGGCTTAGTATAACAGTTTCTAGTTCCATCCATTTGCCTGCAATTTTCATAATTTCATCTTTCCTTACCAATGAGTAGAACTCTGTAAGTGAAGTAACACGGACTCAGAAAAGTAAGAGACGTATATTCTCCCTCATTTGCAGATGAGAGCACCAATCCCTCACGTGTGCAAAACTGGCCAAAGCCATTGCAAAGTTGAATGTGAATTTCCAACTGAAGAAATGTGATTTGTATATCCAGTTACAGCAGCAGGAGCCAGTTAAGGAAACATGGAAGTGAAGGGAAAGAGGCTGAAAGAGGCCAGCAGGGAACTGACGTTACCAGGAAAGTGGTGGGGAAAGTAGGGGTGTCTGCCTTTGCGAGGAGGGGGAGGGACACGGAGAGTACCATGGGAGTGGGGAGGAGTAAACTTAGCAGAGGGGGATGGTGGGAAGCAGGTGTTGTGGGGGCTATAGGGAAAATAAGGGCCCTTGGAGGAAGGAGGGAGGCTGGACGAAGGGAGAGAGAGAAGAGATGAGTGGAGACTGAGTGGCATGGGAAGACAGAATGTGCTGGCTCGGAGCCCCATGAGAAACACATATATGGTGTCCGAACATAATTGCATCACTATACCTGGGGGCTATATGGCAAGGGAAACAGTGGATGAGAGAGATCTCCTGTTGAGCTGTTGGTCAGAGTAGTCCAAGAGGCTCCCAAGATAACACAGACGATTGCCTAAGCCCCTGACTATCTCCCAGAACTTGAAGGTAAGACCCTACTGCTGAAGACAGGACATACTTGGGACACAGGACTTGGAGCTATGGAGCTAGAACTGACCTTGAAGCCTCCTCCCTGAAGACCAGCTCTCCCAGCTCCAGAGGATATTATGCAAGCTGCCAAGGGAGAAAATCAACCAATGGTCCAAACCAGTTCTGAAGCCTAATAACCATAATGACTGGCACAGCAAACTACCTCTATTGGCACAGTAGTGACACTGTTATTTGGGGGATAAATAACAGTTATCTAATTGGACTTAAAGCCCTCTCAGTGGGAGGGAACTCATGGGTGGCACTGAAATTATAGCCCAATATGCATGGTTGGAGAGGTCATATGTCCCAAATAGAATTTCTTACCATATGCTAAAAATACAGATCCTCCACGCCGGGCGTGGTGGCACACACCTTTAATCCCAGCACTCAGGAGGCAGAGGCAGGCGGATCTCTGTGAGTTCAAGGCCAGCCTGGTCTACATAGTGAGTTCCAGGCCAACTGGGGCAACAGGGAGACTCTGTCTCAAAAAGATCAAAAAAAAAAAAAAAATAGATCCTCATATTTACAGACAAGTGTACCAATAATCAAAGAAGGCTCTTTCTCCAAGAGATGGAGGCTATTGCAGACTTCCACAAGTGGACACAGGGACAATATACATCTGAGCGAACCCCAGCCCTAAGTGATACATCTACAGTGGGAACTGTAAAACTAATGCTCATAGAACATAGTGGAACAGGGGTGGGGAGGGTGGAGAGAATACTAGCACCTCCCTCAACTCACACTAGCAAAGCTTCCTTACACAACAGAGTGTGATGCACACAGAAGGCCACACTTAGCTAAGTTTAAGAGAATAAGAGACTGCAGAGTCCCAGGATAAGAATCCTATATTAAACCTCACCAACCCATAGCCCAGGGACCATTGTGGAAGAGGGGGTGGAAAGATTGTAAGAGCAAAAGTAGGCCCATGAGCATAGCGAAACAGAGGCTTTTAGGCCACTGAAAGCTAGCTCGTGTGAACTTGGGGTGATGGTGGTATTATGCATGAGACATATGGCAGGTAGGGGGAGGGAAGGGGCTTCAAAGGCTGTGTGGCCTTTGTCCTGTCCTCCAGTCACATAATCTACAAAAGACCTGGTTAGAATTAAAGGATTAGGGACTTAATAGTTTTGTTTGGAGGTTGTTGGGTAAGAAAAAGCATATCTAGAATGGAGCCAGCCAGTTTCCTGCCGTCCTCACTAGGAGGTATCCGGCCTGGCAGCCATGCTCTACATTCCAGGAGCCCCTGACTTATCCCATCACTGACTCACTGACTTGACACAGTGGGTCATGACAGGGATGACAGAGTATATGGGCTCCAGTCGGGGGAGGGCTATGGGAGGGTGCTGGTGGGGGACAGGGGTATAAAGATGATTAAGATTGTTTGAAATGTTCTGTATGAAACACACAAAAATTCAATAAAAACTAATTTTTAAAAAACGTATTAAAAACTAGTAAGTCAAAATCAACAGCAAAATCACTATAAAATAAATGTAAAACACTGAAAAAATAGCTGCCAAAAACAGGGAACAGTAGAAGGAATTGCTGGTGGGTGAAAAGCTACTGGGTGAAAACGTTAGGCTTAACTTTCTTGCAAAAGGGAAAATATTCTT
>NW_008348685.1:2309703-2319784 GCF_000622305.1 Nannospalax galili | reverse complement strand
ATATATATCTTTAGTTGATTTTCTGTGCAGGCAAGAGCAGGATAATCATGGGGAGAATGAGTTCCTCATTTGCATCATTACCCACAAGACAGCATCCTCAACTCTGAATTGATGGCTCCTGCAAAATAAAACCTAAGATTCTGGTTCCGAATTGTGCTTTGATATGCTCCATTCCAGCTTCTTTCAAGAGCTCTGGCCTGAGGCAGGGTCATATACTTCACTAGGTGTCTGTAACTGCACTCCCCATGGAGACTCTGGATGTTGCTTGCAGGTTTGTGCAGTGTTGCCCACAGTAGCACACTGACTGAGATGCATCCATGTTTGAACTAGCATCTGTTCTTCTGAAATTCTTACTGACTTAACTATAAGGATCAGAGTGAAAAGCCAATGTTTTCGAGGAAGAGGAAAGTGAGCAAAGAGATTCTTCAAGGAATTCAAGCTCTCGGCTAGAAACTCGGCCTTGAATCGTTGTAAAGCTGGGTAAGGCTGTAAGTAGAGGAGGCTGTTTCACCAGAGTGGGGCCAGCTTCCTGGGTTGTTTCTGTTACTCTCATCCTCAGCCATGAAGAGGTGAGTCATTGGCTGTCCATCTATTCCGAAAAGTGAGACAGTGCCTAGCCTGTAATAAATATGCAATAAATATCATTGCACTGGAAAAAAAGAGAATGGACTCAAACTGAAGCTTTAAGATGATTTGATTCAAATTTAAAGAAAAGCTGTAATTCAGCAGCTTCCTTGAGGAGGAGAGTGGAGGGGAGAAGGGACAAAAGCCATTAAGCCATGCTGGTTTAGAGCTAGCATGGAGCTATGACATATGGTGGACTGGCAGCCACATACCAGAGAGGGAAAAGGAGCTTTAAAGAAAAAGAAAAAAACCAAAATGTCAGAGTAGAATCCCAAAGTGTAGGGAAAGCACGGATAGAAAATAGAAAGAGGGAAAGAAGACATTATATTTTCTGAAGAATTCAGAAAAGTGGGCAGACTTAAGGAGGGTCGTGGGTCTGTGGCCTGGACCAGAAGCTCTGCACTAGAGGATGGGGATTCAGGCAGGAAAAATACATCTTCTCAGTAATGCACGAGGAATTTCACCTTAGCAGTACCTAGTAATGAACTAGGTATTCTACCTATCACTTTAGCATGACTTAAGGTGAACCCACTTTCCTGGAGCTGGTTCTATGAACAGGTGATTAACCTGGAAAAACTGGAAAATTAATATTCACCCAGGCCAGAGAGTCTCTGACCAGGTCTCTATTAAGGGTCTTTTTGCTGCTGTAACACCACCACCGAGTATTGGGGTTAATCTGTGACTTTATAACTAGCAGTACTTGTTTTATGAATTCAAGTGCACCTGTGTTGGGTGTATGTATGCTTAGAACTGTAATGTCTTTTAATGGATTGATTCTTGAATCAGAATGAAATGATTTTTTATGTCTTCTGCTTCGTTTGGGCTTGATGTCTGTTTTATCAGATTCTATACTATTGATACCTGATTGTTTCCTTGTTCTGTTTACCTGAAAGAGCGTTCACCGTCCTTTCACTCTAGAATGGTGCCTACCTTTGATGGTGAGATGAGTGCCTTGGAGGTGACAAGGATATGGACCACATTTTTAAACTATATTTTTATTAATTCATTTAGAATTTCATTCATGCATATATTCATCATATTCACACAACCCTTCTTCCTGGAACTCCTTCAAAATCAACCCTTCAAAAACACATCCATTGCTAACATTGTATCATCTTTGTTTTTGTTTTTCTTTAGCTCATAAAAACCAATTTGTGTTACCCATATAGTGATGGGTGTGGAAGCGTGCAGCAGAGTGTGGTCAACCTATCACCGGCCAGAGTCTTATTGAAAACTGACTCTCCCTCCATCAGCAGCCATCAAATGACAATAGCTCTTCAGCTGGAGGTGGGAACTCATGAGCCTCTCCCCACTCCATGTGCAATGTTGACTGACGATTTTCTGCAGGTCCTGTGAGGCCAACCACAGTTGCTATTGAGTTCATTAGTGCCATAGTTCTGTAGGGTCCAGAAGACAGTTTACCCCAATCCTCCCAGACCACAGGCTTTAATGACCTTTCCACCTCTGCTTCTGTAAAGATGTGACCTAGAGGCCCCATTTCTGGCTGAGCACTCAACAGAAACTTATTCTCTTCAATTTCAGCAGTTGTGAGTTTCTCCCTTAACTGCCATCCACTGCACCAAGAAAATTCTCTGATGACGTCTGAGAAACACAATAATCTATGGGTATAGCGAAATACTAGTCTGACATTGAAGTCGGGAAAGACACTGCACCAGAATGAACAAACCCCTGATTTGGAATGCTGGGATCACTGAAATGCAAAGTTCTAGAACTCTCCTCCTGAGCTGCTTCCTGTACAGCCCACAGATACGCTCTTGTGGATATCACGTGAAGGCCACAGGACACAGAAGCGGCCAGTCTTGACGTAGGGATTGAAACCTGGGAGAGGTTGACAGCAGCTTCGTTTCTCCTCGGGATTCACAGGGACGCTGAGCACATGGGGCAGGGAGAGGAGGGAGGCCTCTGAATTTTCCTCACATCATTGTCTATTAATAGGCACAGGGATTGGTTCCTGTTCTTATAAACGCCGTCTTTCCAAGAAAGGAGTGAGAGATCACAGAGAAGAAAAGAGGAGAGGAGAAGAGATTTGGCAGGATTGGATCTCTCAGGGTCACATTGCCAAAGTCTCTGTGGAATACTGAGTCTTATTCAGAGGGTAGGATTTGTGCTCACGGTACTGGAGCAGTGCATACCTGCTGGAAATTCCGATGCTCCCTCGGATCCAGGACCCCTCTTTCCCCAAGTCCCCAAGTATGTAAGAAGCACATCTCTGCTGTCTGATCCTGCTCCTCTTTAACAGCTATCCATGGAGATCTTGATAGGATGTACCAGGAGGGCAGGGAGGGTAACTGCACAGTTGACCTGAATCTCTGGAAGCAGCATGGCTCCCCTTCCCCACCCCTGCATCACCCTTTGCTAGGAAACTCTCCTCCTTTCCTTGGAAATGTCCCACAGGTGTTAGAGTTTGTAGGCCATGGTCAGGGTGTCCTGACTGTTTCCAGTCAGAAGTAAAAAAGATTCCAGGATGTAATGAATTTCCTACATCCCTGTCACCTGGATCAGACATTCTTCCCACGACAGACATACTGAGGGACAGGAGTCGACCCACCACTCTTTCTTGCTTCTGCATTTTCTTTCATGAAGTTCATCACCGAGGGGAAGCAAGTGAGCCAGGAAATACAGTGAGCAAGGCTGCAGTGAGTGTGCAAACATCCGAGCTGCCAGGGCTCCCTGGTTTGAAGGGTTACACTGCCCAGTGGTAGGTGCCATCATCTGAGTTTGTTCTCCAGGTGAGAAGCAGGAAGGTCAAACTCAGGACGCAATGACCCTGCACTGTCATGGTCCCTTGGAAGTCTTTGTTCCCCCTGCACTTGAACTTTAAATAGTTTAGATTAGCTGTGACTTTCTCTAAAGAAGAATGTGTTGATTGTTCCATCTAAACTCTGAAAAACAATCATTTCTGAGAATAGAAACCCAAACCTGTGCAAACTGGAGTCCCTTCCTGTCCTAGTTTGTTCTTCATTGCTGTGACAAAATACTCTGACCACTACCAACTTGGGGAGGAAAAGGTTTATTTAGCTTACATAGCGCAGGTCACAGTTCATCCAGGAGCCCACAGTAGGAACTCAGAGCATGAACCTGGAGGCAGGAGCTGGAGCACAGACCATGGAGGAATGCTGCTTACTGGCTTGCGCCCCTGGCCCCTGCTCAGCCTACTTCCTTATGCAACATAGGCCCACCTGCCAGGGATGGTACCACCCACAATAGGCTGGGCCCTCCCCCCAATCACTCAGCAATCAAGAGACTACCCCACAGACATGGCCAGAGGTCAGTCCAATGGAGGCAATTCCCCAACTGAGTCTCCCTCTACCCAGGTGTATCAAGTTGACACTAAAGCTGTCCATCACACTTCCCTTTTGGAGGGGGGATGTCTGTGACACAGATCTTAAAGGGAAGTGCAGAGACCAAGGGCTGTGTGTGGACCAGGGATGAGAAAGAGCCAGAATAATCTATCCTCTACGCTTCTTTACAAAGCTCTCCTAAGAGGAACTCAAAACTCCTCACCTCACCCTTTCTTCCTGAACATCCTGACACAGAATTTCAGTTGTAGATCACTCCATAGGGACCTGCTTCTGGTAGAGGGCAAAGACCATTCCTGAGAGAGGAAGAGACATCAAGAAACACCACTGCCATCTGATCCCAGTCACCTCTGTAGAGAAGGTAAGTGAAGGGCTTCTGTGATCAGCTTGGCCAACAACTCTGCTTATGTGATAACTTGAAAAGTGAACCCCTGACACCAGGGCAGGAGAGCTTGTGGCTTATGACTCAGTGACCACAGTAGAGCTCTTCTGTGACCATCTTCTGCAACACACGGCTCACAGTCAGCAGAGAGGAGCCACATACCTTCCCTTCACCAGCATACTCCTGGTTTTGTGGGTCTTCTGATATAGCTCAAGCTTAGGGAAAGAGGGAAAACTGTGCTACTCAGATATTCTTTGAGTCGAGGCTGAAAGCTCTTCGTTTTCTCCATGGAGGTAAAAATGCTAGCACCAGAACCAACTTCGGGCACCATCTGGCACTGTGAAATTGTTGAAACCCACTAGTCCCGTCCCTGAGCCAACGACAGTATACCGACTTCTACTTAAAGGAGTAGGTATTTTCAAATACCGTCTTCAGAACGAATGTCATCTCCAATACTGACCCCATCAATCCGGGAGAGCTATGTTATAATTTTCTGAAAAAAACAGCACATTGATTTTTTTATCCCACACTTTCTGTGTGGTCATGAAATTAGGAATAGCCTCACGGATTTGGTTTTCAGATCATTTTCATTCAGTTTTGGGGATGCTTTAATTTGTTCATGATTTCCTCAGTGACACGCTGTTCACCCACCACTGTGTGCTTGAGTCTCCATGAGTTTGTGTCATTTTGAAGTTTCACTTGTGGTGTATTCTAGCTTTATTTCACTCCGTTCAGACAGAATACGGGAAGTTGTTCCAATTGTCTTGTATTTGTTTAGACTGAGTTTGTGCCTCGTATATTATCTGCTCTGAACAAAACTCCGTGTGCTGCCAGGAAGAATGTGTATTCTTCAGTGTTTGGATGGAATGTTCTGAAGGTATCAGCTAAAGTCAAGTAATCTATGATGTCATTTAGCTCTCATGTTTCTCTGTTTTCCTTTTGTCAGAATGATTTGTCTATTAGTAAAAGAGTGGTATTGAAGGTGTGCGCTATTGTGGTGTTGGGGTTAATCTGCAACCTTAAAGCCAGTAGTGTTTGTTTTCTGCAATGAGGTGTACCTGTGTAGGATGCACGCACAATTGTAATGTCTTCTTGGTGGATGAGATGACAATGTGTATGGCTTCTGCTTGGTATTGGTTTGATGACTGCTTTGTCAGATATTGTAACAGTGATGCCTGCTTGTTTCCTCAGTCTCTGTGCCAGCAATACGTTTTCTCTCTGTTCACTGTAAAGTAGTGTCTGTCTTTTATGGTAAAGTGTGCTTCTTGGAGGTAACACGCATGAAATATGCTTTTTAAACCAGTCTGCTAATCTTTGTCATTTGATTGGAGAACTGAGACCCTTGATGTTCAAAGCTATTATTGAGAGGCATTAATTAATTCTTGTCATGTTGTCGACCTTGTAGTGCTTGGTGGTTTTCCGAGGTTCATTTACTTAAGTACTGTCCAAGCGTCATTTATTTTCTTGCCTATAGGCGCTTAGATGTTTTTACCTCTTCAGTCCTGTGCATTCCTTCTAATACACTCTGTAGAGCTGACTTACTTAAAGGTCGTAAATTCCTTTAGCCAGCTTTCATCGTGGAATGTTTTTCTTTCTCCAACAATCATAACAGAAAACTTTGCCTGGTATACACGTCTGTTCAAAAGCCTACTGAAAATACACTTGTGATATCTGAACGTGAGTGCATATGAATAGCTGCGGCTGTATAACAAGAAACACAGTGCCAGACAGGAGAAGTCTCCCTACAAGCTGCTGGTCAGGAATGTCCAGGAAATTCCCAAAATGGCACAGGCTATTGCCGCAGCCCTTGATTACCTCCCAAACTTGAAGGTAAGACCTAATTGCTGAAGACAGGACATACTTCAGATACAGAACCTGGAGCACTGGAGCTGGAACTAAGCTGGAAGCTTCCTCCCTGAAGACTAGCTCTCACAGTATCAGAAGATACTATGCAAGCTGCTAAGGGAGAAAAGTGAATGAATGGTCCAAACCCCAGATGTAAAGCCTAATAACCGCAACAATGACTGGCACAGCAGACTAGATTGGTGTAGTAGTGGCACTTCTATCTTGGGGGCAATTAACAGCTCTCTACTTGGACTTAAAGCCCACTCAGTGGGAGAGAACTCATGTGTAACATTGTAAACATAGTCAAATACACATGGCTGGAGACGTCATAGATCTTAGAGAAAAGCCTATGTCTATCACATCCCTAGACAAACATAATTTCTTACCACATAGTAAATATGGATCCTTGGATTTACAGACAAGTATATCAGTTACTACTCATCAAAAAAAGCTTCTTTTGCAATAGACGGAGCCTATTCCAGAGTTCCTCGACTGGTCAAACACACAGCATACCTGTCTGTGAGAGGCCTAGCCCTAAGTGACACATCTACAAGGGAATTCTACAGCTAAAGCTCATGGAACACAGTGCATCCAAGGGATAGAGAGAATACTAATGCACCTCTCAGCTCTTATCAGTGAGGCTTCCTCACACGACAGAGGGCGAGAAACAAAAAAGGCCCCAACTGGCCAAAGAGTAGAGAATAAGAATCTGCAGAATGTGTGTCCCTGGATAGAACTCCTGTATTGAACCTCATCCACCCAGGGCTCAGGAGCTGTAGTGGGAGAGGGGCAGAAAGACTGTAGGATCAGGGGTGGTGCATGACCATTAGGAAGTAGAGGAAATGGGCTTTAAATTAGACAGGGAAGGATGAGGAAATTTCTAGGAGCCTGAGCAAAAAGGTACTTGCATTCCAAGCTCGAAGTCTAGGCAGTGTCCTGGAATGGGGAGGAAAGATCCTTTTTAGTCTAATGTGGTACAGAGGCCGAGGTCCTGCCTTCCTCTAACAGCAAACTCCTAGACCTTGCCCTGGTTTGCTAACATGCACAATTTCCCTCTCCCCTCCTTCATTCAGCATCCGCTACAAAGGCCATGGACAAGCCAAGCTCGTCTGCAACTTCTCCTTCAGTGAACCTGGATGTGACCTCCAACTTTGACAGATTTTTTAAGAATTTCAAGAGGGAAAGTAAAATCATCTCTGAGGACCAGATTCAGTTGATTGAAAACCACCTGAAAAATAAAGATACCCAGGAAGCACTTTCCGTAATCAGTGATGCAGTGAGAGATATTGAGAATGCCCCACTGAACATTGCTGTGACAGGGGAGTCTGGGGCAGGGAAGTCCACGTTCATCAATGCCCTGAGGGGACTGGGGCATGAAGAAGAAGGTTCAGCTGCCACTGGGGCAGTGGAGACCACCATGGAGAGAACACCATACCAACACCCAAAGTTCCCCAGAGTGACAATATGGGACCTGCCCGGCATTGGGTCCACCACCTTCAAACCAGAAAATTACCTCACGGAAATGAAGTTTCAAGAGTATGATTTCTTCATCATCATCTCTGCTACGCGCTTCAAAGAAAATGATGCACAGCTGGCCAAAGCCATTGCAAAGATGAATCTGAATTTCTACTTTGTTCGAACCAAGGTGGATAATGATATAAGCAATGAGCAAAGGAGTAAACCCAAGAGTTTCAATAAGGAGAGTGTCCTGCAGAGAATTCGGGATGACAGTTTGAGACATCTCTGTGAGGCTCTCTGCAGAAATCCTCCAGTCTTCTTAGTCTCTAGCTTTGATGTGGCTGATTATGACTTTCCCCAACTGCAGTCCACCCTCCTGAGTGAGCTCCCAGCCCACAAGCGCCACATCTTCATGTTGTCCCTGCAGAGTGTGACAGAGGACGCCATTAACCTAAAGAGGGATTCCCTGAAGCAGAAAGTCTATCTAGAGGCCCTGAAGAGTGGGTTAATAGCCACTCTTCCATTAGGGGGCATGTACATAGATGACAATATGGAAGAGACCTTGAATCTCTACAGGTCTTACTTTGGTCTGGATCATGGCTCACTGAAAAATATTGCCAAGGACTTTAATATGTCTGTGAATGACCTCGAGGCGTACATCAAGTCTCCACATCTGTTGAGAGAAGTCCAAGACAAGACCTTTCTTGAAAAACTATGGGAAAACGTTGGATTTGTTTCTTCAGTCACTGGGGGACCGGCTTTTACTTCAAGAAGACCAATTATTGGCAAAGTTACTTCCTTGATACTGTGGCAAGTGATGTCAAAGATCTCCTGAATAAAGAGCTCTTTGCAAAGAAGTCGGGATCATTCAGGTTTAACACCAGTGAGTATTTGGAAGCATCAATGGAACAACGAGGAACAAATTCTAACCTTTTCTTTTTCCTTCTTTCTTTTCTTTTCTTTTTTTTTTCTTTTTTTTTTCAGTCTTTTTGAGACAGGGTCTTGCTATGGCTCCAGCTAGCCTGGAACTCATGTTGACCAGGCTGGCCTTGAACTCAGAGAGATCCACCTGCCTCTGCCTCCCAAGTGTTGGGATTAAAAGGATCTACCACTACGCCTGGTTTATCTATGATGATCTTTGGCCTGGTTTTGGCCACTGACCCATAGCTTATCCTGAAGAAGGAAACACGTTCTATGGAGGCTCAGAAGGTTGATCATTTTCGTCTTTCAGAGCCAGTAGATCACTGTAGCAAGGGGTCAGTTTTCCTACTGTAGAGGAAGGATAATCATCAACAGTATGGAAATTAATGATTATACTTATTTTCCATAAAATTGTATGTAAATTTTACATGGTTTTGTACACTTTCCTTGCAATTCCTTTCTCAAATTAATCCTGGATTTTTTTACCCTTATGAAGATCACCACACAATTCTATACTCTCACTCCTTGGGAAAAGCTTGAGGATTCTGCTTGTCAAATTTCTTCAGGGGGTTTTAAAATAGGGGAGGCTGGTGAACAGCACTGTGTAGACAAACACTTCTGCCTAACAGGTGATTTCCCACACACAGAAACCACAGACAGATGGGACCATTAGCCATGTTCCAAGAAGGAGGAGTTTGGTAAGGACTGGATGAGTGAACACTTCTATAGCATTTCAGTCCATGTGAACAAGGATGCCTTCTGTCATACTCTTCATCAGCCAGCCTGAATGAACTAGGATTTCATACTACGTGACACACAACTGAAACTCGAATTAAAGTTGTCTTTCCTTGTCAGAAGGTCACTTCACAAACTTTACTTGAGATTTTTCTCTGAACTCTGAGGGGCACCCTTGGGACTTTGCCCTCTCTGAGTGGGTTCAGGATGTAGACTTATCTACCATGGGTTTGAACCTAGTACCCTGTTGATAATTGTTATCTGTTGTAAGAGTGAGACCACGGAGGACAAGTCAGCCTTTGGGCTGCAACAGCAAGAGGTTTATTTAGGACACAGGTACCTGTGGGCACAAAGTCTCCTCGGAGGACTTGCGCGCCTCAGGTTGGGTTCAGGGGGTTTTTATAAGGCAGAAGCAGGGTACAGAAGCAGAAATGCGGTTATTGGTTAATTTCAAACACATATAGTAATTTCACCAGCAATTTCAAAGGTATGCAGAGGTATGGGGTAAGGTCCGGGGCTGAGGGGAAATAGGATTGCTAAATGGGAGGTGACCTCAGAAGCACAGACGTTTTCTAAAGATTTCCTGGTATCGGGCCCTCAGGGTGGTCAGGAGTTCTGTCTTGTTTATGGCTTCATCTGTGAGGCTTGACCGACGCCTGCCTGTCCTGCAGCCTTTTGATAAGGCTGGTTCTGGTTTTTGTTAAGTTTTAACAAGTGGGCTGTGGGCCCCTGAGCACTCATGGTGCCTAGTTTCTTTTTAGTTTCTCAATTACAAATGCAGATAATTTGCCATACA
>NW_008348685.1:2298787-2306298 GCF_000622305.1 Nannospalax galili | reverse complement strand
GAAAGTATAACTGTTGTACCTCATCCACTGGACCCCAAAAAGACCACCAAGGACCCAACACACCAAAATGCAAAAGCAAAGGATTATGGTGTAAGAGCGAGGCCACTGAGGACAAGTCAGTCTTTGGGTTGCAACAGCAAGAGGTTTATTTAGGACACAGGTACCTGTGGGCACAAAGTCTCCTCGGAGGACTTGCGTGCCCCAGGTTGAGTTCAGGGGTTTTTTTATAAGGCAGAAGCAGGGTACAGAAGCAGAAGTGCGGTTATTGGTTAATTTCAAACACACATAGTAATTTCACCAGTAATTTCAAAGGTATGCAGAGATATGGGGTAAGGGCAGGGGCTGAGGGGAAGTGGGATTGTTAAATGGGAGGTGGCCTCAGAAGCACAGATGTTTTCTAAAGATTTCCTGGTATCGGGCCCCCAGGGTGGTCAGGAGTTCTGTCTGTAAAACTTGTTTATGGCTTAATCTGTGAAGCTTGCCCGGGGCCTGCCTGTCCTGCAGCCTTTTGATAAGGCTGGTTCTGGTTTTTGTTAAGTTTTAACAAGTGGGCTGTGGGCCCCTGGTTTTAACAAGTGGGCTGTGGGCCCCTGAGCACTCATGGCGCCTAGTTTCTTTTTATTTTCTCACTGTTATGAATGTGTAACATAACACTGTTAGAATTCCAATGTAATTTTCTATGTTCATAGCTTTCCAGCCAGAAGACAAGAATGAACAGGCATAGGATTTCATGAACAGAAGAGGAAAAGCACGATTAGCTCAGTCAGTATTAGGATATTCAAAAAGGCAGAAGCAACAGCTGAGAATCATATCCTCTTATAGCTCTGTCTATATCTAAATAATGTTTCTACCAGTTACTTTTGCCTTATAGTGAACTAAATACCTAACAGAGAAAACTTAAAGAGAGAAAAGATTGTGTCATTCGCAGTTTCAGAGAATTCCAGTACATGACAGCAGAGGAGGTGTGGTGGGGAAGTAGTTCAGTATGTCATAGTAGAATACTGTCCTCAAGACAAAGAAAGATGCAGAAGAGCTGGGTGAGAGCAGGGACAGGGATAAGTGTCCAAATTCCTGGCCCTGGTGACCTGCTTCTGAGGGGGACAACAGGGTCATTTCTTCAATTATAAAGGAAATAATGAGGGTCTTCGTTATCCTGGGCCAACAGAAGGTACAAGGCTCTATATCTATTGCATATATATACAAGGATGCATCTGCACGCATGCATATGCATGTCTGTGTGCACAGGTATGTGTGTGTCTGCATGTGTAGTGAGTGTGTGTTCATTTATATGTAACACATTACCCAGCACTTGGGATACATACTAACCTCTAAATTAACACCCAGGTATGAACCAGCATGAATCCTACAGTTTCCTGGAACAGTGAAAAGCTGGGGTAAATTATTAATGATCAAAACTGTGTCAAGATGCCATTGTCGATCACATGAGGGAAAGGGTAACAGAGAGACAGTGCTAATGGACACCACAGAACCAGAGGTCAAGAGAAAGCACCTATCATGTGCAGTCTTATAGTTACTTTTCCCTTTCTTTCTATAATTAATTACTGATTGATGAGGAAATAACAGTTGACTTTGAAAATGGTGGCCTAGAATAGTTCCAGCTCTCTGACTGCACACAGGAGGAAGTATGTCAAGGTTTGAAAGTGTGGTGATTCTCATCCTAGATAATAAGTGATCACTGATTATTCCCATCAGTCCAACAAGGTACAGAAAAGTAAAGAAACAAACAATGAGAAATGCCCGGGGAAGCTAAGAGCAGCTATACCATGTGTGCATGTCTGTCTCTGTGTACATGTGTATGGGTGGGGACACGGGTGTGGAGAGACAGATAGCTGGGCTTGGGTGACTGTACCTGGGAGAATAGTGAGTTCTCTCCAGATGGAAAATAAATCTTTTGGTGTGCTCCTGCCCCTCCCCTACATTGTTAAGAACATTTTGCTGTTCCATCACCTGACAAGCTGGCAGTGACAAGCCAGGGCATAACAGCACCAGCTATGCACGGGGTCTCTGAAGTGGGTTGCTGGCCCCCAACCTGAGTCAGCATTATTACAGATGCAAATCAGTGCATACTCCATTAAATAACACTGTGATGCTGAGGAGGTGGCTCAGTGGTAGAGCTCTGGCCCTGCATAGGTGAGACTGGGTTCCACTCACAGGACTGGAAAAAAAGTAGACAAAGAACAGAGTAGGATTCTAGGAAAATAAATCATCAGGAGGGACATAGTTGAGGATTTGTTAACCAGAAACTGGAATTCTCAGGAGAAGGCAGAGAGGTCTGGAGGAAGAAAATCCAAGGCAAACAGGTGTGAAGGACGGTGATGGAACCCAAAAGTTCCCTGGATGGATGTCTCACCCCAGCCCCTCTGTTAGCAGTTAGCCATATCCCTGTCTCAGGCCTGGTGGAATGAATGCCACAGCTTCAGAAAAGCCAGACAACCCACCCCTCCTGCCAGGATGCCTCTCTGCTGTCCTTGCACCCATTGTCAGCTAGCCATCCGAGCTGAAACAGCTTCTTTGTCCTCTGAAGCAAGCAGCTCCATTAAAAGGGCCCAAGGACACCTTAACTCAGACTCCACGGCTGTGTGCGCCCTTCTTTCTTCCAGTCAAGTAAAATCTGCAACAATTCCCTCCCACCTTCACACAGCCTGTATTACCACAGAGAGGTTGTTGCCACCTCGCTGAATAAACGCTGTTCAGTCTATTGAAAGGTCTGGCTCTGGTCTGTTTTTTACCTAAACTTTATTCTTTCTCGGTTCTTCAGAAATCTAACAGGAGAAGCAACGGCTGAATAAACACCAGAGTCCAGTCTTCTCTACCTACCAAGGTCTTCCCTGCAGACATGGCCACCATTGCCTCACTGACTGTTCTTTAGTTTAGTTCCTAAATCTGTGTTTGAATTACTCCACCCAGCATTGAGCTCAGCAGGACCAGCCATGGGTCACCCTGAAACCATCCCCTGCACTTACATCCACGCTTCTTCCTGTTTATGCTCTTAGGAACAAGAAAGTTGAGCTGGAGAGATGGTGCAGCTGCTTAAAAGCTCAGGCCCACAAGCAAAACAACAAGAGCAGGAAATGTAGAAGTTTCAAACTGCTTCTGAATGTAGGTAAGCTGTGAAAAATGAACTTTTTGCATTCTGAATTAAGACATTTAAGAACTCAAAAGTGGAGAGATTAATGAAAGCTGTGCGGAATTTAATAGGAATCAACTTTAGTAATTTATGTCATGATACAGATACTTATGTGCACTATCATCTCAATTGTTTTAAAACAGAAAAAAAAAAAGAAATTAAATGAAAAAAGAAAACAGGTGGTACAACCATTGTTGGAGAGAGTGCTCAGTGATCACTCTGTGAGGTGCAGATTTGCTGGGGCCTGGGGTCGGCCCTTACCCCTTTCTGGGTGAGTGGAGAGGAGAAATCAGGCACTGGGGAGCTCAGCGGAGGGAAGAACTCAAAAGAGAGGCATGGGACTAGGTGTTAAGCTGTGGAGAAATCTGAGAGGATTCCCAGGGAGCGGAGGCATGTGGACCCAGGCCTTGGGTGACAGAGCAGAGACAGGAAGTATAAAGCATGGAGGACATCGCACAAGTTAAGGGTTTCTTTAACCAGAGAAGAGGCAGTGAGTCCCAGAGAATGGTACAAATTGTATCATGGGTGAGCTAAGGGAGATGGTCAATGTGGGTGTCAGCAGAGGGATCAGTGAGTCACACTGTCCAAAGTGCCGGACAATAGTGAGTCCTCAGTAGGACAAACTTGTGCTCAGGACCCTGGGTTCACACCAGTGCCCCTGATTCCCTCTCCCTACTCCTGTGGGCTATCTCTCTCTACCCTGAATGTGGGATTGGCTCAGCTCTATTCTCCACCGCAGCTCCTCTTTACCCAGACTTCTAGGAAGCACTTGCAGAAAGTACCAGGAGGACAGTGAAAGTAACTGCAGAACTGCCCTGAGCCTCTGAAAGCAAAATGACTCCCCTTCCCTGTGCCTTGACTCACCCTTTGCTAGGATGCTCTTCCCCCTTTCCTCATTGTGATTATCAAACAGATGTTGGTGTTTTTATGCCATGGTTAAGTCACCTAATCTCTAACCCCACTCAGAAGTCCACTGAGTTCAAAAATTGTAATCTCCCTCAACTTTTTCCATTACGAAAACTGCCACTGGGGACTGGGGAGATAATACATTAGCAAAGTGGTTTGCATCACGTGTAGGAGTGTTAGATTTAGGAGGGCAGAAAAGGAAGGAGTTTAAAGTTAAGAAATAAGAACCAGAGCCAGACCTGCAGCAGGCAAGGAGTGTGTCCTTCATTCAGAGAACACAGCCAAGGGCCAAAAAACCCTTCCATGGAATGAGGACATCTGCGCAGAAGGGAGGGTCAGTTTCCACTTTTATAGGAGCTCTGCTGCACACAGCTGCAAGAGTTAACTCCATGCCAGGGTCTGGTGTCCTTGAGGGCCTCTCTCCCAAGATTATTTTCTCAGGCAGGCGAGCTATCTTAGGGCACTAAAGGAGACAGGTTGGCTCCATAAACGTCTCCCTCAGTCCAGGGAGCAACCAGTTGGTAAGACCTGAGCAAGGCAAGCCTGCCAATTAGGGCCAGCTGGCCACTCTAAGGGACTTATGGTTATACTGCTTTTCTAACTAGGCTCATGGCTCTTCACACAGTCTATCAAAGAGGACTTGAGTTGGAGCCCCAGAACTCGTTAAAGACGTGTGGTGAAGTAAGCATGTAGTCTAATCCCAGCACTGAGGAAGGAGAAAGGCAGTTCCCTGGAGTTCACTAGCCCAGCCTAATTGGCAAAGTCCAAGCCAGTAGGAGAACTTGTCTCAAAATAGGGTGAATGTGTTTGAGTAGCTACATCCAAGAGTGTCCTCTAGCCTCTAGACACATACATACACTGTGCACCTATAAACACATGTACACCAACACACACACACACACACACACACACACACACACACACACGCACACTGCCACTGGGTGGGAGGAAGCAAGTGAAGAAGTAACCAAGACAACAAGCATGGGGAACAAGGTCATAGGTCATAGTGAGTGTCTGTAACCATTTGAGGAGCCAGGGCTCACTGGGTCTGAAGATTACTATTTCCCAGCATCAGATGACATCATCTGAGCAGGGGTCTGCAGGTGGGGAAGCAGGAAGATTAGACCCAGGAGACCCTCACGGTGGGCTAGGCTATCACGGATCCTGAGTGGACTCAGGAAACCCTGGAGTTGGACTCAGGCCAGTGTATACACACAAAGCTCTGCTACCCTGAAGGAGGATGGGAAACCCATTGAGTTTATTTATACAAGCCAGCCAGCCATTTCCTGGAAAAGAAACCAAAATCTGCCCTCACTGCAGTCCCCTCCCTGTGGGGACCAAGCTTTCAGCACTCTGATCTAGAAATTGCAGAACAGAGAACAAAGACTGTGTGTGGACTGGGATCTGGAAGGAAATTCAGGAAGTTCGGGCTATACTTCCCAGCTCCTCCTCCCTCCTTAACCTCTTAGAAACCAGAACCCCAGGCCCTTGTGTTCCTCACTTCTTTTTCCTGAACATCCCAGTTTAGATACTTCCATAGAGAACTACCCTGCAAGAGAGCAAGTAGCAACCTGGAAAGAAGCAACATCGCAGGAGGGCCACTGACACGGATCACAGCCACCCCAGGAAAGCAGGTGAGTGAAAGGTTCTTAAGTGCAGATTGAACAAAAACCCTACTTACGATATGAAAGGTGGCACCAGGGCAGATGATCTTGTGTTCACTCAGAGAGTGTTTACAGCAGGGCCTCTTCTGACTGTCTTCTGTACCACAGATCACCTCTAGGCCTCAAGCAGGGAAGCAACATATCTTCTATTCACATGCATATTCCTGGCCTTGTGGGTCTTCTGATGGGAGCTCAAGCTTGGAGAAAGAGGGCAGGTTATGCTACCCAGACACCCTAGGAATACTATACTGTAGTCTTTTTATTTACCCCATGGAGATAAAATCCCAGGGTGAGAACATTATCTGACATTATCTGGCATATGAGAGCTCATGAAGTCCTTCCCTGGACCACCCATGGTATAAGAATGTCATTGGGATGGGTTATGAGGATAAGATGGCTACATGACCTTTTTTTCTCTGACTTGGTTCAACTATTTTATGTACATGGCAGGGCAGAAACTCCATTGATTCTTTACTGAGGTGGGGTTTTTTCAAAGACCACCTTCAGAAAGCACGCTATGTCCAGTACTGACCCCAGGATCATAGAGAGGTATACTTTTCTCTAATAAAGCAGCACATTGGAACTGGGTATGGTAGCAAACACCTTTAATCCCAGCACTCAGGAGGAAGAGGCAGGTGAATCTCTGTGAGTTCAAGACTAACCTGGTCTACACAGTGAGTTCCAGAGCAGCTAGGGCTACAGAGAGACCCTGTCTCAAAAACACAAAAAGACAAAAAAAAGAAAAAAAGACATAGGTCGCCAGGCATGGTGGTGCATGCCTTTAATCCCAGCATTCAGAAGGCAGAGGCAGGCAGATCTCTGTGCGTTCAAGGCCAGCCTGGTCTACATAGTGAGTTCCAGGACAGCTGGGGCTATAGAAAGATCCTGTCTCAAAAAGACCAAATAAAAAGCAGCACATTAGGGGCTGGAGATGTGACTCAGTGGTTAAGAGCACTGGTTGCTCTTGCAGAGGATTGGGGTTCAATTCCTAGTATCCACATGGTGGTTAACAACCATCCATAACTCCAGTTCCACAGGATCCGACGCCCTCTTCTGACCTCTCTGGGCATTGCATGACATAGGTGCACTTACATGCAAGCAATACACTCATACACATAAAATAAAATAGAACTAATAAGTAAAAAGTTTTTAAAGAAACACATTGATTTTCTCTTATACTTTCCATATGATGGTCAAATTAATACCAGTACTTGTGCCTACATTCAGGATCTAGTCTCATAAAAGTCCTTGATATTTTAGATATATAACAAGGCCAGGCTGGTTCCTACATCTCTGAGTCCTTTTGTGAATTCTTAGACTAATTGGATGAGGCATGAACTACACAGAGCCCAGCACAGGAATTCTATACATAAATATCATTTATTCTATGTTGATCATTTGTTAAATTTAACCTAATGGAAGAGAATATGATAATTCATTGAAACACAGTATATTAGACCAAAGAGCACAAATGAATTCTTTCTTACACTGGTGTGCTATGAGAGAGTGCATACTTGGATCCTGTGTAACAGGATTTCTTACTGTGGTCTTAATTTAAAAACTGCAAAGATGCCGTGCATGGTAGTGCACGCCTTTATTCCCAGCACTCGGGAGGCAGAGGCAGGCCGATTTCTGTGAGTTCGAGCCCAGCCTGGTCTACATAGCGAGTTTCAGGCCAGCTGGGGCTACAGGGAGACCCTGTCTCAAAAAGAGTAAAAATAGGGGCTAGAGAGATGGCTTAGCAGTTAAGAGCACTGGCTGCTCTTGCAGAGACCTGAGTGCAAACCCCAGCA
>NW_008348685.1:2266707-2298705 GCF_000622305.1 Nannospalax galili | reverse complement strand
TTATTTTGATATATCACAGTGAAAGATTTATCGTCCTCTTTTTTTTTTTTTTTTTTTTAAAAAAAAAAAAAAAAAAAAAAAAAAAAAAAAAACTGGTCACTTCCACAGCCTAGAAAACACATTCATTTCTACTGCTACACACCTAAATATCCATGTGCAGTCCTCCCTGCTTCCTTCCTCTGAAATTCCCTGTCCTTCCTCCAATGTAGGCAACTGCTGATGGAAAGATTTCTCCATTATCAACTCTTACCACAATATGTGATGTTTCAGGGAGCAGGTGTGCATTGATGAGTGGGTAAAACTACACTTAAATAATACATGCTAAGTGGTTTTTATGTAGCTAGTTGTATGGTGAATGTTGGGGGTGTGGGTGTAAATACCATGGATTACAAATCTTAGTTACCTTTTGAGGTGGATGGAGCAGGTTGAGTTCTTCCATCCGTTACTGAATTTAACATCTACGTTGGATCAGATTCCATGAAGGAAGTTCAGGTAAGTTCAATGAACTCAGGGCTTTTACTTTTCCAGCCCTTGCTCTTAGCCCTAAATCTCAAGAGACTGTATAGCATCATGGCATTGAACAGGCTGGATCTTATGTTAGAATAGATGTTGGGAAGATGTTACTTTTCTATTCCTGCACCATCTGAGATGGGTATTGGTCTGTCAAATACTGACACATTGGCTCAAACAGGATACAACCTAATAAAACCTCTATCTTCATCTACTCTGGAAGGCACATGGATAATCAGTCTGCCATGCTAGACCAATGTGGATTCTTGAAAACCAAGACTATTCTAGACCTCTTCTAGTAGCGTTCCATTTATTCGATGACATGCAAAACGAAACAAAACAAAAAACTCCTTGAGATTTTACTCAATGCACCCACTTTTAAATGGTTGAAAAGCAGTATGCCAAACATTTCCTAGGGAATGACCTGTCACTAAACTCTCAAAACATTATTCAGAGGCTCTGATGCACAGAATCGTCACTTGGTTAATCTCACAAATGTTAGCTGTCATGCTAACCAGAGTGTTCATCTGCCTGCTGGAAGGCACAGGAAGCCATTCTGGTTTGTCATGAAAGGCTTTTAAAAGGAAGTTGTATGTTAAATGATGTGATGGAGTAGGCTGGGTACATGGAAGGAGGAAGAGTCTTTGAGGTAAAGAGAAGATTATGAGTAGAGAGAAAGGCGAAGCGTTGTGGTGCCTCTGGAGAACTGCAGGTAGAACACAGAATTCACATTCAGAAGTGGGGAAGAAAAGTACGGACATGCAATCAAGGAGGTTCTTGAATGATTCAATAACAAAAGAGACACTAGCGGGGAAATGAAACATGTAATGTAAGCATAAACATTCTCATCCAAAGTAGTACGTAGTGACAGTGAACATTGGAACTTGTTCCTACCAGGCATAAGTACTCCCTGCATATGTGAGGGTAAGTTAAACCTGTCGGAAAGTGTGTGAGATGCTAATCAACTACAATAGTCCAGTTAAGAAATAGTGAGCAGGAAGGAAATATTTGTGACTATGCAAATAGATACTGGCTTATTTGTTATTTTGTGTGAGGGATGGGGGAAAACTACTGCTTTCTGCTGGTCCTCAGATCAACAGATGATCTGACAAAGGGGATAGTAAAGAACACGTTTGGAAGACAAAAACAGATAAACTAACAATGACAAATTTAGTTCAAGATTTGCTGAGCAATAGGAAATGCATACAAATTTAATTATATGCATTTTTAATTTTTCATGTGTATGAGTGTTTTGCCTGCATGTAAGTGCACCTGTGTCATGCCATGCCCGTGGAGGCTGGAAGAGGAAATCGGATTCCCCAGAACCAGAGTTACAGACAGTTGCTAGCCACCATGTGAGTGCTGGGAACTGAACCGTCTGCTAGAGTAGCCAGTGCTCTTAACCACTGGGCTATCTCTCCTGTCCTCAGATATATGCATTTTAATATGCTGCTTTAGTGAAACCACCCGAGTGACGAGGACTGCTTGCACTGAAGCCACAATGGCCCAGAATTTTCGACTCTAATGGCATTTGGACTCACTTTGAAATTAATGTCCATACATTTCAGGAATGACTGCACTCCCTTCCTCTCCATCCACTTTCTGCCCATTCACATCTTCTTAGGTATCACAAATGGCTGACCAGCAACTCTCACCCTCTGAAATCTTTTGGGATTTTTCCCTGGGCATCACTGGCAAGAGATGAAGGTAGGGGAGTGAAGGCAGGCTGTGAGTCTCTCTGGTCCTAACTCCATGCTGCTGGTTGATGCTTCTTGGGCCTTGGAGGGGTACTATAGGTGTCCTTTCTATGACGAGCGCTCACAGTCACTTATTCTCATCACTTTGACCAGTTATGAGTCTCTATTAACCACAACACACTGCAGAAAGAAGCTTCTGTGACCAAAGCTGACAGGAAGGAGCACTGATTTATGAACATAAGCATAAATACTTAGACAGCATTTAGACAGGTATGTCATACCCCTTAGAAAAACAACAGTAGTAGGTTCCTCATTGGGATCTAGGACCTCCCCAGCTATGAGCTTTTGACCATATTTACAGTGCCAGGTGTGAATTCCTTCCTGCAGAGCAGACCTCAAATCCAATCAGTTCCAATAAGGCAAGCCACTGCTCCAACAGCGGGCGCATCTTGTTGCCTGGTAGGTTGGTGGTATAGTACCCAGGGACCATAACTGAGAAATACTGTTGATGATAGTTATTCCCCAGCAGCCTGCATAGCATCCTCCAGTATTATGAAAGGCAGCCAACAGGCAGAGGCGCCAACAGGAGGAAGTGCCACTCAGCCTCAGCTTCATTTCCCTATGCCCTGCAACCAAATAGCGTAGTGATTTCAGAAAGGGCCTTGCCATCAATGTGTGACTGTGTGGTGAGCAGCCACAAGCAGTGGCAATGCCCTGTATTGTTTGGGGGGCTTCTCAGGAGCCTCCCTAACCAACAACCCATAGGGAGGTTGCCCACCCCTGGGACTGGGGTTTTAATTTAACAACCTATGGCCCCTGGGAGCAGCTTTACCCACCCACTCAGAATACCTCTGTTCAAAGTAGCAGGTTCCCTATGACTTTTTCATGCATCCTTAGTTCTGGTTGACTCCTCTTCTCCCCCATCTCTCTGGCCCTCCTCCCTGCTTAAATTTTTTCATGCCCACTATTCCATCTTCCACTTTCATATCACATGTGTGCTGCTAGCCACTCCCTTTAAAGCCTCTTCTTACCCGCCTCATGGACCCCAATCCAGTTTCCTGGCCACACTCACTCCAACATAAATGCACTTATATACAAAGTAGAAGCTAGGATCCACATATGAGAGCATAGGGTTTGCTTTCTGGCTTTGGGTTATCTCAATATAATACCTTGTAGTTTCATCAATTTCTCCGAAATTGTCATATTTTCATTCCTTTTCATGATCGAATACAATTCTGATGTGTATATGTAACACACACACACACACACACACACACACACACACACACACACACAGTTGATGAGCAGGCATGTGGGTGTCATAGTGCACTTGTAGAGGTCATAGAACAACCTCAGCTGTAGCTCCTCATCTTGCACTTTGTTGAGATTGGATCTCTTTTTGTTTGCTGTGTATACACCAGGCTAGCTGGACCATGAGTTTCCCAGATGCTCTGGTCTCCCCTTCCCATCTTTCCATAGCACAGGAGCACAAGGATTGCAGACATGCACCATTGCATCCAGCTCTATGTGGTTTCTAGTAATCTGAACGTAAGTCATCAGGCTTGTATGGCAAGTCCCCAGCCTCTGAAATATATGCTCTTTAGTGTATGTCCCAGTGGTTTTCTGAATTTCACTGGTATCTGTTCTAATGGCTCCCTTTCATATCTGATTTTATTAATTTGAATTTTCTCTCTTTTGGTTTGTTTGGCTAAGTGTTTGTTGATCTTGTCTATCTTTCAAAGACCCAACTCTGTTTCTTTGATTCTTTGTATTGTTTTTCCCACTTCCATTTCATTCATTTCTGCCCCGATCTTAATTATTTCTTTCCGTCTATTGATTGTGTTTTGGCCTATTCTTGTTTTCCCAAGGCCCTGAAATGTACTACCTGCCTTAATAAGTTTGCTTACAGATCTTGTCTCTTGCAGGAAAAGTGATTGTTGACTATTCGTGGTGAGGCTTGTGATCCTTCATCTTATGTAGAAGTCCTTCATCACATTATTTTCACTGCTAAATATCTAGTGTTCAGAGTCGTACACACACCAGATGCTATAGAAGCAACTGCTTAGAAAGTAAAGGAGGTGGTGCTGGAGAGATGGGTCAGCGGTTAAGAGCACTGGATGCTCTTGCAAAGGACCTGGGTTCGGTTCCTGGAACCTACATGTTAACTTAAGTCTGTTCCAGGGACTCTGAAGCCCTCCTCTGGCCTCCACGGGCACAACACTCTTACATATAAAATAAAAATAAATAAAAATTTTTTTAAGTTTTTTTAAAAAGACTTTTGACCAACAGGGGGAAGAAGAAAAGAGCCCTTTTATAAACTGGGGACAGTTATTGAGGTTTTGCTTTCACAGAACAGCAAATCCATGTTATCACTGATGTTCTAAATCTTTGATCTTCCCTGTTCTCTGTTCCCTTCAGTACCATTAACTTCTCCCAGTCATGGGTCAGACTCCCTCTTCTGCATCCTCTCAAACAGAGCATCATGATTCAGCCTCCAGCCTTGACACAAATCTTAAGAATGTCAAGATAGAAAGCAAAATCCTGTCTCAAGAAGCCATCACTTTCATCGAATCCTACCTTGAGGAAGGAAACCTTCACAGAGCAGTTTGTACAATCAGCCATGTTCTGCAAGACATTGAGAAAGCTCCACTGAGCATTGCAGTGACAGGGGAACCTGGGGCTGGAAAATCCAGTCTCATCAATGCTCTGCGGAGAGTGGGTCCTGATGAAGAAGGTGCAGCTGCTTCCACTGGGGTGGTGTGTACAACCGTGGAGAGAACACCCTACCAACACCCACAGTTTCCCAGCGTGACACTGTGGGACCTGCCTGGCATTGGGTCCACTGCTTTCCAACCGCAAGATTATCTAGAGAAAATCAAGTTTGAGGAGTATGATTTCTTTATTATCGTGTCTTCTGGACGCTTTAAGCACAATGATGCAGAACTGGCCAGAGCCATTGCACAAATGAACAAGAGTTTCTACTTTGTTCGAACCCACACTGATATTGATATAAAGCTTCAAAAACAGAATCATCCTAAGAGATTCAATAAAGAGAGTATCTTAAAGCAGATTCGAAATAGCATTTCAAGTATTCTTAAGGATGTTACCCAGCAGGAGCCTCAAGTCTTCTTAGTCTCTAACTTTGATGTGTCTGACTATGACTTCCCAAAGCTGGAGACCACCCTTCTGAAGGAGCTCCCGGCCCACAAGCGCCACATCTTCATGCTCACTTTGCCAACTGTTACTGATGCCATTGTGGACAAAAAAAGGGATGCCTTGAAGGATAGCATCTGGCAGGAATCTATGAGGCCAAGAGCATGGGCCACCATTCCATTTAGAGGCCTGACCGAAAGGGACATAGAGAAACTGGAGGAGGCATTGAATCAGTTCAGGTCTTCCTTTGGGCTGGATGATGCATCCCTGGAAAAGATTGCTGAGGATGTACACGTGTCTATGGAAGAACTCAAAGCAAACATCAAGTCTCCACATCTGTTCTCAGTAGAGAAGGGTGAATCCGTAGCAGATAAGCTGCTGAAGTGTGTTCAGCACATTTACTTTTCAAAGACTTTCCACTTGCAAAATCACTTCGTTGACACTGTGGCAAATGATGTCAAAATTCTCCTTAGTAAAGAAGAGCTTTTCACAGAGAAGGTAAGGTTGTTTGTCCATTGTTTTTTAATTTTTTATTGAATTTTTGTGTATTTCATACAGAAAATCATCTTTATTCCCCCTTCCCATTTGGCACCCTCCCATAGCCCCCCCTCCACTGGAGTTCATACATTCTGTCATTTGTGTTAAGGCCCATTGTGTCAAGTTAGTGTCCTCATGTCCCTCAGTGCAAGTTCATCCACTGGGATCTAGTCAGCCTATCTAGAGTCCCTCCCTTTAAGAAGATCAGCTTTTCCTTCTCCAGCAGTAATCAGCTGCCAATAATTTTTGGACTAAGATTGGGGCCTGATGTTCATTTCCACACTTCTGTGATGGGTTTTTGTCTGCCTAAGTTAGCATGGGTCTTGTGCATGCTGACAGCATTGCTGTAGGTTTGTACGAGAAGGGTCCCAGGCACCTGTAGGACTGTTTTTGTATGGTCACACACCATAGAGTACGTTTATTAAAGTCTAATGCCCCTCTACACTTGGAAAAATCAATGAAACAAACACTATTTTTGACAATTGTTCATAAATGATTATTTTTAAGTCTGGGAAGCGCCTTTCTATTCCACTGTATTGAAAATTTTTACAGTTAATCTGTTGAATTTTGTCAAATGCATTCTCTGTATCTGTTGAGATAATCATACATCTTTTCTGGTTTAGACTGTTATATGATTCTTACCTTTTTTTCATTATAAACTGTCTCATTACAGTGATTGTTTATTTTGTTAATTAGCAGTTTAGTTAGATGTAATTCCATTTGTCAGTTTTTGCTTTTTTTCCTATGTTTTTGATACCCTATACTGACCCGATATGACAAAATTCTTTAATGTTTTCCTTCAGAAGTTCCTAAGTTTCCATCTTATATTAAGCTCTCTGATCCATTTTGAGTTGATTTTCATACAGAGTAAGAGATAGGGGTCAAGTTTCGGTGTGGTCTAATATCCAGTTTGTGCAGCACCATTTGTCTTTTGTCCAATATGAGCTTTCAGAACTTTTATTGAGATTTTGGCCATCTGTAGATGCATTCAGTTGGCTGTAGATGTGTGGTTTTTCCTGGTCCTCTCTTCTAGTCAGTTGGTCTGTCTGTTTTCACTCTGCTGTCATGCTGTTCTTGTCACTGTAGCTCTGTACTGTGCCTTGAAAGCAGGTCCTCTGATACCTCTAGCCTTGTTCTTACTGATCAAGATTGTTTGGGCTATTTGGGATCTTTTGTGTGTTCTATATGAATTTTATGAGTCTATATATATTGTGGAAAATGACATTGATATTTTGACTGAGATTGTATTGAATCTGTAGACCACTTTGAGAAGTTTGGACATTTTGACAATATTAATGCACATAAACTATAATCATGGGAGGTTTGGTCTTCTTTGATTTCCTTCGTCTGTGCTTTGGGTCACTGTAGATGTCTTTCACTTCCTCAGAAGTTTATTCAAACTTCATTTCTTCCTTCTTTTCTCTTTCTTGCCTCCCTGTCCCCCCCCCCCCGTGTGTAGCCCCAGCTGTCCTGGAACTCGCTACGTAGACCAGGCTGGCCTTGAACTCACAGAAATCTGCCTGCCTCTGTCTCCCAAGTACTGGGATTAAAGGCGTGCACCACCGCTTTCAACTCATGCCTTACATTTTCATCCTAATTTCATTCATCTGTGGTCTCTTGGATGTCACTGAGAATTTTTTCTTTTTAATTAACTTCTTAGGCTACATACATGGTAGCAGGTTGCATTATGGCACTTTCACATAGGTACACCTTGTTCTCATTCACTCCTCTCCCTGACTGCCCTCCAGCATACGCTTTCCCCTACCTGGCTGGTTCCCTTTTCCCTCAGAGTCCCTTATAGTGCTTACTTGTCACATGAAATCCATTCTCACCCTGTGTCTTTTCTCCTTTAACATTTCTTCCTTCCCTCCCACATGATTGAGGTTTCATCATTATTTTAAAATGTTTAGCAAAAATTTCATCCATTTCAATTTCTTAGAGTGTTTACTAGAGAGTTATGACCTTTTGTAGCTATCATACAGCTTTGCTGGGTTTTTTTTGAGGATTTTTTTTTTTTTGTCTTTTTTTGTCTTTTGAGACAGGGTCTCCCTGTAACCCCAGCTGTCCTGGAACTCACTATGTAGACCAGGCTGGCCTCCAACTCACAAAGATCCGCCTGCCTCTGCCTCCCAAGTGCTGGGATTAAAGGTGTGCACCACCACGCCCAGCTCAAGGGTTTTTTTTTATTTTTTATATTTTATATATATATTTTTTATTCTATGTGTATGAGCACTATGCCTGCATGTATGTAAGCACGCCTGTGTTGTGCAGTGCCTGTAGAGGTCAAAAGAAGGCATCGGATCCCCTGGAACTGGAGTTACAGGCGGTTGTTAGCCACTATGTGGGTGCTAGGAATCAAACCCGGGTCCTTGGTAAGAGCAGCTAGTGCACTTAACTGCTGAACCATCTCTCCAGTTTCACCTTGCTGTTTTTTAGTAACTATTGTGTCCTGTGCAATGATTCGTGCTTCTCAATGGCAATCTCTGCCACTTTCCTAGGATGTCCTTCTTACTAAGTGCCTTCTCCAGAAGAAGTGTCCTAGGAGATGATTTGTTATGCCGTGTTGGATTTGTTCCCAGCAGAGCATCATAATGTAGACTCTCTGTATCTACTTTGGTGGCAGTTAGTGAGTTTAGGCTCAGGGCATACCACGTCTGAGTTGTAGGGAACCATTGTCTCAGAGGCTCACACAAGGCTGGGGTCACTCGAGCATTTCAGGCAACTGTGATATAAACAGCAGAGTGTAGATGAGGCAGTAGATATGAATTTATATTCATTTTCTGAAGCCACAATTACTCAGGGGTTTTTTGTTTTTTGTTTTTGTTGTCGTTGTTGTTATTGTTTTATCTTCTTGAGACAAGGACTCTCTGTAGCACCAGCTGGCCTGGAACCACTATGTAGACCAGGCTGGCCTTGAACTCACAGAGATCTGCCTGTCTCTGCCTCCCAAGTGCTGGGATTAAAGGCATGCACCACCACATCTGCTCTTTCTTTCGACATTTTCAAACAAGAACATATTGTGTGACACAACACATGGTGACACATGCCTTTAATCTCAGCACTCAGGAGGCAGGTGGATTTCTGTGAGTTTGAGGCCAGGCTGGCCTCAATGTAGGTAGTGAGTTTCAGGTCAACCAGGGCTAAATGGTGAGATGCTCTCTCAAAAATAGAATGTATTTTATGTTGATAATGTCCCCCTATATGGTAATAGACAGTTTTACTTCATGTCATACAGGCATACAGAATGCATATATCTATATAAAATCTAAATACCACAAATGAGAGAAAATGCATTTGCTCTTCTGAGACTGGCTTAATTGACAATATGATTATCTCCAGTTGCATCCATTTTCCTGTAAATGATATAATTTCTCTTTCTTTATGGCTAAAAACACCTCCATTGTGTACACAGAACACATTTTCTTTATCTGATCACATTTCTTTATCTGAACACTTCTTTATCTGATCCTCTGTTGTTGAACACAGGTTGGTTCCACAACTTGACTAATCAGATGAATCATTTCTGTTCTTCACCTAATGTCCCTTCCCCCTTTATACACAGACTACACAAGAGAAGGTAGGTTGACCATGCTGAAAGACCAGAGATTGTGGGGCCCAGTAAGCACTTTTGTAAGGGTTCACAAGAAACAGGGAACCTTTCCATGAGGCATGTTGTTTGATTGCTGTTGTTATATGCTCATCTGTCCATTGAGGGTTGTCATGGGGTATGTGTATTAACTTTTAATATTTTGTTTTATTTTTATTCTATGTGTATGAGTGTTTTGCCTGCATGAGTGTATGTGCACCACATCTATACAATACCCATGGAGGCCAGACAAGGGCATTGGATCCCCTGGAACTGGGTTATGGATGTTTGTTAGCCACCATGTGGGTGCTGGGAATGAAACCTGGGTCCTCTGCTAGAGCAGCCAGTGCTCTTAACCACTGAGCCATCTCTTATGTATGGCTCCATATGTATATTATTTTTAAGAGTAAACAGAATTTAAAGATGATTTAAAACAGGAGTTAAAGCTGGGTTAAGTACGCATGGAATAAATGGACCTTGAACTGGGAAAAGAAGCAGGAGGGAAATCCTAGGAGAAAATAAAACATGAGCAAGGGAGGCACTTGACATGCAGGCCAGAGTGTGGCCAGCAGCCAGGAACAGAAAGAAAGATGCACCTGCTTATAAGAGGGACGAGAGCTAAGATCCTGCTTTACTGTAACAGCGAACTCCTAGGCCCTGCCCTCTTTACTGATAATTATAATCTCTCTCTTTTCTCCTCCATTCAGCATCTTCCACTCCACAGAGCCATGGGTAAGCCTGGCTCCTCCAGACCTTCTCCTTTAATGGCTCAGATTTTAGCCTCCAGTCTTGAAACTTTTTTTAAGAATTTCAAGAAAGAAAGCAAAATCCTCTCTGAGGAAACCATCACTTTGATTGAATCCCACCTGGAGAATGAAAACCTTCAGGGAGCAGTTTCTGTAATCAGTCAAGCTCTGAAAAACATCGATAAAGCACCACTGAACATTGCTGTGACAGGAGAGACTGGGGCAGGGAAGTCCAGCTTCATCAATGCCCTGAGGGGAGTGGGGGACGAAGATGAAGGGGCAGCTCCCACTGGAGTGGTAGAGACCACCATGGAGAGAACTCCATATGAACACCCAAAGGTGCCCAGAGTGACCATGTGGGACCTGCCTGGCATTGGGTCCACTACCTTCCAACCACAAAATTATCTAACAGAAATGAGATTTGGTGAGTATGACTTCTTCATTATTGTCTCTGCCACACGCTTCAAAGAAATCGATGCACATCTGGCCAAGGCTATCGCAAAGATGAATACGAAGTTCTACTTCATTCGAACTAAGGTAGACATTGACATAAGTAATGAACAAAGAGGCAAGCCGAAGAGCTTCAATAAGGAGAATGTTCTAAAGAAAATTCGAGATGACAGTTCAAAACATCTTCAGGAGGCTCTCTCCAGTGAGCCTCCCATCTTCCTAGTCTCTAACTTCGATGTGTCAGACTATGACTTCCCAAAGCTGGAGACCACCCTGCTGAGCGAGCTCCCAGCTCACAAGCGCCACATCTTCATGCTCTCCTTACACAGTGTGACTGAGACTGCCATTGACCGGAAAAGGGACTTCCTGAAGCAGAAGATCTGGTTGGAGGCCCTGAAGGCTGGAGCCTGGGCCACCATTCCATTTGGGGGCTTGATCATCGATAAAATAGAGAAGCTGGAGGTGACCTTGAATCTGTACAGGTCCTACTTTGGGCTGGATGATGCCTCACTAGAAAATATTGCCAAGGATTTTAATGTGCCTGTGAACAAACTCAGGGCACATATTAAGTCTCCCCATATATTGACAGAAGCAAAAGATATGTCCTTTGAAGAAAAATTATTGAAATACATTGAGTACATTTCCTCAGTTATTGGGGGGCCACTTGCCACTGGCCTTTACTTTAGAAAGACTTTCTATTTCAAGAATCTCTTTATTGATACTGTAGCAAGCGATGCCAAAGCTCTCCTGAATAAGGAAGAGCTCTTTGCAGAGAAGGTGGGATCAGTCAGGTCTAACACCAGTGAATACTGGGAAGCAGTGATGGAAAAATGAGGCACAAATTCCAGTGCGCGCTGACCTTTGGCCTGGCTTTGGGCACTGACTTCATAGCCTGCTCTGAAGAAGCAAATATTTTCTGTGAAGGGTTAGAGGTGTAATCCCTTTCATCTTTCACAGCCAGAAGATCAATGTGGTGATTGCTCAACTGTACTATAATGGTGAAAGAAGAATCATCAGCTGTATAAAATGTATGAGAAAAGCTGTTTTTTCATTAAATATCATGTACAAAAGTACACGGCTGTGTGCATTTGACTTGCAGTATCTTTGATCAATTAATCTTGGATCTTTTACCCCATGGAGGTTCCCCACTAATTTCCACACTCTCACCCCTAAGATCAAAGAATTAGTGTATGTTTCGGCATATTTCTTATAAGGTCTATGAAATATGGGAGGCTGGTTCCCAACACTGTGTAGTAAAACGCACTTCCACATGAGGCGGTATTCTCCCCCCACACACAGAAAACACACAACATATGGGACCATTAGCCATGCTCCATCCAGGGAGAGCTTGGGAAGGATCGGATGAGTGAGCACATCTGCAGATCCTCTAAATCCTCAGAAACAACATCATCTTGTTCTTCCGTACCCTTCATCGGCAAACCTGAATGAATTTGGAATTTGTTTTGCGAGCAACTGAATTAAATTGCGATATCACTCCAAAACCACACTACGGCTTTCACCTAAACTCTAAAGGGCACTGTTGGTGCTTGCCTGCACTTGAGAGGGATCAGGATGTGGGTTTGTTAACGTATTTGTCCCCAGCAATGCAGACAGTATTGGGATAGACTGGATGATGCCATGGCCTTGGTTTTGCTTGTCTAGAAGCACACACTCACCCCACGCTCTGTCAGATCATTAATGAACTTCTTCCTGAGCCATAAACTCATCCTTGGCTTGACTCCCATGGGAGTCAAAGTATACTTTTAGATGTTGAAGAATTCAGATGCAGTGGCTAGCTTCATCATAACTGCAGCCCTGACTCATCATATTCATGATTCTGTGACAATATGTCATAAATTACATCAGCAGATACTTTGTGGGATGAGGCGGACAGACAGGAGACCACCCATCTTTGCCTCTGGGAAAGCAGGAGACCAAGACACCCTGTCCTCTCCCTCGGAGCCCCAGGATGCCTCTGTGTTTCAGTGAGACAAGTCAGGAGTAAGTTGAGGAACAACCTCTGTTTGTTTTTTGCGGGGGGCAGGGGGAGGGGGTCTTTTTGAGGCAGGGTCTCCCTGTGGTCCCAGCTGGCCTGGAACTCAATAAGTAGACCAGCCTGCTCTCGAACTCACAGAGATCCACCTGCCTCTGCCTCCCAAGTGCTGGGACCAAAGGCGTGTGCAGCGGGGAACAATATCTATGAGAAACCAGATCTGCTTAACTCAGAGATATGACACCTCCACCGCCTCTGAGAGGGCTACTGGGACCCGTTCTTTGTTACAAAACAAATGATGAATGGCTTCATCATCCTGACCCAACAAAAAGTGCAAGAATCTGTGTGTATGTATGTTTTCATATGGCTATGTGTGCACATATGGACATTTGAGTGCATGTATGTGTGTCTGCAGTATTGTATGTATGTGCTTGAGTGTGACAGATGAACCAGAGATTGCAGCTACTCCATGTTATAGAGTCCTGTCTGGTCTTCTCACATCAATTAATACAATGAAGATAAGCCTTCACAGATGATCTCAGAGGTTCATTTTCCAACACTAACCATCACAAGGCCCTTATGAAACTGAGTCTCTTGCCTGCCCCAGCCCATCCCCTCTTTCAACTGAGACTCACACTGCGAAGTCAGGAGTCTAAGCCTTCACTCTTTCTTGCTCCAGTGAAGACTGTCATTTGGTAGGAGGAAACAAGTAAGCAAATAAACAGAGACAGCAAACACAGGAAGCAAGGTCCCACTGTCTGCAGTCATCTGAGGGGTGGGAGATAGCTGGGTCTGAAGTTACTATCACCCAGGGCAAAATGCAATCATCTGTGCAGGGGGTCTCTAGGTGGAGAAGCATCAAGATCAGAACAGGTGGGGGACACTGGGCTGAGCTATCCTGGTGCCTGGGCAGACTTAGGAGTTCTACAGTTAGGCTCAGGTAAGTGTGACAGTGCTTGTATACCAGTGTGCCGGCCTCCCTGCCTCCTTCCCTTGAGGTCCCCTGTCCTTCCTTCACTGTGGGAGTGAATAGGAAGGTCCTAATGTTGACCCCTAATAAGAAGCAGGTGATCAATGGAAGATATGCAGAATGGTTCTTACATGGCTAGTCCTCTGGTGAATGCTAACGTGGATATGAGCAACTCAGGCAACAAACTTTAGGTTGTCTTTTCAGATGGCTGAAATGGGTTGAGTAATGTCTGTATCTTACTGAAGTTAACTTTTTGGGGTCTACAATCCATGAAGGAAGCCCAGGTAAGCTCAGTGTAATCAGGGTTTCTCCTTTCCTAGTGCTTGCTGTTGGAGCTAAGGCTCGAGAGCTTGCGTAGCATCACGATACTGGACGGGCTGATCCTCAGGTGCTGCCTTTCTATACCTGCATCATGTGAGATGGGTGTTGGTGCACCAGATCCTGACACATGGACTACACATGATCCAACCTGACAAAATATCTACCTTCATCTCTTCTCAAAGGCACATGGATCACTGGGATGCCATGCCAGACTAGTGGAAAAGACTAGACTTTCTGGCTTGTTGTGATGTGTGTTCCATTCATTTATGGCATGTGAAAAATAATAATAACCAAATGTTTGTGAGGTTTTCCTGTGATATAGCCAACTTCCACTTTTAAATGGTTTCAGAGGAGTACATCAGACATTTCCTAGGGAATTGTCTGTGCTTAAACCTTCAAAACACTCAGAGTCCCTCATACTGACAAAGTTACATGACTAATCTCTCAAGCTTCACCAAGATAAACAGAGTGTCAATCAATTCATTCAAGAGAGCACAGTCAAGTGCCTAGCTTTAGGGCCTGAATACAAGGATGGAGGGATCAGTGGGGCCCTCTTAAGAGTCTGTCTGTCAGCAGACGGTATATCTGCTTCCCTACTGAAGAGAAGGAGAAATAATACTCATAACTAGCTACATGTCTTTTCTAGAATTGTTCCTTTCCCCTCCTTACCTCGTGTTCATTTTCCCTTTATATATAGAACACGCAAGAGAAACTAGTTTTGCCATGCAAAGATATCTGGGATCCTGAGGACACAGAAGCAATATTAGCAAGGGTTCACCCTAGGTAGGGAGCTTGTATTAGTTACTTTTCTGTTGTTGTGATAAAACAGTGTGACCAAAAGAACTTATAGGAAGAAAAGGTTATTTGAGCTTAAGGTTCCAGGTTCCAGAAGGTTTAGAGTTCATCATGGCAGGGTGGCATGGTGAGGCGGCAGAAACAAGAGCAGAAAGTTAAGCACTCACATCTTCAAGCACACACAGAAACAGAGACTGACCAGAAATCTGGCAAGGCTTAAGAACTCTCAAAGCCTGACCCCAGTGAGGTGCTTCCTCCAGCAAGGCCAACCCTCCTAAAACCTCCCAAAACAGTGCCACCAACTGGGGACAAAATGTCCAAATACTTGGAGCCTATGGAGGACATTCTCATCAAACCACCACAGAGCCTTTCCATGAGATATAGTCCTTGCCTTACTCTTCATATTCTGATCTATCCTTAGGGTTTATTACCGTGCTTCAAGCCAGGAACAGTGACAAATGATGTGGGAACAAAAGTGTTTATGAGACCAGAATTGATAGAAAAGTCTGGATAAAGAATAGACAGTGTGGACAGAAATACAGTGGGAAAACTCTTGACGGGGAATCACCCCTTGTATTAGTTACATTTCTGTTGCTCTGATAAAACACCATAATCAAGGTTGCTTATAGAAGGAAAAGTTTATTTGGCTACGATTCAGGGGAGCGAGTCCATGACAGTGTGGGAGGCACGACAGGAGGTGGGTGGAGTAGAAAACTGAACAATTACATCTTCAAGCAGGCACAGGAAACAGAGGGCCAGAAATCTAGAAAGGCTGAAGAACTCTCAAAGTCCACCCCCAATGATGTGCTTCCTCTAGTAAGATTGCACCTCCTAAAACCTCTCAAAACAACACCAACTGGTGACAAAATGTTCAAATGCTTGGAGCCTATGGAGGACACTTTCAAACCACCACACCCCTGTAAGGCAGGATAGAATCTCCCTATAGGCCCAGCTGTCCTGGAACTCACTATGTAGACCAGGCTGACCTTGAGCTCACAGAGATCCACCTGCCTCTGCCTCCCAAGTGCTGCGATTAAAGGCATGTGCCACCACACCCAGCTAGGATGGAATCTTTTTATAGCAGTTAAGAATAGTTACCTGGCTTTAGCTACTGGGTTACTTGGGTGGGGTGTTTTAAATGTTTTTTATATTTAGTGTGTGTGTGTGTGTGTGTGTACACATGCACATGGGCATCATCATATGGATGTCAGAGGATAACTTTTGATAGCTCTTTCTTTCCACCATGTGGATCCTGGAGATTGACCTCAGGTTATCAAACTTGAAGGCAAATGCCTTTACCTGCTCAGGCATCTTGCCAGCTCAAGGAGTTGTATTTAAATAGATAAGCTAGCAGCTCACTATTGTCTTGGATAATAAATTTTATCATACCTTTTTTCCTTCCTGAGATTAGTCATTTCTGCAGGATCCAGGTTCATTTGGAGTTAGGCTCTAATCTTTTGTGTAGGATACCATCAGCCACTGGGTCAGACTCTAAGTAGTTAGGGCCCCTTACAGAGTGAGAGATTTTTTTCTGGTTTTATTTTTGGTCTTTTATTTGTGCCTTTTGTCTTTATATTATCTATGAGCATCATTTTAAGAAAGCTGGAGAGAATTTTACAAAGGAAATAATACTGGGATAGTTAACTATATTGAGCAAATAGTCCTTGAATTGGACAAGGAAGCATAAGGGAATTCCTAGGAGAAAGTAAAGGCTGAGCAGGAGACCACTTGACATCCAGGCTAGAAGTCTGGGTAGCATCCAGAAAAGAGAAGAAAGGCACTTCTTACTCTAATAGGCTGCAGAGGCTGATGTTCTGCTTTCCCGTAGCAGCAAACTCCTAGACCTTGCCCTGGTTCACTAACAATTAACAATTCAAGGAACAGTTTCTATCATTAGTGATGCCCTAAGGGACATCAAGAATGCCCCCTGAACATCACTGTGACAGGAGAGATTTGGGTACTGAAGTCCACACTCATCAATGTCCTTGGGGGAGTGGGTCATGGAGAAGAAGTAGCTCCCACTGGAGTGATGGAGACCACCATGGAGAGAACTCCATACCCCCATCCAAAGTTGCTCTGAACGAGGCTGAGGAATTGGCCTGGCATTGGGTCACCACCTTCCAACCATAAAGCTATCAACAGAAATAAAGTTGGACAAATATGATGTTTTCGTCATCATCTCTACTGCACGCTTCAGAGAAAATGATGCACATGTAGCCAAAGTCATTGCAAAGATGAATTCAAAGCTGGAGGTGGTGGTGCACTCCTTTAATCCCAGCACTCAGGAAGTAGAGGCAAGTGGTTCTCTGTAAATTCAAGGTCAGCCTGGTCTGCATAGTGAGTTCCAGGCCAGCTGGGGCTACAGGGAGACCCTGTCCCAAAAAGACCAAAAAAAAAAAGATATAGATATAGATATATAGATACAGATATAGATGAAGTTCTGCTTTGTCTGAACCAAGGAGGATCATGATATAAATAATAAACAAAGACACAAACCTATGTGTTTCAATAAAGTGTTTCAATAAGAAAAATGTCCTAAAGAAAATCTGAGATGACGGTTCAAAACATCTTCAAGAGACACTCTCCACACTCTCCAGTGAACCTCCAATCTTCTTAGTCTCCAACTTTGATGTTTCTGATTATGACTTCCTCAGGCTGGAGACCACCCTGTTGAGTGAACTCCCAGCCCACAAGCACCACCTCTTCCTGCTCTCCTTGCACAGAGTTACTGTGGCTGCCACTGGCCAGAAGGAGTCCCTGAAGCAGAAGATCCGACTGGAGAATCTGAAGGCTGGAGCCTGGACCACCATTCCATTCGGTGGTTTGAGCAGAGATAAAATAGTGAAGCTGGAAGATACCTTGAATCTCTACAGGCCTTATTTTGGGCTGGATGATGCCTCGTTGGAAAATACTGCCAAGGAAGCTCACATGTCTGTGAGTGAACTCAAGATACACATTAAGTCTTCCCATTTGTTATCAGAAAAGAAGGATGTGTTCTTGGAAGAAAAACTGTGGAAATGTATTGAGCACATTTCTTCAATTGCTGGAGGAACCACTGGTCACTTTAACTGTAGAAAGACTTTCTATTTGCAAAATCAATTCATTGATGCTGTTGAAAGTGACACCAAAGTTCTGCTTAATAAGGAAGAGTGGTTTTTTTGAACTCGCTATGTAGAATGTAGATCAGGCTGGCCTTGAACTCACAGAGACCTACCGGCCTCTGCCTTCCGAGTGCTAGAATTAAAGTCATGGGCACCACGCCCAGCTAGGAAGAGCTTTTTGCAGAGAAGCTGGGATCATTGCAGTCTAGCACACCTGGACATCTGAAGCAAAAGAGGACAATGAAACCTAAAGTCTTGTTTTAGAACAGCTTTGCGTGCTGGTGCTGGACTCCTCTGAATCAGGAAGCTTTTCCTGTGAAGAAGCACGGTTGATCGCTTTAGTCTTGCAAAGGATCACTCTGGCAAGTACTTAGCTGTTACTATCACGTAAGGAGAGACATGAACAGTATATAAGTGAATGAGTGGATCTTTTCTTATAAAACTCTTTTACAAAAATACATCGTTAGGCCGGGCGTGGTGGCGCACGCCTTTAATCCCAGCACTCGGGAGGCAGAGGCAGGGAGATCTTTGTGAGTTGGAGGCCAGCCTGGTCTACATAGTGAGTTCCAGGCCAGCTAGGGATACAAGGAGACCCTGTCTCAAAAATACAAAAAAAAACCAACAACAACAACAACAAAAAAAAAAAACGTAGTTTTCTGGACTTGAGCTACAATATCTTTGTCAAATTAATACTGACCTTTTGCCCTCAGAGAGTGAAGGAAAATCAGCCTAACAAATGACTGAAGGAACTGACCATCTGCCCACCCTTCTTCCACCCCAACTCCAGAAGGGAGATACATCTGTTTCAGAAAACTTGTCCTCCAGCAGAAGACACCTGGTTTCTTATCAGCCTTCTTCTGGATCTGGTTCCTTCTCAAACCCCTTATCAGAACTGTGCATCTTGGGGCTGGAGAGATGGCTCAGTGGTTAAGAACACTGGTTGTTCTTGCAGAGGACCCAGGTTTGAATCCTAGCACCCACATGGCAGCTAACAATTGTCTGTAACTCCAGTTCCAGGAGATCCAACAGCTTCTTCTGTCCTCTTCAGGCTTTGCACAACACGGGTGCACTCACCTACATGCAGGCAATACACGCATATACATAACATAAAAATAATAAAAATAAAATAAAAATAAAATAAAAATAAAATAAGGGGCTGGCTCACGGTTAAGAACACTGGTTGTTCTTGCAGAAGACCCAGGTTCAAATCCCAGCACCCACATGGCAGCTAACAACTGTCTGTAACCCCAGTCCCAGGGGATCTGACAGCCTCTACAGCCTCTTCTGACCTCTGCGGGCATTGCTTGACGCAGGTGCGCTTACCTACATGCATACACATAAAATAATAAATAAAAATTTAAAAATAATAATAAAATAAAAAGAACTGTGCATCTCTCCTTCCCTGACCCCTGGAAGGAACAGGATACCACTCAGAAAGGCATGCCTCCCCTTCTGGGATTCCAGGAAGGCACAACCCCTTTCTGGGATTTTCTGGGTCCACCTATAAATCCCAGACTATCCCCAACCCTGAGGCTCTCAATGTCCATTCCCAAGGGAAGGTTGCTTGCCCCTTGTAGCTAACAAAGTTATCTGCATCTGTTGAAAGTCAGATTCCCTTTCTTAACACTTCCCCTTCTCACCCTGAATTCTGATTGAGAGGACCTCTCACACTTCCTGACCAAGCAGAGGCAAAGCAGAAGCAAAGCAGCCATGGCCCCATTTCAAGTCTCTCTGTGGAAGATGTCTAGCAAGATGTGAGGAGGACCTGTCTCATGGCCCCGCTGCCATGAATTTTACCACACCTAGATCCTCTCAAACAAGCCACTCTTGGCTTTCATTTTCTGTCAGGTATTCTGTCACAACAATGAGAAACAGCCAAGACAACAGCTTAGGTCGTCCCAACTTGGCCTTAGAAATGAGCTCATTTTCTTTCTGCTTTCTGTATACGTGAAGAATGCTAAAGATGAATTTTGAAGGTACACGTTAGGTGTCTCCAGATGGTATGTAGTCACCAGGGATCACTGTGCATTTTCTTACTATCTCCACGAGTGATACAAAGGGTGCCAAGAGAGAAGCTTATGTGGAGTGAGGATGGTACACACACACACACACACATACACACAAACACACACGTGCCATACACACAGGCACACACATGCACATGCACGCACACACACACACATGCCACACTCACACACAGGCACACACACACACTCACACACACACTTTGTGATTGGGTTTGCTGAATTACCAAAAACACAAATTCACTGATGCTCAGGACACACATAAAATATATGCAGTATGTAAATAAATGTGTAGAGATGGACACAAATACAAATACATATACATAATATATATGCTTGCATTTAATTTATTTAGTCCTCAGCACACTCTACTCAGGAGGACTGCCTGATGAGGGAGACAGCACTGAACGGGTGAAAGGATAGAGCATGATCAGTTGGCATTGGAGGAGCAGACAATGTGAGGAGTGTTAAATTGTCATTAAGAAATATTCAAGCCGGGCATGGTGGTACATGCCTTTAATCCCAGCACTCAGGAGGCAGTGGCAGGCAGATCTCTGTGAGTTCAAGGCCAGCCTGGTCTACATAGGGAGTTCCAAGCCAGCTGGGGCTACAGGGAGACCTTATCTCAAGATAAAAAAAAAAAAATATTCAAAAGCAAATAATGGCCTAGAATTTGTGAATCTGCCATAGAGATCACTTTTAGATATTCCAACACTAGAGGTAAAATCCACTTGTGAATAATGAAAAGGCTGAATTCTATCATCATAAAAAAACGCATTTTTAAAAACAATAGGAAAGAACTGAAAATATCACAACACATTTCCCTTCTGTGAGTGTCTCAAGCCTGGATCAAGATTAGGTTATTGTTATGTAGCGGTTTCCTCTGGACTGAACCTTCCCATCCTGGAGGGAGGTTCCTTAAGATTGGGGAAGTATGGAAAACTTACTGGCTTGGAGAGTAACTCATAAGTCTGAGAAAGTTTTGCTAGAGAGATGGTTCAGTGGTTAAGAGCACTGGCTGATCTTGCAGAGGACCCAGGTTCCAATCCTAGCACCCACATGGCAGCTAACAACCATCCATAACTCCAGTTCCAGGGGATCTGACGCCCTCTTCTGACCTTTGTAGATATTGTATGGCACAGGTACACTTACATACATGCAAGCAATACACTCAAACACATAAAATAAAAAAATATTTTTCAAAAGCTGAACATCCTTAAAAGCCCCTGCCCAACTGATAGACAGTTCCACTATAAAAGATCTCTTCCCCAGCAATTATTTACTGTTTACGTAACCTTGGAGAAGGGAATTGTGAATCTTGTAACTGAATTTCCAAATCTTACAGGTTTCCTTCACTTCCTGGTTCTTATATAAGCTTCCCTCCTCCCTTAAGGTGGGAATGTTTTGATTCAGAGAGGGTAGCTATGCAACACAGCTTGGGCTTCAGCTGATGCACTACTTTGAGAGGTTGTGGAGACAAGAAGGATGGGTCTCCTGGAGGAAGAAGGTGATAAGGTTGTGTACTTGGGGATATCTTGTTCCTGGACCCTTCTAGTCAGCTCTCTCTCTCTCTCTCTCTCTCTAATGGATACACATTATATGGTACCACATGCCTAAACCTTCTTTTTAAAGTTTTGTAGTTTTGTGCTGACATTTAAATATCACTTATGTCATAAAGAGCTGCTAACACAGCTGATAGTTTGGAAGTTGCTTGGTAGGGGGAGATCAGAATTTCAAGCTCTCCTCACTGCCCTGAGTAATACAGATGCCCTGTCAATTAGACAGAGATTTGTTGTTTGTAATTAAAAGACTGCACCAGGGCTGGTGAGATGGCTAAGTGGGTAAAAGTGTCTGCCACCAAGAGTGAGAAATTGAGTTGATGGAAGGAGAGAACCAACTCCTGTAAGTTGTCTTCTGACCTCCACATGCACACCATGGCATGTGTGTACATATGCACACACACACAAAAATAAACATGATTCAAAAAAGAAGGGGGATGGAGAAATGGCTCAGTGGCTAAGAGTACTGGCCGCTCTTGCAAAGGACCTGGGTTTAGTTCCCAGCACCCATATGGCAGTGGCTAACAACTGTCCATACTACATTTCTAGGGGATCTGGCACCCTCTTCTGGCCTCTGTAGCCATTGCATGACACGGGTGCACTTAAACACACGTGGACAAAACACTCATACACATACAATAAAAATAAAAGCCAAAAAAGAAAGAAAAACTGCTCCATTTGATTGAATTGTGCCACGAATTAGAGAAACCAACTCCTCCAAGGGAGGTCAGGGTGCTGGGACACTGTCTCCTGTTTTGCAGCAGACTTCCTGAGCCCATTATCCAATATCAGGGCACAGTTAGAAGGGGTCTGCAGCTGGGGAGGGGAAACCCTTTCTGAGCCCCATCTGTAAACGCCTTGGCTTCTTTGTGGGGGCAAAAGGCCAACTCTAGAAGCTGAAGAATTGATGACATGATTCCATGACAGTATGTGATAAATACCTCTACAGGTGCTTTGTGGGAATAAAGAGGGGAGGAAGAGCAATAGCCGTCTTTATCTCTGTGGTAGCAGGAGGCCAGGATAGCCCTTTCTGTCAAAGCCTTGTCCATGTTGCAATGGGACAAGCCTTTTCTGAGTGAGTTGGGGTCATATATAAGAGAATTCAAATCTGCTTAACTCAGACAGCTACACTGTCTCTGACCAGAGCAACAGGGTCCTTTCTTTAGCTACTAGGCAACTAGTGAGTGACTTCATTATCCTGGCACAATGGTAAGTACAAGGCTCTGTGTCTGTGCGTGTGTGTGTGTGTGTGTGTGTGTGTGTGTGTGTGTGTGTCTGCATATCTGTGTGTGTCTGTGTGTGTGGTAGGCATGTGGTCATGATTGAACCCAGTGCTTGAGGCTGTATGCTAGAGTCCTCATTGAACCCCCAGGAGTGGCTGAGCATGAATCTTTCAGTTTCTGTAAACAGTGACAAGCTGTGGTGAATGATTAATGAACTGTATCAGGAAAGCATTGTTGAACACTTGAGGGAAAGGAGGATAGAGAGGAAGTGCTCATATGACATCGCAATATCACAGAAGGTAAATAGAGCAACACCTGGACTGTATTCTTTGCAGTTATTTACTCTTCCCTTTCTTTCCACGATGAATTAATGATTAGTCAGAGTAACCGCCTACTTATAAGGCAGGACCTTGAGTAGTTCCAGGTCTCTATGACACAGCAGGGAAGCCTGTCAAGATCTATCAGAGTGGTGATTCTCCTACTAAACAACAAGTGATCACTCTTCTCATCAGTCACACAACATGCAGAAAACAAAAGCCAGGAGAGTGCTAAGACCAGCTTGGGGGACAGGGGAGTCTGCCTCCGTGTATGCATGGGTGTGCATGCATGAATGTATGGAGACACAAAGTTGAGGTTGAATGGTAATTCCTGGGAGACTATTGAGGTCCCTCCAGGTGGAAAGTAAATCTTTTGCCCTGCTCTTGCCCCCACCCCTTGAGCCCATTCATTGTCTGTCTGATATAGAGCCTGATGGACTACCAAGGAGAATATGGATTTTCAATCGTTGTTTTTGTTGTTTTCTCTCTCTCTCTCTCTCTCTCTCTCTCTCTCTCTCTGTCAGCAAAGTTCAGCTGACAAGTGTGTGGTTAGAACACTGACACAGCTAGCTAGAACCATTGGCCTTTTATGTCCTGCTGAAACTGCCTCAATTCTGTTTGTCTCAGAGGGAGACTTCTGCAATTACTTTTGACAGGGACTTTTTTTTTAACATTTGTTTCTTTTTAAATTTATAATAAGTTGCCTGATTTTAAGACTTTGCTGACAGCCAATCAATATGTAAGTTTCCTTCTCACTGTAACTCAATGCCTAAGCTAAAATAGATATGAGCTACCTCCCTTCAGGGTCCAGATTTTGAGGTTTGAGCCCACTGGGTCAGGCTGCAGCCTAATAGAATACCTGCTCCTGTATGCTCCCAGTGTCCAGCCTGATTTTTCTCAAAACAATTCCTTCACCTTAGAAACTGGCAGGAGACAACCCAGGTCCAGCTGTGGCTAGAGGACAATGCAACTATGCACAGGCTTTGTGGGACGGGGAGCTGAGCCAGCCAGGTCCTCACCAGCCAGCACCATCTGGCCCCCACCCAACCACCAAGCCCCAAGTCAACACTGTTGTATGTTCAGCAAATAAGTTCAGTCACTCAGTGAAGTAAGAACACCGTGGGGCCAGGGAGGTGGCTCGGCGATAGAGCACTTGCCGTGCATGAGTGAGGCTTTCGGTTCTGTTCCCAGCCCCACAGGAAAAAATTAGACAAAAGAACAGAGTGGGATGCTAGGAAAAGAAATTATGAGGGACACAGCTGAGGATTTATTAACTAGAGATGGGGTGAGGAATTCTCAAGGGAACAATGAGGTCTGAAGCAAGAGAAAATCCAAGACAAGCTGTGAAGGACAGGAACAGAAATGGCTGAGTAAAAACCAGAGTCCAGTCCTCAGTCCTTCCCAGACCCTCCTTGCATGGCCACCATTGCCTCACTGACTGTTCTCTAGTTTAGCCCCCACGTCTGTCCTTGAGTGACCCTCACGGTACTGAGCTCTGCAGGGCCAGGAGTGAGTCACCCCACAGCCAGCTCTGCACATTCAAACCATCCTGCTTCCTGTCTACGCACCTGCAGGCAGGATAAGAAATGATACAGACTTTCAAAACTCTGCTTCTGAATAGCACAAGTAAGCTCTGAATGACAAATTTTTCTGCCTTCTGAATTTAAGACACTTAACAAACTTAGAAACCTTTAATCCCAGCACTCGGGAGACAGAGGCAGGCAGATCTCTGTGAGTCTGGTCTATATCACAAGTTCTAGGCCAGCTGGGGCTACAGGGAGACCCTGTCCCAAAAAGACCAAAGACACAAACAAAAACAAAACCTCAGAAGTGGAGAGATCAATGAAAGACATGTAAAATTTAGTAGGAATCATCTTTAGGAACTTCTCTGACAAGATACAAATGCTTATGTGTGGTGGTGCACGCCTTTTTTAGTCCCAGCACTCGGGAGGCAGAGGCAGGCAGATCTCTATGAGAATCCAAGGAGAGAGCAGGTGCCTAGCTATGGGGAAAGCCAGGTGGGCTCCATGGATATTAGGAGGCGGGAGGACCCGGGAATTGCCATGGAGGAGAGGCTGGGAGTATGAGGCATGGAGGATGATACACAGGTTAAGGTCTGGTAGTGAGTGGGAAGATGAAAATGAATACCTGGCCTGGGAAAGTGAATGGAGATTGCCCAGACCATTACTGAGACCGTTCCAGTGAGGAGGCCCTCCAGGCAACTGGATGCACAACACAGGGAGGAACCTGAGCTAGGGTACACAGCACAGGGCTAATGGACTTGGATAGTGTCACTCAAGAGAGTGAAGTGAGAATATCTGGGAGGAGATAGTCTAACTCCTGAATGCTTGCTTTCCTTAATCCTGTGAACATGTCTTTTGGAAGTTTCACACAGCAACAGGCCTCCTGTCTCCTTAGTGCATTGTCCAAGTCTCGGCCTTGACCTACTCTAAAGTCAATGTGATCTTCTCACCAAAGGTGTCTTGTGCTAGCTACATTTGTCCATTGGGAGGACAGTGTCCACATGAGTCCATGTGGCTTTGAGTTTAGGTCATAAGTAGCAAGGTAGATGTGGGATTCTTATAACCGAACAATGTTGAAGCAAAAAAAACAAAAAGTCTTTAGGGCCCCAAAGAGATGCTTAAGCAGCGATGTAGTGATGTAGGGATCCCCAACATGAGTCAGCTGGAGTGGGCTCTGAGAACTCTGCCCCATTAGGAATTCCCGGTGTGTTTCCCACATCCCTTAAAACTACCTACGATGCTCTGCCAGGGTCATAGAACACAAAGCAAGGATGACCAGCATGAAGACCTCCGTGTGTGCAGCACTGGGATCACACCCCAGTCTGAAAGGAGCCAGAGGCCCTCATGAGAGATTAAAAATGTTGTCTAGCTATTTAGACAGGCAGGCACACAACACTTTCTAGTTTGCTACAATGCTTCAAACCCTAACCCTGCTGTCGCACTTCAGCCTTTGATGAGGCAACTTTAGCTGGCTCTGTGTGTGTGTGTGTGTGTGTGTGTGTGTGTGTGTGTGTGAATATAAAATCCATCTCTTCTCCCCCAGACCTTGCTGCCTATCTATTTGAACAGGACGTTTTCTTCTGTGGCACCTCAGTCTATTTCTGTCTTTCCACGAACTAGACTGGAAACTACCCCTAGCATATTTGCCTTCAAATGTAGATGTGGCTCCGAACAACCAAAGCTTTGCTGTCCCCTTAAAACTTGCTACACACAGAGGAAAGAAATCCCATTTGTATTCCCCTTCTTGTGGCTCTAAGAACCTCAGGGGTTTGGGTTCAGGAGTAGCGGGCTACCAACCCCTGTGCCTTACCAACATTCTTATCTCAGAAAATACAAGAAAGCCTCAGGGAAATTCCAAAGCATAATAAAGCCCTGAGATCAAACAAACAGACTCTTTAGCAGCAGTCACACTCCAAAACAGGAAAAGCCTAGAACTCCTGACAGCAGAAGAAGGGGAAGGTGGCCTTGGTCTGGAAGAGGAGTGCTGCTTTTGTGTAAATCAGTCCAGCCTGTTAAAGATGCAGCAAAGAAACTGGCTGACCCTGCCTCAAGAATCAGACAACAGACGCAGGAGTCATGGGACAGGAGGTTTCAGAACTCCTCATGCATCTCATGGCTCATCGCTGTTATCTCTCCATTAATAGCCATTTAATCCTTATATCCATGGGCCCCTTTCTAATCTGTCTGCTAATTCAATTCATCCAAACTACCATATAGCAAGCCACATGGACTCATGTGGATGATGTCCTCCTGATGGACAAATATAGATAGCAGCCTCTCACCCAGACATCCTGGATGGGGAGGCCTTCTAACTCTGTGATGCCCAAATTTCAATAGGAAGCAGCCAGAAATTAAATATGATGCCCAGTACCCCAAAAGGCTTCCCCCTATTTCTCTTCTCCCATAGTTATCCCACATTTGATAGATGATAGATACATAGATATAGATAGATGATTGATCTATAGATATAGATACATGTTAGAAATGCTATAATTCAGGCCAGACCTCCTCAGGTCACACCCATCTTCAACTGTGTCTCTCTCCACCCTCATAGTAGATCCTGTGTGCAGGCAGTACCCAGGCAACCAGACTCCAAGCTATAAGGTGTTATCAATGCTACATCCCGTATGATAGACACACATTAAGTAAATGGGCTCCTGCTCCTGAATTTGAAATGTTTGGACTCCTACATTTCTTCTGTGGAGAGATGATTGAAATAGGCACCGTTTTGTTTTGTTTTGTTTTTCGCAGAGTCTCACTAGGAAGCCTAAGCTGGCCTGGACTCTCCATATAACCCAAGTTAGTCTGCAACTCAAGATACTCCTCCCTCCACCTCTCGATCAGACTGTGGACATGTGTCCACGGCCTAGCTCACATACACAACTTCTAAACAGATAACCACCTGCAGTTAACCCACTGCTCTGGCTCCATTGGGGAGGTCTCAGTCCAGACTGTCCCACCCAAGCAAATGGTATCTTGAAGAACAGGCTTCATGTGTCCTGACTATCCTTTGTGTCCACATACAGGATCCATCCATTAAGTCATCCTGCCTTGACGACCCTTTACCTGATGCCCAATTCACAAATAAGCCCTGTTGTGTTCAGCCAGGGTTCCTCCCCAAGAGCATGAGTGCACTCATTACTGGGAGGAACGTGAGTAGTGACTCTGATGTCGGGGGAGCCACTGCCCCATGAAGTACTAAAATTCCCGAGTGAATGCTGACTCACTGAGAAGCAAGGTTCTAGAATTCTCCTCTCCTCCCTTTCCCATGCTGCTCTGAGACCTAATTCTTCTTGTCCTTGAAGACACCGAATAAAGAAAGCAGAACATGTAAACAACCCCTGCCAGTCTCCAAAGGTAGAAACTAAATGTGCAAGGGGTTTGCAGCACCCCCGTTTCTCCTCAGGCTTCCCAGGAAAGCTGAGCGCTTAAAGGGAGCAGGAGGGAGGGCCTCTGGGTGTTTCTCAAAGCCTCCATTATTAACAAGAGCAGGAATGTGAAAGTAGCTTGTTTCTCTTCTCAGCAAGGAGGAGAAAGAGAAAGTCACTATCACCACTAGGGGATCACATTACTGGTCAGTGAAGAGGTCACTGAGAGAGGAGGAGGGAAGCCACTGGGGCCTGAAACTTCTGGGCAACACTGAACCTGTGGTATGCAAAACTTGTGCCCAGGGTCCCGGAAAAGGGCTCAGGCCAGTGCAGTCCCTGTGTGAGACGGCCTGGTTCCCTCTCTGCACAGCCTGTCTCCCTCCACTGAGGAAGTGACAGGCTCCGCTCTGTTCCCCATCCCTGCTCCCCTTTACGGAGCTTTGCAGTGAGAACTTGCCAGTAGGTACAGGCCAGCAGCAGAGGGAATTGCACACCTGCTCTAACCCTCCAATAGCAACATGGCTACTCCTCCCTTCCCCCCCCCCCCCCCCCCCCCCCCCCCCCCCCCCCCCCCCCCGCACCAGCATTTTTACTAGGAAACTCTTCTTCTTTCCTTCCTGAGAACATCACATTGGATCTGGGCTTCCACACTATGGTCAAAGTATCCCTGATCCCTCTCAAAGTCTGTCTGTAAACTGATTCCTGGATCTTATGAAACTGACTTGTCCTCCTCCGCAGTTCCATGCCTCCCACTGAGACTGCGGGGTCCGGAGTCCGATTCTCGCTCTCGCTCTCGCTCTCTCTCCCCTCTCGCTCGCTCTCTCGCTCTCATTTTCTCCTTTATGAAGATAGCAAGGTGAGGGAAAGTAAGGGAAACAATCACATAGAACAAGTTCACAGTGAGTGTCTGCAAGCACCTGGGCCAGGTCGTACCAGGTTTGAAGGTTGACATTGCCCAGGGCCATCATCTGAGCTGGCGGTAACAAATAGCAGCGGGATCAGACACAGGAAGTCCTGGCCCTGGGCTAGCTGTCATTTTCCAGACTTAACAAGCCCTGCAGTTGGGCTCAGACCAGCAGAGCAGGGCTCCACCACCTCTCTAAAAACGTGTATCCTGTCTAACTGAATCCTGTAAACCAACCATTTCCAGGAATAGAAACTGAAACCTGCTCTCACATGAGTCCCCTCCCTCTAGGGGCTGCAGCAGGCAGGGCGCAGATCTAGAAACTGCTGAGCAGAAAGCAAAGTCTGCTTATGGAGCAGGAGCCAGGAGGAAACCTAGAAAATCAGACTGTCTTTCCCAGCTCCTCCAGCTCCTTCCTTCTCGAGTCATCTCTGAGGACAACCCCAAACCTCCACACTTCATCTCTAAATATCCTGGGTTTTGATTCCAGTTGTGTATCTTTCCATAGAGAAATTCCCTTGCTTGAAGACGGCAATCTTTCCCCAGGAAGGAGGTGACATCACAGGAGGGCCTCTGGCATTAGGTAAGTGATAGGCTCCTAAGTGAAGCTTGGTCAATAACCCTACTTATTTATGATGGAAAATTGGACCCCTGACACCAGGGGAGGGGAGCTTGAAGTCTGTGTTCACAGCAGGACCCCTCTCTGATGTCTTCAGTACCACAGAGCACTCCAACATTTTTGCTTCTTAAACCATTGAGCCACCAGCATAGAGGCAGCGTGTATCTCTCTCACCCGAATACTCCTGGCCTTGTAGGTTTTCTACTGACAGTGGTCTGAATTTGGAGAAAGAAGACAGGGTGTGCCACCCATTTTCTCTTGGAGTCCAAGCTAGCACCTTTTCATTTTCCCCGTAACAATAAATTCTCAAGATGAGAACCAACCACAGGCAATAACTAGAATACCTGGGAAATAGGAACAACTAATCTGTTTCTTACCTGGATCATGCATGGGATAGGAATCTCAGGACGGTTTTTGAGTATAGAGGTATCTTAATGACCCTTTCGTCTGACTCAATTCAAATGTTTTATTTGCACTGGAGAAATTGACTCTGTTTAGGGCACCAACACAACCTTCTATGAATTACTTTAAAGAGGTGGGTGCTTTTCAAACACCATCTTCCTAGAGCATGCCAGGTTCAGAACTGTCCACATCCAACATGGAGAGGTTTTTCATACTTTCTTGGTAATTAGAGTAGAATATAATAAAATTAAGCCTGAAAGTTTGATAAACTGCAGTGGAATAAAGTAGAGCCAAGGTGAGCCATACGGTGCAACCTTCCGTGCATGCGTGGGTGTGCGTGTGCAGTGTGATCTTAGTTCTGATAAGAAATGGTACTCCTTCCTGTACATGTCCAGAAGGAGAGTCCAAAGAAACTGCTCATAAGGCCTGGTTCTCCTTTCCAGACCTGGCTGCCCCTATCTAGTTGAATCTACTTGTTAGGCAGCCAGAAGGACCCACCACCACCACCACCATCCTTCCTTAAGAAACTTCAACCCTGCATAGAGGATGTAAGTTAGTGGTATGATCTGGCTGTGGTCCTTAAAGAGAGAGTAAGAGGGCCACTTGCATCCCAGGCAAAATTCTGATGGGCTGTCTGCAAATATTGGGTGAGTGTTCTGAGTCACAATGCTCTGAGGCTGTCACCAATATCCCAGAAGGCTCCTGGAGGAACCTACAGCCTTATACAGTTACCCATGAACTTTCCGGGACTGGCTGTAACACATGAACTTTCCATGGTCTAGCTGTAACAGGACACAATCCCAGAAGCCCCCAGTACTTGAGACTTAGTGGGTTTTGTTTGCAGTGGTGGCGTGCACTAAAACAGAATGAGTGGGCAGGTGGGGGGAACTGAAAGTCTGGAATTAGCGTTGGGAATCATGGGCACCATCTCCCACAGGGACCAGTACAGGATGGGCAGGCAAGTCGGAAGTCCCTATCTCCAGTCACAGTCACATAAATAGTTCTAAGAAGTGTACGGTTTGTGCTGATCTCCTACCCTAGCAAGTAGAACTTGCCATACAGAAAAGTAAAGCAAACACAGAACTTGAACCTGGCCAATGATGGGCAAGGGGAAAGAACTAAGCTTAAGGACTAGTCATCACAAAGCTTCTTTTCTCTGCTCACTCCCCCCACCCCCAGTTCAGAATTGTTCTCCCCTCCCAGACCTAATCCAGCCTCATTCTCCTAGTTTCCAGTCAACTTCTCCCCAGAATGTAACAGCCCACCATGACACATTTATACCCAGCTTGGGACACCTTGACGCTCTGAGGCAGGAGACACCATCGTGGTTGATCTCAAGTCTGTCATAGGAGCTCCTGAAAGAGAAATTGAATAGTTTCTAGAGTCACCAGCATGAAGGGCTCGGAGTCCCAACACAAACATGATATATGATAGCAATGTGTCCCATATTCTCCCTCCCACTGAACTCTGGGAATCTTTATGAATATTTGATTAGGCATTGTGCTGGATAGCTTTAGTGTCACCTTGACACACCTGGATTGAGGGAGCCTCAATTGAGGAATTTCCTCTATTGGACTGGCCTGTGGCCATGTCTGAGGGGCATCTTCTTGATGAGTGATGTGGGAGGGCCCAGCCCACTGTGGGTGGTGCCACCCCTGGACAGGTGGGCCTGTGTTGCATAAGAAAACAGGCTGAGCAGGGGCCAGGGGAGCAAGCCAGTAAGCAGCGTTCCTCCATGGCCTGTGTTCCAGCTCCTGCCTCCAGGTTCCTGCCCTGAGTTCCTACCTTGGGCTCCTGGATGAACTGTGACCCAGGATATATAAGCTAAATAAACCCTTTCCTCCCCAAGTTGGTAGTAGTCAGAGTGTTTTGTCACAGCAATGAAGAAACAAACTAAGACAGGCATCTTGCTCCCCTAAGGGGTTGAACCCTAGAACAGGTTCTGAGTAGTGGAGACATTGTGGGAATTTCTTTTACTATTGCAAATCAGTAACGAAGTGTAGATAGAAAAGGACAGAAGACACTGGTTTCCATCTGTCTTAGTTTGTTTCTTCACTGCTGTGACAAAACACTCTGACCAGTACCAACCTGGGGAGGAAAGGGTTTATTTGTCTTACATCTCCCGGGTCACAGTTCATCAGGGAGCCCAAGGTAGGAACTCAGGGCAGGAACCTGGAAGCAGGAGCTGGAGCACAGGCTA
>NW_008348685.1:2255518-2265061 GCF_000622305.1 Nannospalax galili | reverse complement strand
TCATCAAGAAGATGCCCCTCAGACATGGCCACAGGCCAGTCCAATAGAGGCAATTCCCCGATTGAGGCTCCCTCAACCCAGGTGTGTCAAGTTGACACTAAAGCTATCCAGCACACCATCTTTCAAAATTATGAAAGACATATCCAGCTAAAGGATAAATGACAATTTGGTAGCAGTAAGTGAGCCAGTGTTCCCAAGGGAAGTACCTCAGCATCCAGCAAATCGTCAGTTTCTGTGAGGTAGGACTGTCTTCACTATTCAGGCAGAAACATGGAATTACAGTCTAGGGGTCAACCTTTGGATCTCTTAAGCACCCTATGTAGCTTAAGATTTGTTATTGGAGCCAGACATGGTGGTGCACGCCTTTAGTCCCAGCACTCGAAACGCAGCAGGTGGATCTCTGTGAGTTCAAGGCCAGCCTAATCTATATAGCGAATTCCAGGTCAGCTGGTGCTACACAGAGACCCTGTCTCAAAAAAAAGAAAGGAAGGAAGGAAGGAAGGAAGGAAGGAAGGAAGGAAGGAAGGAAGGGAAAGAAAGAAAGAAAGAAAGAAAGAAAGAAAGAAAGAAAGAAAGAAAGAAAGAAAGAAAGAAAGAAAGAAAAGGAAAGACTTGTTATTGAGCATGGTGGTATAGCCCTGTAATTCTAGCACTAAAGGGACCAAGGCAGAAGGATCATGAGTTTAAGACCAGCCTGGGCTACATAGATAAAGCCGCCTGTCTCAAAAATAATGACTATTTGTTAATAATTCTCTGTTTATTCACCCATAATCAGCAATAATAAATATCACTTATCTAATAGGGTTTGAGGAATATTAAGTGAGTTAAGGCATGCACGCAAAGGACCCAACACAGATTCACAGACATAGGACCTTCTTGCTGTGTGGTTAAAGTCGGAGAGAGGACGAACAACCAGAGGAAGTCCTCAGAGATCCTAATAAGACCAGAGAGCATCACCAAAAAGCTGAGAGCCGTGCAGAGCGCATCACGAGAATCTTGTCATGAAACCATCACACAAGTCCTGGGAGGTGGGTAACATGACTTCCTGGTGTACAAGGAGGAAAACTGTAGCTCCAGAGAATTGTCCACATTTCAAGGAGCTCTTAGCACATTCCCTCTGTGTGAAGAGAGTCCAGGTCCTGAGACTGGATAGGAACCCCAAGACTATGGGGAGCAGAACTGGAGTATAGGCAGGAGCCACCCTGAGGAGAGATGCAAGTGAAGGGGCACCCATAGAGATTGCGGAGGGCAAAAGGCTGCACTGTGGGGGCCTACCATGGCCATGAACGTTGTCCTTCAGACAAATAACTAGGCCTTCTGGGGAAGCCTCCTACCTCAATGTGAGGACAAACCAAGTCCGCAGATGATTCAAGGGTCACCACAGGTGCTCCTAGTGGAACAGAAAGGCTTGTGAGGCTCAAAGAACAATACTTCAGCCAAAAAATAATGGTTTTGGCCGGGTGTGGTGGCGCACACCTTTAATCCCAGCACTCAGGAGGCAGAGGCAGGCAGATCTCTGTGAGTTCGAGGCCAGCCTGGTCCACATACTGAGTTCCAGGACAGCTGGGGCTATGGGGAGACCCTGTCTCAAAAAGACCACAAAAAAAAAAAATTAAGTTATACTTGACTCAGGAGGACATTCCTGAGGAATTGCTGCTCCTCACCAATGGGTGGCTGGATGTGGAGAGCTGCGTTCCAGAATTTCCAAGTGTCAGTTCCATCTACTCATTTGAACTAAAGAAGGGCCCCGCGTTCCCACTGAACACATGTAGAGCAGCACCCTTCACACAATGGTTATAGCTCAATCCTCAGGACCGTCTTCCCTTCTAAGAATGTGCAAATCTCCCGAAGTGTTCTGTTTGTAAATGAGATTTTTTGCTCTCTCTTTGGTTATGGATCTGAAACCGAGGCTGGAATGTGAAGTCCACTAATTCCTGTATCACCTGTGACCAACTTCCCCTCTTCTACTTCCACAGGCTGCTCCGCTCCTCGGCAACATGACAGAGACCTCTGTGTCCCATTACACCCCACTGTCTTCATCTTTCACCTCCGTCGTGTCATACCATACAGGCTGGAAAATTTTACCTGAGGTCAGCAAGAATATTGAAAGGGCCTTGAAAGAGGGGAAGCTTCTGGAACTGGTGTCTGTGATCAAGAAGACCGTGGCAGCATTGTCCCAGACTCCAGTGAGCATCGCTGTGACTGGGGACACAGGCAATGGCATGTCATCCTTCATTAATGCACTTCGAGTCATCGGCCATGAGGAGGCGGCTTCGGCTCCCACTGGGGTGGTGAGGACCACCCAGACGCCGGCCTCCTATTCTTCTTCCCACTTCCCCAACGTGGTGCTGTGGGACCTGCCTGGTACAGGGGCCACAGCACAGAGCGTGGAAAACTATCTGAAAGAGATGCAGTTCAGCCAGTATGGCTTCTTCATCATCACTGCATCTGAGCAGTTCAGCTCAAATCACGTGAAGCTTGCCAAAGCCATCCAAGAGATGGGAAAGAGATTCTATGTTGTCTGGACTAAGCTGGACAGAGACCTCAGCACAAGTGTCCTTTCAGAGATCCGGCTCCTTCAGAATATCCGAGAGAATATCCAGGAAAACCTCCAGAAGGAGAGGGTACAGGAACCCCCTATATTCCTGGTATCCAACCTAGACCCTTTATTGCATGACTTCCCAAAGCTTAGGGACACACTGCATAGAGACCTCTCCAACATCAGGTGCTGTGATCCCTTAGGAACCCTTTCCAGCATCTGTGAGAAGATCATTAACGATAAAGTGGCCTCCTGGAAGGAGACAATAGCCAAGGGGCATTTGAAGAATACTCTTGATATCAGGAATGAGGATGATTTGAGGGAGTGTCTGAAAGCTTTCCGATTGCTCTTTGGTGTGGATGATGAATCACTTCAGCAGGTGGCTCAGAGTATGGGGACAGTGGTGATGGAGTACAAGACCAATATAAAGTCCCAAGACTTGCACACTATCCGCAGAGGGGACTGGAGACTGAAGCTGATGACTTGTTTATTCATGAATGAGCTCCTCCGCTTTCTTGGGTGTCTCCCACGCTTATGTCACTGTGTCATCCACCGGTTTAGACGCGTGAGACACAGACGTGTGCTTGAGTTAGTTGCCCAGGACACCAAAACCATCCTGAGGAAAATCCTGGAAGACTCCATCACCCTTCCCTGAAATCCAGGTTTGGGAATAGCCCGGCGCCTTTATGGTCACATGGAAGTCAGGCTGCCTTGGAATCCCCTTCTTAGTTAGGTTCTTATTTCTCAACTAGAAATCAAGAGATATAGCAACACTTTCATTTTTAGTTGTTAGCCTTAGTCTTTAACGGCTGCACTATCCCTTCAGTCCAAGATATAGCGACACTTTCTATAAGGGCTAGACATTCTTTGAAAGGAGCTAAAATCATTTTACAGCCTCAATCCTAATGCATGTTTCCACTGAAGAGCAAGTAGTTTTCAAAATCATTAAAATTCCTAGCCTGGTATATAGAATTTTTTTCAGTTGTTACTTGTGATATATGTCTAATTCAGTTCAGTTAAAGACATTAAAGGTAATTCCTCTTCATTAAAGCCTTTGTATTTCCTCTCTCCTTCCTTTCCCTAGATACCCTGTTAATGACTCAACTGCAGCAGAGGGACACTTACAGTTCGGAGGTAGAAAGAGAAAATGGTAGTAACTGTTCCTTGGATTCTATTTGATGTTGGAGCCAGGACTCAAGACTGTTCCCGCCTGCAAGGTGTTTGCCCTTCATGCATTCTCTGCCAGGCGCCTAAAAGGGTTATCTTAAGAGGGAATGAGAGTTTATATGAATCAAGGTCATGGCAAAAAGTGATGACATCATCAGACATCAAGCTGGATCACCTGAGGAGAATTTGCTAAGAGTATTTCTTTCAAATATGTGATCAGGGTTCAAGGAGATTACCAGGAAATAATGTTAAAAATTGAGGAAACACAGTGAAGAGCGACGTCCTCCAAGCCTGAAAGGACAAGGTTTTAGTTTGTTTTCTGGTGTCAGAACAAAATATCTGAGGCTGGGTAATCTAAAAGGAAATGAGATTATAACTCAGTGTCAGGGACTGAGAGATGGCTCAGCAGTTAAGAGCGCTGGCTGCTCTTGCAGAAGAACTGGGTTCGAATCCCAGCACCCACCTGGTGGCTAACAACCATACATAACTCCAATTCCAGGGGATCCAATGCCCTCTTCTGGCCTCTGTGGACACAGTGAAACATGGGTGCACTTATATACATGCAGGCATAACACTCATGCACATAAAATAAAAAGGAAGGAAAGAAGGAAGGAAGGAAGGAAGGAAGGAAGGGAGAGAGAGAAAGAGAGAAAGAGAGAGAGAGAGAGAGAGAGAGAGAGAGAGAGAGAGAGAGAGAGAGAGAGAGAGAGAGAGAGAGAGAGAGAGAGAGAGAGAGAGAGAGAGAGAGAGAGAGAGAAAGAAAGATAGATTGCTCTTCTAGAGGACCTGAGTTCTGCTCCCAATACCGACATCAGGGGACACCCAACCGCCTGCAACTCCAGCTCCATGGGAAGCTGATACCCTTTTCTGGCCTCCTCAGGCACCCATACACAAATGGCATACTTTCATACAGATACATGCACATAAATAAAAATAAATATTTTTAAAAGCTCACAGTTTAAAACAAGCATGGTGGTGCACACCTTTAATCCAAGCACTTGGGAGGCAGAGGCAGGCAGATCTCTGTGAGTTCAAGGCCAGCCTGGTCTACATAGTGAGTTTCAGGCCAGCTGGGGCTATAGGGAAACCTGTCTCAAACAAAAACAACAACAACAAAAATTCACAGTTTTAGAAGTGAAACGTCAATTAGTGCATAGCCCGGCCAGGTTAACCTCTGCTGAGGGCCTCATCAAGAATGAAACCAAAATGGTGGGTGCAGGATCACATGTGGAAGAGCTCACACAGGAAACAGGAAGCTGAACAGTTTCAAGGCCCAGGCTCTCCCTTTTTGTAACAACTGACTCTATGACAAATAATCCAGTCCTAGAACGTACCTGTCCTAGTTTGTTCTTCATTGCTGTGACAAAATACTCTGACCAATACCAACTTGGGGAGGAAAGGGTTTATTTGTCTTACATCTCCCAGGTTGCAGTTCATCAGAAAGCCCAAGGTAGGAACTCAGGGCAGGAACCTGGAAGCAGGAGCTGGAGCACAGGCCATGGAGGAACGCTGCTTACTGGCTTGCTCCCCTGGCCCCTCTTCAGCCTGCTTTCTTATGCAACACAGGCCCACCTGCCCGGGGTGGCACCACCCACAGTGGGCTGGGCCCTCCCACATCACTCATCAAGAAGATGCCCCTCAGACATGGCCACAGGCCAGTCCAATAGAGGCAATTCCCCAACTGAGGCTCCCTCAACCCAGGTGTGTCAAGTTCACACTAAAGTTATCCAGCACAGCACCATTAGTCCTTTTGAGGGACTGTGACCCCATGATCTAGTTACTTTCCACTAGGAGCCCTTCCTAAATGTTCCACCATCTCTACATTACCACACTGGGGACCAAACTTCTGCACGTGATCCTCCAAGATACATAAAATATATCCAATGCGTGACAAGCCAAGAGTGGTATATTACTGGCCTCTGGCAAAGGGAGATGTCTACATACAGCTTTATGAAGCTGTGACTGTGGGGGAGGGAAGTCACCTGGCCCCAGCTGCCTGACAGGGGGAGTGGGAGGACTTGAACTCCTGGCCTCACGTCCCTCACTTCTATTCTGCCTATGCTGCCCATTGGCCACATTCCCAATAGCTTCTGGAAGAGGTGTTCATGCTTTTGACATTGCAACATGACACTTCCATCTATAAATATATCGGGCCTCTTCATACCTCTCCTGGGATGCATGCAGATGCAGAACTGCTGCATGGACATGCCTGTGAGGGTGAGATGACCCAGGGATGCAGTCCCTGCAGTCAGCCATTTGCCTGCCTAACAGCACAGGAGGACAGAGAATGGATCTGGACATGTACAGAGCATAGCCAGCCCTGCAGTGTTTGAAAAACGATCTCAAAGCAAGCACAGGTCAGAACCTTTAGTACAGAAAATGGTGAAGAACCAATTAGACAGCAACTCTGGATGCCAACTGTGACAGTAAAACCATATTCATGACTCAGGCTGCTGACCCTAATACAGTTTTACAGGCCCATAGCTGAATACATTGCAAGTGTGCTATTGCTCAGAACATCCAGAGTTAAACTGGTCTCCCCCACTCATCTGTTCTCGGTTCACAGTGTGTCCCTTCTTTATCATTTCCTACCTCAAATCACTCACTGGTCCAGGGGCCAAGACAAAGAGTGACAGCTGGGCGTGGTGATGCAATCCTGTCACCCCAGAGGCAGGGAGGTGGAAGCTGGGAAATACATTTGCACCAGCCTGGGTTATAGTGAGTCCCAGGCCAGCCTGGTTCCTGGATGAGGCAACGACAAAGCAAGACCCTATCTCGAAGGAAGAATACGAAAAAGATGAAAAGCTCCATCTGCTCTTTATCCACACAGAACATCGCAGAATACCTTGGCAACTCAACTGCTACGAAGAACACAAATGCATCTCTCCCTCACTGACAAATTCTTACCTAGACTGTTGAAGCTGCTTAATGTGTGTCATTCCTGCAGTCCCGTCTCCGTACACCCAGACAGATTTGACTGCCATTATATGTGTATATGGTATGTGTGCCTGTAGACACACACACACACACACACACACACACACACACACACACACACGACTAGCTGTCTCAGTAGGCAGGACATAGTTCCAGTTTTCACTTGCCTCTCTACACTTGTCCCCAAGGTGATAGTGTCCCTTCTGCCAATCAGATCACTAGGAACTCTCAAGGCGGCTCTCCTATTGTTTCCCATCTGAGCTTGCACTCCTGATGCCAACAACAGTTTTATTTGCAGTTTTCCAGAGGCACTGAGCTGCCTCATCTGTTTTTATCTTTGCTAATGACCACTTCTTCATCTCAAAGACTCTTCTCTTCTTTGGCCCAGCATACACATAATACACACATATATACATGTACACCACTTCCTCTGTGAAAAATCTTTCATTAGTGGGGGATGGTGGTACATGTCTTTAATCGCAGCAATCAGGAAGCAGAGGCAGGTGGATCGTTGTGGTTTTGAGGCTATCCTGGTCTACAGAGAAAGTTCCAGGCCAGCCAGGAATACACAGTGAGGGCCTGTCTGAAAGAAAGGAGAGAGAGAGAGAGAGAGAGAGAGAGAGAGAGAGAGAGAGAATTGCTTCTTTCACCAAAAGATAGAGGCCAACCAGCCAACCAAGCAGAAAGTAGTCTCAAGGGAAAGGGAAGACCCTCATCAGGAGCAGCGCTGGTGTTTGCCTCTCTCCCACCCCAACACTCCTGGTCTCTTCCCACTGTGCCTTGGCAAGGCCAAGCCCACAGTTCTGTTGACTTTTGTATTAGTTACTTTTCTGCTATCTCTCCATTTTTGCAACCTTCCACAAACCTATAATCCCAAGACAACTTGGTCTTCTGTGTTGGATGAATACCATCAGTTGGGCATCAGGTACCAAGAAAAAGAGAAGGAAGTACTATTATCTGTAAGAAGGCCTTAAGAGAATCTGCCCATGCAACCACCAACAATTGACAGTAGATGGCGCCAACAGCCCAAGAGGACAATGCTTCTGGCTACTAAATTTAGATTTATATTTATATAAAGAAAGGCTCTCCTTATGTTACCCTAGCTGGTCTGGAAACCTCTATGTAGACCAGGCTAGTCTCGAACCCAAGTGCTGGGATTAAAGATGTCCAACCACCACACCTGGCTTGAATTATGTGTGTTTTGTTTTGTTTGTGGTTTTATTTGGTTTGGTTTGGCTGGGTTTTTGAGACAGGGTCTCCCTGTAGCCCCCAGCTGTCCTGGAACTCGCGATATGGACCAGGCTGGCCTCCTTCTCACAGAGATCCACCTGCCTCTGCCTCCAGAGTACTGGTATTAAAGGCGTGCGCCACCACAACTTTTATATATATATATAAAATATATATATATGTTTTTCAACTTAATGTGGTTTATGTGTATGTTTTAGTGACTATATCTTGCTATGTTGCCACAGCTGGCCTCAAACCCCTAGGCTCAGGAAATCCTCCTCCCTCAACCTCCTGAGTAATTTGGACCACCATGCCTGTCATGGAATAGAATTTTGTAGAACTGGCAGGATTCGGTAAAAAATTAAAAGCAGGGATGCAAATCTGTTAATACAGTTGAAGAGTTTCATGATCTGGACATGACTATCATGTATGTGTAACAAGGAATGCTCTCACTTAACCCATATTTTATGTAAGTGGGCATTGTGATAGGAAGTTATCCATTAGGCATCCTCTGAACCAGGGTTTGGAGGCATGTAGTCTTTTCATACACCTGTCTCCAGCACTTTCCAGGGCAGAGAGGACGGAGGGTGCAAGTTGCCTGGTCCTCGCATTGGGTAATTTCTTGGAGGAGCCCACAGAGTCTTGGGTGAGTAGATGGTAAGATCACCAATTCATCTAGCCTATGACTTTCTCATTTTCCCCCAGTTCTGTGGGAGCCGTGAGAAGCTTTCCTGTTTTGTTTCACACTAAACATTCTGGACTTTGACCAGGCATCCCTTTTAGCTTGGCTAGTGGGCATGACTTTCTTATGGACTGGCATAAGTGTATGTGGGAATCCTAGCAAGAGAACTTGGTGGCAGGGGCTGGAGAAATGGCTCAGCAGTTAAGACTGACTAACTCACTGGTCTTGCAAAGGACCTTGTCTCTGTTCCCAGCGTCCACCTGGAAGCTCACAGCCATCTGGAACACCAGTTCCAGGGAATCTGACCCCCTCTTCTGGCCTTCAGGGGCACTTCATGCACATGGTTGCACATACATACATGCAAGCATACACATAAAATAAAAATAAAATATTTTAACCTGCAGAAAGAGAGTGAGAGAGAGGAAGTTGTGTGGGGTTACCATGTGGGTTGGTTAGTCAGGAATATCCTGGCACCATTTTCTAAAAGAAAGAACACGTGGGCCTGGCATGGTGGCACACACCTTTTGATCCCAGCACTCCAGAGGCAGAGGCAGGCAGATTGCTGTGACATTGAGGCCAGCCTGGCCTACTTAGAGAGTTCCAGGCCAGCTGGGGCTACAGGGAGACCCTGTCTCAAGAACCCCAAAACAAAAAGCTGTGTCTACAACAAAATCACAAGTAAAGACAGACATAGCAATGCAGGGCAAAACCAACAGCAAAAAGGGAAGATTCCATTCATCAAATAGTGATGGTTATATTGAAGTCATGGATTTGCAGGTTTTTCCTATAAATGTTCCTAAACTTTGCTAAATTTTTAACCGATTTTTCTCTAATCAAGGGTCTTTCCAATCTTTTTGAGACAGGGTTTCCCTGAACCACAGCTGGCCTGGAACTCCCTATGGAGTCCAAGCTGGCCTCAGTGTCACAGAGATCTGCCTGCCTGTGCCTCCCAAGGTCGGGGGATTAAAGGTGTGTGCCACCAGGCCTGGCT
>NW_008348685.1:2236728-2253005 GCF_000622305.1 Nannospalax galili | reverse complement strand
GCCACTGTTTTTTTTTTTGTTATTTGTTTTTTTTTCTCATTGCAGCTGGTTTGTCTGTTAGTTTGTTTATTTGAAGCAGGGTCTCCCTGTAGCCCCAGCTGTCCTGGAACTCACTATGTAGACCAGGCTGGCCTTGAACTCACAGAGATCCGCCTGCCTCTGCCTCCGGAGTGCTGAGACTAAAGGCATGCACCACCACACCCAGCTAGCATATGGATGTTTTACCTACATGTATATAAGTGCACTGTGTGTGTAGTGTTCATGGAGGTCAGAAGAGGGCATCAGATCCCCTGGAACTGGAGTTATGGACTGTTGTGACCATATAGGTACTGGGAACCAAACCCAGGTCCTCTGCAAGAGCAACCAGTGCTCTTTTTTGTTTGTTTGTTTTTTTGGTCTTTTTGAGACAGGGTCTCCCTGTAGCCCCAGCTTACCTGGAACTCACTATGTAGACCAAGCTGGCCTCAAACTCACAGAGATCTGCCTGCCTCTGCCTCCCCAGTGCTGGGATTAAAGGCATGCACCACCACTCCCAGCTTAATTGACTAACATTTAACAGAAACAAGTAGTAACGCTGCCTGCCTCTGCCTCCCCAGTGCTGGGATTAAAGGCATGTACCACCACTCCCAGCTTAATTGACTAACATTTAACAGAAACAAGTAGTAAAGTATGACCAAATTTGTAGTTACCCCCTTGTCCTTTATGGACAATAGCGCTCTGCTCACTAATAGTTAACAAGCTCCTGTCCTTGACTCACTAAGAGTTAACAGAATTCTCTGGACTTGGTTGATGTAAAGACTTGAGGAGGGGGCACACTGCTCCCAGGATGCTGGGAAGACTAGACAGCTGTCCTTGGTGTGCCAGGCAGGTAGGTGTAGCTCCCCCATATGTTTCTGCATACATCAAAGGAGGTCTGTTACTGGGCCTTTGCCATGGCCTTGGGTGTGCTGTGCTGTTTTCTCGCCATTGTGATGAGAAAGTTCCTGTGTTTTGCACAGCTTGAGCACTCATCATATGTAAACTGTGTGAACTTCAAACAGAGCTTCTAATAAAAGCTCTCGAGAGGACAGTGAAAGTGCTCTTGAGCAGACAGATGTCAAGAGTTTCCTGGTCTAAACTCAGTTTTTCAGCATCAGTCAAGCAGGGGGGCTATGCAGTAGCAGGGGGTCCAACACCCTCTTCTGGCCTCCACAGGCATTGCCTGCATGGGTGCACTTACAAACATACAGGCAAATCACTCATATACATAAAATAAAAGTAATTTGTTTTAAAAAGTCAGGTACTAGACTAGAGAAATCAAGAACAAACTGTTAACTGCTTGTTTTATTCAATGTTGCACATTTTATTAATTGGAATCCACTAAGTCATTTCAGGGTGATTGAGGACATTCAGGTGTAAGTCCCTGGACTGTCAACATTCATTAGGCAAAGATAAGCCTCTTCAACAACAGTGGCTCTCAAAGGTACCCAGTGTTTTAAAGCTTATGTTTATCCACCTGTGATTTCACTAAACCTATCAAAGATCAGTGCAGCAGAAAGCCTTATCCTCGTTTCATAGTGGAATGAAAGCTCAGAGAGGTCAAGTGACCTGCCCAGGACCTCACAGCTGACAAGTGACAGGATCTGAATGCTGTCTGCTTACCTCAGGGACAGTGCTTCTACTGAAACCAGCTGAAAGGCAGTGTCTGGTCCACCTGCTTCCCTGTGTGACTCCCCAGTGCACAGGGGTGCCTGCCAGATAAGGTATGCCCTGAAACTTCAGGCCAAAGTCAGGAAAAATGTGCCACACAGCCTGGTAGGGTGGGGCCTGAATACCTTCGCTCCAGAGATTAAGATCTAATTCAGGTGGCTCCTAGCACCTGACCCTCTCAACTCCTAGGCACTTAGACACCTCAAAGGCATGGGTCCTGGGTGGCCACACCTTGCAGAGAAGGCAGCAAGAGGCCATGTTCTAGAAGAAGGTGTCCCATCCCAGTGCCCCATACAAGCCTGTGGGAGCCAGCATCAGGTAGCCCTTAGCTCCCAGTAGCTGTCAACATCTCCAAAATGGCCTACTTCACCCTGGCCAAAAGGACACATGAATCCAACGGAGAACAGCTCCATACGTCAGACTAGAGTTAGACCTCGAACACATGGCTTCTACATTCAGACTATATACCTTATGTACCTCAGAGTCAATCAGAATTGAAACCACCCTTGTGTAGGAGGGTTCTTTGGTTTCCTGGTGATGGAAGTTACAGTAATGGTGCACATTAGGACTTGGCATGCCTGCCATGCACTAGGTCCTCTGCTGAGGTCCAGAAGAGGATGTTGGATCCCCTGGAGTTCTGGAGTTACAGGCAGTTGTGAGCTGCCCAACATGGGTGCCAGGAACCAAAATTGTCCTTTAGAAGAGCAGCAAACACTCTTAAACACTGAGCCATCTCTCCGATCCTGTTTTTTTAATTTCTTCAATGTAGTATGTACCTGTATGAGTATATGCACACATGGGTGCAGATGCACATGCAGAGACCAGAAGAGGGCATCTCATCCCTAGGAGCTGGAGATATACGCATTTGCCAGACGCCCAGCTTGTTACTTGGGTGTTAGGATCTGAACTCTGGTCCTCATAATTGGGCAGCAAGTGGAGAGCTGTGTAGCAGAAACCCTCAGACGTGTCCTTTTGCAGTCAGAACAGGGAGTCAAGAATAAGTCCAGCCACTCCTAGAGATGTACTCACAACCTGTATTTCCAGTTCCCCTCCTGCTCCCAGGGGAGCACTAAGCAGGGAACAGCCCACTACTGCCCTTCCAGCTTGGTAGACAGTCAGTCAACTAAGAAGACAAGGAGCCTGCCTACTGAACCCCTCCAGGGCAGAGGCTAAGCAGGCCTTGACATCAGGATGCTCTGCAGTTAGCATACATTTGGCAAGTTCCAGAAAGGGTTTGTCAGGCCTGTGGCACTGCTAGCTGCATCTGTAAAATTATGTGTTGACCTGTGTTTCACAATTCCGGAACCGTTGATCTTTTTACCCACTGATGCTGGAAGCCTAGGTACCTGTGAGAACACATGTCGGGTGTCACTGGTCAAGGATGCACATATCAGTGTGTACCATCAGGCAAAGGAGTGCCGGGGGAATAGCAACATGTGCACTGCTGTCCCGGCCTTTTCCCTCTTGTATGAGTCAAGGGTTTCCAGATCTAGTCAGGCAGTCTTCTGAGCCAGACTACAGAGCTCCTCCTTCATTAAACAACCCAGTCAGACTAACTGGATCCAGAGGTCTCTTGACCCCATCAAGGCAGAGCCAGGAGCTGTCAAGAAGGCAAAGTGATAGGAACCTGGTTGATCCAGGGCCAATCCTGACCCGGTGCAGCAGGACCAGAGTTTAGAACCAAAAACCCTTTTATATAGGGTGGTAACCCATGTGGTTCGAAGCACCCCTGTTAAGAGTTCGGCGTTTGTATGATGGAGGGCCATCTCTTCTCTGTTCAGGACAAATCCACAAGAGTATAACAAGGAGGGAAGGGATGCCAAGAATCCAAGGCATCTCCCACCCACAGGGCCTGTTTCCTCAGTCTTCAGTACCTCCAGGGTTCCCAGCAGCCTGGGGCAGGAGTGTGGAGGGCTGGTCCAAGGCTCAGTAGGTGGCTCTGTCCCAAGAAGAGGAGTTTCCCCGCTGCTCATCCATCCCCTCCTAAAACGCTGTGCAGAGTCTCTCAAGGCCAGATTCGTAAGTAGGTGCCAGTGGAGCAAACAGAGAAAAGAGGAAACACACGCTCCTGGAAGTTGACACGGAAGGTGTAGAGGTGCCGCATGTCCTCCACCGCGTAGAAGGACACGGCCCCCACCTCCAGGTCCAGCGCCACCCGCACCCGGGACAGGTGTCCACAGCTGAGGGGCGTCCGCTCAGGGCTGGTCACCGCCCAGTACTGGCCGCTGTTGAGCTGCAGGGCCCAGACGCCCTCCTCGGGGGTAAAGGGGATGAGGCCCTTGCGACGCACGCTCTCTCGGGCCACCCCGAAGGCCCAGCCGTCCTTGGAGCCCACCTCCACCTCCCAGTGGTGCCGCCCGGAGGAGAAGCCGCAGGACGCCAGCACCCGGGTGTTGGTGTCGAAGCGGCAGGGGTGGCTGGGCAAGTCCTGGGCCCGCTGTCCAAGGCGCACGCTCTTCAGGTCCAGGGACAGGATGAGGCGGGGGTTGGCCGTGTTGGGGTCCAAAGTGAGCTCCACTGCCGGCAGAGAAAGGAGAGGTGCCCCCTAGTTACAAGTTACAAAGTTACATTCATTCATTCTCATTCTCTCTCTCTCTCTCTCTCTCTCTCTAGCACTTATTAAAATCAAAGATGCAATGTGGATCTGAGTTCAAAGAGGTCAACAATACTGATTTCAAGGACAGTTGGGGAGCCAGGATGGTGGAGAAAGCCTGTAATCCCAGCACTTGGGAGGTGGAGGCAGATGAATCAGTATTCAGCCATCCTCAGCTACATAGCCAGTCTGAGCAAGCCTGGGCTACATGAGACCCTGTCTCAAAATACAGACAACTGGGAAAATTTGAAAATTAGATACTGGAAAGAAGCATCACGTTCTCTAAATGTGATGGTTTTGTACTGTGTTTTTAAAGTCTTTATCTTGCCCAGTGGGGTGACGCAAACACACCCTTAGTCCCAGCACTCCTGAGGCAGTAGCAGACAGATGTCTGAGTTCAAGGCCAGTCTGGTCTACGTAGTGAGTTCCAGACCAGCCAGCATAAATTCTGTCTCTTTAGAGATAGCACACTGAGGTATTTATGGAAATATAGAATGATGGTATATGCAATCTGCTATAAAATGACCCAATGAGAACTGGGCACAATGTCTGTGAAAATATTAGCAACAATTTGCTAATTATTGATGATGTATGATGAAAACACATATAACATACAGCTGGGCCTGGCGGTGCACACCTTTAGTCCTAGTACTCGGAGACTGAGGTTGGTGGATCTCTATGTGTTCAAGGCCAACCTGGTCTACAGAGTGAGTTCCAGGCCAAACAAAACAAAACAAAACAAAACAGAAAACACACAGCATGCATTATGGTCTTCTCTACTTTTAAATATGTTTGAAAATTTCCACAAGAAAGGGCTAAAACATGCACTCATGCACTGTCTGGTGAGCACTACTGTGTTCCTGGCCCTGGAATACCACAGAGAACGAGGCAGATGAGCCTCCTTGCCCCTCTGCAGCTTCTTCCTAGCTGAGTGAGGAGAAAGGCAGTGAGTGATCAGCCGAAGGAAGCGGGGCCATACTGACAGGGGCCGCCCCGCTGCAGGGCTCTGAGCAGAGGACAGCCATGGCCTCAGACCCTCCCCAGGTAAACCCAGTGCCCCTCCCGCCCCTGGGTGTTAGATTACACATCCCAGAGCTCGGCAGGACCGCAGTTTCCCTATTTCCATTGCCCCCCACCCCTCCCCCGCTTCCCACACACAACCCCCAACCCTAGAAGAGGTCTTCATCCGTAGAGGTAAGGGAGAGAGGCTCATCCAAGAGACTGAAAACACTCCTCTGACCTAAGTGGCCTGAGACCAGGGCACTCCAGCTCTAATCACCCACAATTTCCAGGCCAGTGGATACCACTGCCACCAGAGAGGTCAGAGCTACCACAAGAGGCCCAAGAAGGCAGCAGACTGGTCCAGTCACTTGGGAGGGTGGACAGAAGGAATCAAGCACCTTTAAAGCCCAGAGTGACAGCCTCCAGTAGGGGGCAGGTCCCTGCTTGGCCTGTCTGTACACATAGTCACAGTCCCCACCCATACCTTTTTCCTCTTTCTCCAGCTCTTCCTGAAGATCCTCTGAGGAGAAACAAAGCAGGGTGTGTGTGAATGGCACTGGGGATCACCTGACAGGAAACTCCCTCTCCCAACACTTAAAGTCCATCCAACACAGATACTCTGGAGACCAAGAGCTGAGGTGTGTGCAGAGCCAAGCATCAGGCAAAGGGGCCATACTCCCAAGTATGCTAGCTGCACCCCTTCCCTCTTCCCTATCTCTTTTTGCAGCTGGTCTAACCTGAGCTTTCCTTCCTTAGCCCTCTTTCTGCCCTAGTACTCTTCCAACCTGATTGTCCCTGTGGGAAGGAGCATGCCCAGGGGTGAAACCCCAGAGAGATTCAACTGTCAATACCACCTCAGCATGCCCTAGCCCTTGTGTCCTCTTCTAGAAAGACATGAACCAGCAGGCACACATCACCTCCACCCTACGCTGCATGGCCCAGCCCACGCCCAGACCCTTACCTTTGAACTTCTTCAGCAGCCCTTTCAAGACAAAAGTCTTGAGGGAAACATTCCACACTTTATTTTTCATCTCAGATGAGACTGTGGTCGGCTTGGAACCCGGCACACTGCTACTCCTGCAGGACAGGGACCCTGATGAAGTCCCAAGAATGCTGTCCTATGCCCACTGGGCTGTGACAATTAGTTTCTGAATTCTTGTTGCCCCAAGGTCTATGTGTTAAAGGCTTGACTGCCAGTCTGTGTCACTATCAGGGGATGGGGAACCTTTAAAAGGTGGGACTTGGTGGAAGTTAGTTACATAATGAAAGGATTGCCTTTTTAAAATTTATCTATTTATTTATTTTGAGACAGGGTCTCACAGAGATTGCCTGCCTCTGCCTAGGAGTGCTGGTATTAAAGGTACACACTGCACACCTGTTGCTAAGAATTGCTTTTGAATAGGATATTCAAAAGGGCTCTCTCTCTCTTTCTTTCTTTATCTATCATCTATCTATCTCTTTCTCTCTCCTCAGTTGCTTCCAGTAAGAGGAAAAGGGAGAGTCAGACTTTATGCAGGGATTCCCAAAGCCATACAGGTGGGCTTATACCTCCGAAGGTACCCAGCTAATAAAGTAAGGTATGGGGATCAGGAAGTGAGAGATGGGCTTTGGATGAAGAGATTGCTCAGTGGGAGGGAAAGCCAGATTGGAAAAATCAAAGAACTGTGGAACTGTTGGGTTCACTTACTTGCTTAGTGTGTTTTTGAATTCCTGGAGGAAAAGATAGAAGAAAACCAAATCAGCATTAGGTAACCTCCACTCACTTTTGAGAAAACAAGACTTGTCCCCTATCCTCTCCAGCAGAAAATAAGCCATGCCCCACTGAACACAGCTGAGAGTAGTTTCCAGCTGGGGCTGGCTGCTGAGTGTTATGTCAGCTCAGGGTACCTTTTAATCCAAGTCATAGATTTGCAAAGCTTTCATTGTAAAATCATCCCTGGAGCTGACATGTGACAAGACCCAGAGTTTGCCTCTCCTAGGAACCACTTCAAGCAAGTCACTATGTCTTTTTGTTGTTGTTGTTGTTTGCTTATTGTGTCTGAGACAGGCTCTCAAGTAGCTCAGGCTGGCCTCAAACTGGATATGTAGCAGAGGATGGCCTTGGACTCCCAATCCTTCCACTTCTACCCCCCCAAGTGCTGGGATTCCAAGTGTGGACCATACCATACAACAGACTAGTGTCTTTTCTATGACTGTGCTTGACCCTTTTGTGGTTTATCCGTGGGCTGATGACTTTTTTCCTTGATGAAATAGAATAGCATAGAGTGCATTAAGGTGAATTTGGATTGCACTGAGATTTTTGTCTCAAGTACATGTATAACAGAATACAATGTAAGGTAAATTATTACGGCTTACGAATGTTTTATCATAGCCCTTTAGACTTCCAACCCCAGGGAATTGAGAGCCCCTATCTGTGATCCCCTTCCTCACAGGATCTGACTGTTCTCTAGCAGCCTTTCTAATGCTTAGGGAAGTTGCCTCAAGGCCCTGGCTGAGCCAGACTCACCTGGAGGAAGTCAAGGTCTGGCTTCTGAGTTGTCTCCTGGATCTGACTGCTGAGTTTGGACAGCTGAGTAATCTCACTCCCCAACCGGGCCAGGTTCTCATTCTGCTTCTGTGTCACTTCCCAGGACAGCAGCTCCAGACGGCCCAGGAGCCGGCTCTCCTGCTCCACCAGGAAGGCCCGCAGTGCCTGGAACTCTGCCCCCACCTTCTCTTTCTCTGCTGCCATCTGCTTCTGTCTCAGGAGAAGAGGAGTTGAGGTGAGGGAACATGGGTGTCACATTTCGACAGGAGCGCTGAGGCATCCTCCAGGGCAGGGTTGTAACCCCTCACTGGGAGATCAGAGGAAGAGCCACACATGCGCACTGTGTGTACCTCTTATTTATTTAGTTTTTATGTGTATGAGTGTTTTGCCTGCATGTATGTAAGTGCACCCATGCTGTGCATTGCCCACAGAGGCCAGAAGAGGGCATCAGATCCCCTGGAACTGGTGTTAAGGATGACTGTTACCTGCCATGTGGGTGTAGGGAATCAAACCCAAGGTCCCCTGCAAGAGCAGCCAGTGCTCTTAACTGCTGAGCCATCTCTCCAGCCCCAGTCTTGATATCTTGATTTATTATTTTTTTTTACATGAACACACTGCTGTGGCAAGATCCTAATACAGTAAGCAAGGCCTTTCATGGCTAGTGACAAGTAAGATTTTTTTTTTTTTTGAGAAGTAAGAATTTTGTCCCCACAGCACAAGCTCAGTTATAAGCAGTCCTCTCCCCTGACAACTCCAGAGAAAAGGGAGAAACAGATGGAAAAGGAGGAGACTGTGAGAGAGAGAGAAGTCAGGGCTCAGATCATGACTCCTAAGACTTCCCACAATGCCCCTGACTTACTAACCTCCATCATCAGACACTGGACAAACAGCAGGAGCACAGTCTGCTTTAATCCACTCGCCCCTGACAACCCAAGAGGTGGCACACGTCTCATACCATTTTACAGGTGAGGAGACCCACTGCTGATCATTAACAATCCAGGATTCTAACACCAGGAGGCTGACAGTAGAGTCTGAACTTCCATCAACAACACAGCATTGACCCCAAGGCAACAACATAAGTGAAAGTGTTTATTGAAATACCTCTTGCTGTCTGTGCCTGGAAGTGCATCACAGTGCTCAGGAGACTGAGACAGGAAGTACAAGGGGAGCCTGGGCTACATAATGAGACTTTTAAAACGAGGAGGGCCAGGAGTGGTGGAGCATGCATGCCTTTAATCCCAGCACTCAGGAGGCAGAGGCAGGGGTATCTCTGTGAGTTCAAGGCCAGCCTGGTCTACATAGTGAGTTCAGGTCAGCTGGGACTACAGGGAGACCCTGTCTCAAAAGGACAAAAAAAAACAAAAAACAAAAAAAGAAAACAACCAAACAAAAAAAAAAACTGGAAGAGGAAGAGGAGGAGGAGAGGGAGGGAGGGAGGGAGGGAGGAAAGGACCTGAGCTAACACACTTGCTCTATCTTGCCACGTGATGTCCTCCATTCTGTTACATCATGAAAAGCTGAGCGGCTGCTGGCACCATCTTTTTGGACTTCCCGTCCTCCAGAACTGTGAACTAAGTAATTTCTTTTTTTTATAAAGTAAGTTAGTCAGTAATGTGTGATAGCAGGAGAAAACAGGCTTCTGGAGACAGAAGGCTTCACCCAGTGCTGACAACCCAAAGCATCTCCAGACAGTACTAGATGGACCCCAGGGTTATTAAGGGCATTTTCAGATGACAGTATCCCCTCTCCCTGCCCTCTACAGTGCTGGGGATCCAACCCAGGGCCTTTCACATGCCAGGCAAGTCCTCCACCCCTGAGCCACAGTTCCGGCCCTCCCTCCTTTTTGTTGTTTAGCAATAGTTGAACGGATCTCTGTTGTTTCATCAAACCTGTATTTTATAATTGTAAATGATGTTTGGGTCAGAAGTAGGGTTAGGAGGGAACAGAAATGGAAGGTGCTCAGCAACATCATGGGGAGTTGGGTCAGAGCTGAGAAGTTTCCCAGGCCATATAGAATGTCCTCTGAGTTGTGGATATAAAACAAAGACTGAAGAGCTACACAGGTACTCCTCTCTCCTGAAAAGGTGGAATGAAAGTCTAGAAGAGTAAACTTTGTCTTGGGGAGGGAAGTGAATGATCAGATGTGAAGGCCTAGGACAGCCAATGGACGCAGGGGCAAAACCAGTTAAGAGTCAGGAGAGAACCCTGCGGAATCTGAATTCCAGAGTCGTCCCTTTCCCTTCCTGACCTTCAGAAAAGGAGAGTAAGGCTGTCAAGGTGTCTCAGCAAGTATTGAACATCTGGCAACCTGAGTTCAATTCCCAGAACTCATGTAAAGGTGGAGGGCAAGAACTGACTCCATGAAGTTGTTCTCTGACCTCCTCACACAGGCCATGGCACATGCACTCTCCCCGCCCCCCACAATACTAATGATAATAAGTACAAATTTTTAAAAAGAGTAAGAGTGTCCTCAAGTTCCTCTCCTCTGGCTCCCAGCGAAATCAACAAATGGCTTTGCCCTAACAGGCCTTCATGGGTCCTCTCACTCTTTCAGTCCCATTTATTGAGCTAGAAACTGAATTTTCAAGGTAGAAAACGACAGTGGCTCATGTTTGTTCATCGTGATCAGAACAAACCTAATTTCACCTTCCTTTGAAATTGGAGATACAGGACACCAGGGCTGCACAGTCCCCGAGTTTCCAGGCCTCCTGCCATCTGCCAGAGCCAGGAGCAGCTCTGATAACCCTGGAGTACTTCCTCTCTTCACCTCAACTCCAAAATCAAAACTCTGAAAAGGTACACTTTATATTGTATTTATGTTTCCACTTAGTATGGATAATCATGTGTTTCTCTGAAGAAATATTAATGTATTCAGTTACAAGATGTTCTGCAGGTCCTAATAGGCTTGTTAGGTCCTAATAACTGTACCTCCTAATTCACTGGACATTTCCAGTTGAAGCCAGCTGTTCTACAATGATTATTTGAGCAGTCCCTTTCACTTTTAAAAGCTTTGGTTTGTAGAAATGTTGTGGTTATCCTTCATAACATGTTCCTTCTTATCTTTCTGGAATCTATCCTGTTGTACACACACACACACACACTCACACACACACCAACCCTGGTCACCCACACCCCTATGCCTCTCACACTTGGACTCACCAGGAGTTCTTTGCTCTCCCTCTCTTCGGTAGATCGGAACACCTCATAGTCTTCCAGTTCCTTCTTCAAGGCCTTCAGCCTAGACTCCAGCAGCTCCTGCAGTATGAAGGGAGACATTGTGGGGAGAGGATTCTGGAAACCCTCTAGAGCCTTTCAGGAGAAAGTAAAGGCTTTGCTTTTGGATCAGGAGGCAAGGTGAAGGCGTCTCTGGGTGTCAGGGTGAATGAACCCAGCCTGTGCAGACTACACCTAGGGGTACAGAGCAAACGCGGAGTACAGAGCAAACAACTCAGGAGCACTCTAAAGGCCCAGGACTCTCACTTCCCCAGGAGTATCAGTCACAGGGTCTACAGTGAAACTCATCCCCGCCACCAGATCAGCCCAGTAATTCACCTTGTCTTCTCATCTGCTCTCCTCCCAAGCAACAGAACGTCCCCAGCTGGAGTCGCTGGATGAGAACAAGACAGCCAAGACTGGGGGCTGTGGTGCCCTATGATATTGCTGTCCAGCAAAGAACACTCAAAGGAGTGGGGAGGGTCTGCCTTGAATCCATGAGTCTGGCCCAGCCCAGACCACTGGAGGTGTTCCACTTAACCCAGGAGCCCCACACCAAAACCTCTTGGCAAGGTCTTCTCAACGGGGCCCCCTATGAAGTGGATGCTTTGAGTAGAGCCACGCCCCTGGGAAACGGGTGAGAGTGGGGACAAAGGTTGTGTGGGTGTTACAGAGACTTTCTCCTGCGCAAAGAGTCTCAATAATGCAGACTTAACTAAAGGTTGGGAACAGACAAGAATACAGTCTCTAGCATCTCAAGGTCCCTGGAAGCATTGCCCAGGCCGCCCTGTATCAGGCTCAGAAGGAAACTCGGTGTATTGCAGGGGGGACCAGGAGAGACCGCGGCCCTGGATGGCGGACAGAAGGCGAGGACTCCCCACCTCTCTGGCCTCTCCAGTCTGCCTGTCTGTGGTCTGCACGGTAGGTGGGAAGGCTGGACCAGACAGAGCCCAGGGTCGCGGAGCTGGGCTGGCTGGGCCCTACGCTCACCTTGGCCTCCTGCACTGCCTCCTCCAGCGGCAGCACCGCGTGGGCTCGGTGCTCGCGGGCGCGGTCGCACACCACGCAAATGGCGCGCCCGTCGTCTTGGCAGTAGAGCTTGAGCTGCTCTCCGTGCTGCGCGCAGCGGGCGGCGGCGCCGGGGGCGGTGGCGGCCGAGGTCCCGCGCTCCCCGGGCAGGCTGAAGCGCCGAAGCAGCGTGGCCACGGCGGCCAGCTGCCGGTTAGGCCGCAGCTGGCTGGGGCGCGCGGGCTCCCGGCACTGCGGGCAGGGCAGCGGGCAGGGCAGCGCGCGGGTAGTCCCCGCCCCGGGATGCTCCCAGCAGCGCGCGATGCAGGCTCGGCAGAAGCTGTGGCCGCACTCCACCGACACCGGCTCCCGGAAAAGCTCTAGGCAGATAGAGCAGGTCGCCTCGCCCTGCAGCTCTGCCGCCAGAGCCAGCGCCTCGGCCCCCGCGCCGGGCCCCGTCCGCGGCCCCACGGCGGCCATCGGTGTCCTCGGTACAGGGAGGGCCCTGGATGCTACAGGACGTGGCTCCGAGCTGGGCGGCCCCGCCTGGCCTCACTGGAGGAAGGAAGGGCGGGGCGACACCGAGCAAGCTGAGAAGTGAGCCGAGGGTACTCCTAGGGGGAAGCGGAGGCGGGGGTGCACCTTCAAAGACGGGACAGCGCGCTGTACCCTCGCTCTAGGTACCCACAGCCCCCACCCTCGCCCTTCCCTCTGTCACCCCCCACCCTCCCTCAGCCTCTCTAGGCCGCCCCAGTACGATCCAATCCGCAGTGGAAACTGGCTGGGACAGGTGAGCACACCAGCCCAGCTGGGCTCCACTCCCGGTTGCCAACCGAGGTTGACCCTGCACTACAGGGCAAAGGCCTGGCATCGGAGCACGGTGTCAGGTTCCCCAGGCACCGGTTCATCCAGGCACTTCGCTGAGCTAAACTTAGGGTTTGGAATTTGGCCCTTTCTCCCCAGCCCCCAGCACAGCTTGTGTCCACTTTTGCAACTCCATCTCTTGCAACCGTCTTCCTCCTTTAATTTTTGAATAAATAATATATTTAATCGGTTTCCCCACTTCTTTAAGTATTATTCCACCCTCACTGTCACCTCCCAAACCTCCTAACCCTCTCTTGACCCTCCGCGGGACTCCACAGACCCTTTCCTGAGCTGTTTCCATATCCTCCCTGTTTTTGTATCCTCTCCTGTTTCTGTCTGGAGGCCACTCCGGTCAGGCTTCCTCCCCGACCTTCTCAGAAATACTCTTGTCCAAGTCACCACTGACTTACACAGTTCTAACTCAGTCTAAAGACCTTGCCAGCCTGCTCTCTGATGAATCCCTCCTGATGCCATTGTTTTTCCCTTTCCACTTCTCAGAACATTACACTTCCCCTTTCTCTCCATGCCTACGGCCTTCTACTTCCTTCTTTAACTGAATTTTTGAGGATTTCATACAATATATCTTGATCATATTAATCATATTAAAACCCTTCCCTCTCTGCACCTCCCCTTACAACACCCACCTGATTTCATGTAATTAATATATATATATAAACACATACACACATATGGCTTATTGAGTCTAATTTGTGCACACAAATGCCCTTTGGTGTGGGTCCATCCACTGGAGCCTGCTCAACTTCCCCAGAGTCACAGCCTTAAAGAAAACTGATTCTCCCTTCCCCAACAGCTATCAGTTGACAATAATTCCTCAGTTAGGGTTGGGATTTCTTACCCATGTCTAGTCTCTACCTCTATGCTGGGACTTTGTCTGGCTTGAGCTTGCATGAGACTTGTATATGCTGTCACCATTGTTGTGACAGCATATACAAGTAACTCCCCAGCTGTCTGGAAAACAGTATTTCCTGTGGTCATCTACCACTCTGGATCTCACAAAACTTTCTGTCCCTTCTTCCACAAAGATCCCTGAGGCTTGGGAAATATAGGTTTGATATAGGTATCCTAGTCAGGGCTAAGCAGTCTTCACTCTATTATTTTGCAGGCCTCTCTCTTACTTTCTTATTGGCCTCTGTGATTTTCCACTCCCCTCCCTACCCTAGCTCAGTCCCTGAGCCTCTGTCTACATTTACTCCTTTGTGATGGCTTCTACTCTACTCTCTTGACTTGAGGGACCCTTCCCAGTGCTGAGGATGCCACCGTACATATCCCAGCCTTCTGCTCAAAATCCTCCAGTGGCTGCAATTGAAGTCAACAATAACCTCAAGCCCCCCCTAGAATTTTGCCCCCAGCTCCTGTACCCACACCCCTCTGTCCTCATCTCCTATGAGTCTCTGATGTTGACCATAATCCAGCCACTTGGGGCTTCTAGATATCCCTACAAGTCAGGAAGACGGCTTTCTGTATCATAGCCTTTACTTGATCCCCTTCCTTCTCCTCTTTCTCCTTGCCTCCTCCTTAGGGGAACCTTTTTATTCTTTTGCAAATTCAATGGATTTCTGCCTACAATTATTTTTCAGATAAGAAACATTAAATCAGCTGAAGGAGGGAATTCTGGTGAAGTGGTGAGGGTCCCTAACTAAACCAAAGGAATGCCATTTTAAAGTGACCATCATCTGTCTCTGAATAGGTTAATAGTTACACGTAAGGTGAATTTTGTACTTGTTATTCCCTTGCAACCTTTGAAACCTTTGAAGCCAAAATAAACGTGCAATATCAGGGAGCCGAATAACAGCAAATACCATAGAATGTTTTGATCAAGAACAAATGCAACTGCTAAATTGCATACACCTGCTTCTGTAAAACTGTGCTTGCTTGCGTCAGCTTGGATAGGGGATTATGATTGTTTTTGGAATTTAAACTCTGACCACTGCACTTGTCTATAAAAACTGCAGCCATGAGTGGGTGCTGCTCCTTGAGCACTCAACCAGAGTCCAGGGACAGCCTGGCCATAAATAAAGCGTCCTTCTTTGCTTTTCACTGGCGAGTGGTGACTGCTGATTTGTAGCCTACTACACTGGGACTAAGAAATACCACCATCCTCTGGCACAGGACTGTAGGGCAAGTTGCCTGGGGGAGGGGTAAGCATGGGCAGCCCACCTAAGGCCCTACCTACTAGTACCCCATAAGTCAGAGTATAGCCATAAGTATGTTTATTTGCTGGGCCAGGTGTCACAGGCCTGTAATCATAGCATTTGAGAGATGAAGACACAAGATCAAGAGTTGATCATCCCTGGCTCTAGTTGGGGGTCAGACCCTGTTTCAAGAACAGTTATTTCTGTGGACCATAGCTCCCAAGTAGCTCACTCTTAGCTTTGCAGTTTTTTACTTGATAACTCTTCTACTCAAATCTCGAGTCCATAACACTGTTTAAAACCGAACGTGGCAGTCTTCTTCAGTAGCCTGTCGGGCAACTGACTCATGGGGTGGGGGGAGATGCTATGCTGAAACGTTTTGATTAGATGCCAGTTTTTGGAAAATCAGTTCTTCCATGATTGACGTTTCGAAATATTACCCAGACTCAGGAATCAACGGACCTGTCGCCCTATTCCGCCATCTGTGCGGGCACTGCTGACCTATCTTCAAGTCTTGTTTCAAAAGCAATCTTGTCCATGAAGCTTACACATCACACAGTTTAAAAGTGCATGTCAGCAGACGGTCTCTCCCACCACTGGCTCCGTCCGCCCTCCAGGCCTAGAGGACCAACAGCGCTGTGAGCTCTCGGCCTGACTCCCAGGTTCCAAAGCAGTTCTGGGCAAGCGCTGCAAACTTTTTCTTGGATAGAACGGATTTAAATTTAACATTCCGAAAATACCGAGCAGTGGATTTCCCGCCCATCCGCTATGCTCTCGAGCAAATGAATTCATTAGTTTGGATTATTCTGTTTAAACATTCTGTCTTTTACTACGCTATCTTCCGTTTTTAAAAAATGAAACCGCTTCCCACCTCCAGCCTCTCGAGCTTCCCGTCCCCGCTGTTGATGGAGCCTGACGAGTTCCCCAACCCCGACCCCGCTCCTTTGCCATTACAGAGCCCAGCTTCTGGCCGGTTCGTCCGCCGTCTGCGGTCGCTCCGGGAAGACCCGCTCCTTTTGCGAGCTTAGGTGGCGCAGAGCTCCAGGCCAGGATCTTGCAACTGCTCGAGATTGGCAACCGGAGGATCTGCCTTGCGGAGCTTTGCGCAATCCAGTGACTAGGGCACTGGCGAGAAAAGAACGGGAGGGAGTGGGGATGTAGCTCAGTGGTAGAGCGCATGCTTTGCATGTATGAGGCCCCGGGTTCGATCCCCGGCATCTCCATTTTT
>NW_008348685.1:2226657-2236527 GCF_000622305.1 Nannospalax galili | reverse complement strand
AGGGGGGAAGTGAAGAGGGAGGGGAAGGGGGAGGAAAGGGAGGAGAAGAAGAGGGAGAGGGGGAGAGGAAGGGGACGGGGGAGGAGAGGGACTGCGCTCTTCCAAGCCGCACGCTGGACTCCCCGGATTAAAATTCCAGGGAAAACGTCCCATTGAGATGTGTACGTGACTTTTTCCTTCTCAGCACCGTTAACTTCGCCGCAAATGGAGGGAAAACAAACAATAAAACCCCCTAGGTCTTTAGTAAAGTAGGAAATGGAAGAAGCGCGAGGGGTGGTGGGGCACCGGCGGCAGAGTTCAAGTTCTTTGAGCTTTGGTAATTCTATCAAATTCTAAGCGATTGTAACTTCTAATCAAGGACTGCATAGGTCACACGTAACTCTGAAGAAAGCGCTTCTTGTGTCGTAGTGCCCGGCTAGCTCAGTCGGTAGAGCATGAGACTCTTAATCTCAGGGTCGTGGGTTCGAGCCCCACGTTGGGCGCAGGTGGAAGACTTTTGATTTCATATGACGACCAGTGGTTTTAACCGAAGATGTGATTGTCCTTTCCTGAAGCTCTCTGCGTAAAAATTCTGGTAACTTAAATAGGGCCGCTTTTCAATCTTCTTGTCTGCATCTATTGGTCAATCCGTTAACTCGTTACGAGGTCCTTGTAGCCCCTTTTTCTTTTTTAAAATCAAACCCAGGGTCTTGAGAATGCCTTGCAAGAGCTCTACCGCCTAATTACACTCTCCAGTCCTTATTTAAACCATATTAAGTGTTCAATTTTGTGGCATTAAATACATTCACATTGCTGAGCCCCATCACTGTCGTCCATCTCAGACCTGTAGATCTTTATCGTATCTTCCCTCAGAAACAGTGCTTATCAAAGGCGAACTCTTTGCCCAGCCCCTGCAACCAACAATTGTCCCTGTGAATTTGATACTCTTCCTATCGCAATCAAATTCACAGAGACAATATGTATAGTGGGGGGGAGGGGGGGTACTTTTTGAGGCAGTTTTGTGTAGCTCAGGTTGGCCTAGAAGTCATTATGTAGTCAAGGGTGAACTTGAACTTTTGAATTGAACTTCAGATTCTCCTACCTCCACCTCCCTACTGCTGGGATTACAGGCAGTAGCCACCCTGCCAGACTCATTTATTCTTTTTAACTGTTTTATGTCACTGAACAGAACACTTTCCAGATTCACCCATGTTGTAGAAGCATTAAAATTTCCTTCCATTAAAGGCCAAATAACATTCCATTACATGTGTGTATATACCAAAGTTTCTCGGTTCATACATCTGCTTATGGGTACTTGAGTTCACCTTCTGTCCTTCCTGAATGCTGCTTTGAACATGGGATACACTTTGAATTCTTTCTCTCATTCCTCTTGGATTTACAAGTGGAATTGTTCTATCACATGGTATTTCTTTGCTAAATTTTTGACAAATCACTTTTCCACAGGTACTGCATCACAAAATGAGTTTTTCTACATACCTTTGGCCTAGAAAATATACTATAAAAATATTCAGTGAGAACTAGGTGTGGTGGTACACACCTGTAATCCCAGCCATCTGGAGACTGGGTCTAAACAAAAAGCTGGTCTTAGAGGCAAACCTGTAATTCTGGCATTTGAGATATGGAAGCAGGAGGAATAAGGATTCAAGGCCATCCTTGACTGCACAGCAAATTCAAGGCTAACCTAGACTACACGAGACTCTGCCTCAGAAAAAAACAAACCAAACCAGAAAACTTACACCTTGCAGAATTTGGCCCTGTGTTTTGTCCAGACTTTCCACAGCCCCATTTTGCCTCATACTCTGAATCCCATTTCACTCATCTCCCCAGTGCCACCTTTTCTGAGAAATCCCAGCACATAGGAGGCAGAGGCAGGCAGATCTCTGTGAGTTTGAGACCAATCTGGTCTACATATCAAGCTCCAGGCCAGCTGGGGGCTACAGGGAGATGGATGTCCTGTCACATCCATTTAAGTCTCCTAGATACAAGGCTGGTGTCAATCACAAGCTGTTGTTTCATAAGAAATATGAATTTTGGGCAAGGAAGAAACCAATATGTCAACTAGAGCAATCTAATCCTACATCAGGAAGTATGGCCAGAAAGATGACCCGGGATAACCTGCTCCTCCATTCAGTGCCATGCAGGACCAGCTGGATTGAAATCATTGGATATTTTTGGAAACCATCCTAGCTTATCACTGTTATTTGAGACAGTATCCAAGGAATGGAGGTTGTAAATATGGGAAACAATACCTACTTTCTTTGTGAAATGTATGATATTAAATTTCTTATGGTTGTAACCATTAAAGCCCAGTTTTTCAAGAGACTGAAGTTTTACTTACAATTTAGCATTGCTTTTCTCTAAAGCTATTGTAGCAATTTTGAAATGGGAACAATCCCTTTCACTGGCACTTTCCTTTCATAAACTGGACCTATCAAATGGAGTTATCTTGAACACCTAAGACACTGGTGATGCTCCCTTAGACATATCAAATTACAAAGATAGCACACACCTTCAATTCCAACACTTGGGAGGCAGAGGCAGGTGGATCTTTGTGAGTTCAAGGCCAGCCTGATATACATAGTGAGTTCCAGGCCAGCCCCACTACAGGGAGACCATGTCTCAAAAAGACCAGAAAGAGAGAGAGAGAGAGAGAGAGAGAGAGAGAGAGAGAGAGAGAGAGAGAGAGAGAGAAATAATGGCCAGAGGCCAAGAAGATGTCTCAGCGTGTGAAGGGTGAAGGTACCTGCCGCCAAGTCTACTGCTCTAAATTCAATCCCACTCCCATGGTGGAGGAAGAGGGCTGACTCCTGCAGTTTCTCTTTGGACCTCCACATGTGCTGTGCCACCCTGGACCAGATAAGTAAAATGCAATTGTAAAAAAAGAAATAAGGATCAGAAATCCTGGGTGTATTGTTTATATTGTTTATTTGTAATGCTCCGGCTGAAGCTCTTTACACATTTAGGTGTCTCTACAAACTCTGTGCTGAGGCTGTGTACTCAGTACTCTGGGAGGTCCATAATACTGAAGATCTCATGTCTTCCATTGTTTTCCTAGCTAGGCACAGAGCACAAACAACCGGTTTAGACAAAGTGATCAGAATTCACATTCAAAGAAGTACAGCTATGGCTTTTGCTTTCCCAGCTCCCCTAACCCACCCCACTACGGGCACCCCCAGTCTTCTCTGTGGCTTTGAAACCATCCAGCTGCTTTTTCAGAGGCTTCCAACCAGATCTTAGGATGGTGGCAGCCTCCTTGTTTTCCTGGGCTCATCATCAGGTCTTCTGATCTTGCCTTTCTTGGCCCCTCCCTCTGACACTATCCTCTGGTTACTTGCCACTTGATCAAATCACCCCTGTAAACTTTCTTATTGGCCTTATCTCTCTCTCTCTCTCTCTCTCTCTCTCTCTCTCTCTGACATGATCTCTATACCAGTTTACTTGTTTGTTTGCAAATGGCCTATCAAAGGGTGAATTTCAGAGAAGGACCTGCCTTCCATTCACTGCAATAAAAGGGAAGGATCAGATGACACTTCTTTTAATAGTGGCATCAAACAGGTTCCTGAAAAGAATGTGATGGATGGATATTTGCCTAACACCCAGAATGGTGCTACATCCACAGTAAGGGCTCAATCTCTGGGATTTGTAGCTATTAATATTATTCTCTAATTTCAAAAGGCTACAGAATAACAGATCAACCAGTGAAAGGGAGATGGCCCATTAGATCAGCGAGGGCTGCAGACAGTGAGGTGGAAGGGGAGGGAAGGAGAGATGAAAGGAAGAGTGGATGATTGAAAATGGTTGAAGCTGAGTGATGCATCCTCTGGGTTTTTCTCCACTTTAAGTTTTTGTTGTTGTTTAATATTTCACCGCCATCTGTTATTTTATGTGTGTGAGTGTATTGCCTACAAATGTGTAAGTGCACCTATGTGTGCAAGGCCCACGGAGGTCAGAAGAGGGCTTCGGATCCCCTGGAACTGGAGTTATGGACAGTCATTAGCTCCCATGTAGGTACTAGGAACTGAACCTGGTCCTCTTCAAGAGCAACCAGTGCTTCCAACTGCTAAACCATCTCTCCAGCCCCCACTTTAAATTTTCTAATAAAAAGTTTTAATAATAAAGCAAAAGAGAAAATGAATGCTTTTGAGTGAGAGCTTAAAAATCTAAGTAGACAATTTTGTATACAAATATTATTGAGGTTTATTTGAAAAAAAAAACTATAATGATAAACAAGAGCACATGAGCCTTTGAGTTCAAGACCAGCCTGCACAACATAGTAAAACCCAATGTTAAACTTGATAGATGATAGATTAGATAGATAGATTATAGGTAGATAGATAGATAGATAGATGATAGATAGATAGATGATAGATAGACAGACAGATAGATGTACAACTGAACCTGCAAATGCGTAACAGGGTTTTGTTGATATTTTGCAGTTCTGAAGGTCAAACTCAGGGACTCACACATGCTAAATCAGCACTAGTCTACCATTATGTCATCAGCTCCTGGAGTTGTAATTAAATAGAAATTTCCATGTGAATTCAGGTCCTTTAAACTGCTTCTCAAGGGTAATTCCAAGTGGAGAAGCAGAGATCAAGCCTCAACTCCACTGGCTGCTCTGATTTGATCCTGTTACCCTTTGATGAAAAATAAGTTCAACCTCTTAAACATTCTCCTGCAAGTGACAGAGAAGGCTGAAAAGTCAAAGGGGCCAGTGTGCGAGGTCCTGCTGACAAGCCCCTGCAATTTAAGCACCAAGGAGAGATTTTTGTTTGGTTTAGAACAATGTGGTTACTTAGATTGACTTGAATTTGCAGTGACCCTCCCACTTCTGCCTTCCTCCTGCTGGGATCACAGGCAAACTCCACCACACCCAGCTAAAAAGAGTTAGCTGAGCAATTAGTTAATTAAAGCAGATGAGTGCCTTCCTCCCCTGGAGCCACTGCCTGTCTTGGGAGTTCTTTCTCACTTTTCCTTAATAAATCTGTTTGCTCTGCTTAAAATAAAAGTCTAAAAAGTTGTAATGCCCTAACAACAAGTTCACGTTGTGTCATCCAAAAGAAAAATGGCACAAACAGACACCTCCCTGTGCATGTTTTTGGGCATTCCCTCTGATTGATTGGGGTTAACTGTAGCTATGAATTTATTTACTGTCTCTACAAGGAAAACCAGTTAGAACTGCCTTTTGTCAGCTGAGGTGTCACTAGATAGTTGATAAATGGCTGAGTGATGGGTCTTAGGATCGCCTGGTTCCAGGATTGGCCAAGGAGATCAAATAGAGCTGAAAATACCCTGGCTGTTCAGAGCCCCAGGTAGGGGCATGGATGGATTCACTTCAAATAAGTCTAATATATGAAAAAATACAAAGGAAGAAATAGTGTAAGCCCATGAACTTTGAGACAACTCTCCAAATTCTCTGCACTGTTAGCCTCTCTGGGTTTTTAAGTTTCTTAGTGGCTCCTGGACTTATCAATCTGTAGATTCTGGGACAGTGAATGCCTAAGAGCAATAGTTTAGCATCCAGCACATTGTTGCTGTTTCCAGAGGTGAACCAACCGGGCGGCCTAACCAGTTTTGCTACCACTGGGTTGTTTTTGAGCATCCTTTGCCTGTACATCGTGTGTGTGTGTGTGTGTGTGTGTGTGTGTGTGTGTGTATTTCCATATCTGTATCTTCATTGACTACTTTGGTGTTTTGACTTTCAAATCTGACAGCACTGCTGGGAAGGAAGTTGCCTGGCATGGGTGTAAGCCTGTCCTGCCGGGATCCCCTCTTCCAGGTGTGACAGCATGCTGCGCTGTGGGATCTACTGGCCACCTGACTCTCTCCCCTGGCCGGAGCTCTGTCTGGGGGTCCTGCGGGAACCCGGGCTGCATCCCTGAAGCTGTCCTTGCTTTTCTAAGTGGCTGTTGCAGAGGTCTCCTCTGCAGCCGGCTGCTCAACGCACCTGTCCAGACCTACTGCAGGTAAGGATGGGCGAAGAGCGAGGCGGGCGTCTGGGACATCTCGGAAACAGGTGGCGGAGGAGGCGGTGGGTCCGCTTCGGGGACACAAAGAGCTTAGGGTGTGGCCGGGGGCCGCCCCAGTGGGCACAGGTGGGGGGTGCGGCCTGGGAAGTGAGGCCGAGAGTGGAGCTCTGGCCAGCGGGTGGGGTAGGGTCGCCACCTTCACCTGCACCGCTCGCCACCGATCTGGCCCAGCGGGCTCTTCCCCCGCCTACCCCCGGCGGCACCCCGTCCCTTCCCGGGTCTCTTCTTCCTCTGGCTGCTCCGCTCGGCTCCTCCGGTATAGACGCGCTTCCCGGCGGGCTCCGGCCGACAGCCAAGTGCACTTCCGAGCCCTGCTTCTCGAACCCTGCTTCTTGCGGTCCGATTTCTTCCTGGCTGGGTGGAATTCCTGCCCCCGCTGCTCCGGATCCGCTGGGGCTCGGCGTTCTGTGCGCACAAGCTGCGTCTTGATCCAAACTAGCATGTGGCACCGATGGCAATGGTGGACTGGAAAGGACAGGGGTAGGACGACAGAAGACATGGACACGCAGAGACAGACAGACAGACAGACAGAGGCTCCTACAGCAAATAAATAAATAAAGGTAAAGATCTTATCCATTAGCAGAAACTTTGAGTGGAAGAAGCAAAGAAAGAAAATTATCCACACCATGTTTCCGCCCGGTTTCGAACCGGGGACCTTTCGCGTGTTAGGCGAACGTGATAACCACTACACTACGGAAACTGATGACTGTTAGTGCTTCTGTTTATTTCTAAGAAGAATTACCACTCTAATTCCAGGCCATTTTCAGATGAAACAATGAAATAGTATGGAGATACGAAATAACAGTCCCGCGGTCCCAGAAAAGAGAGAGTAATAAAAAAAAAAAAAAAAAAAAAAAAAAGAAAGAAATGAAATTTGAAATTTGTTCTTTTCGTTCCAAGGAAGAGAGCCAGAGGATTTAAATAGTCTAGTAATTTGTGCTCTATTGACAATTAACAAGCCACATAATTTCTTTTAATATACAAACATGCATTCAAAGTATACAATATTTTGAAATATCATAAAAATGTGAATTAAATATAAGATCAAAAAACATCCAGGCAGGGCGCATGCCTGTAGCCCCAGTGCTTAGGAGCCTGAGTCAAGAGGACTGCCTTGAGTTCCAGGCTAGCCAGGGCTAAGCAAGACCAAGGGGGGGGGGGGGGGAGCGGCGGCCAAGGACCATGAAGTCAAAATGGAAATTTTATTTATTTATTTATTTTTTTGGTCTTTTTGAGACAGGGTCTCCCTGTAGCTCCAGTTGGCCTGGAACTCACTATGTAGACCAGGCTAGCCTTGAACTGATAAGAGATCTGTGTGCTTCTGTCTCCAGATTGCTGGGATTAAAGGCGTACAACACCCACAACCAGTAATTATTTTTATATGTGCTTTCAGAAATAAGTGTATGTTTCCTTTAAATATAAAAAAAATATTAAAATAAGGGGCAAAATTGAAATTAGTGAGCATCAAATTTTAAGTCAATGTTATACAAAGTTGAGAAGTTTTTAAATTTGAAAATTCAAAGATTTTTTTTTTTTATAAAAATGAAAGCCATCAAACCTAGCAGTCAATACAGAGTTGAGATGAGGTTTAGCATATGTTAAAGGTAGATCTGTATGTGCAAATCTGAGAGCACTGTATATTGCTTAATGTTTCAGAATGATTTCCCATCAGCAACACTGATTCCTTTGTACCTGGAGAGAGAGGGTTTGGAACCCAGGGATTCTTGATGTGTCTGTGACCCAGAATCCCCTACCAGGGCATACAGAGGCTAGACTGGTTTGAATCTAGTTCTCTGACTGAGGTCAGCAGTGGCCTCCAGGTGGCCTTACTAGAATACGAAGAATTTAACTCTCCTGATCTCTCCCTGCCTCTGGATCCAGTGGAAGCTTTGCTCCTTTCTTCCTGCGCAACTCAACTTCCTTTACCTGATGACCTTGTCCCTGGACAGTCATAGCTGGACTCACAACATGACCCACACCCTCACTCTGCATCTATGGCCCCAGCAACAACCCATCTCCCAAGACTCGGATCCACATGTTTTGGACAAGTCCTTTTAGAAGTTTCATAGCACCTCAAACCCAACCTGTTCAAGAATGAACTTGTTGCTTTACTACCCTGTTTCTGTCCCCACATCCTGAGTCCCTGGAAGGCTGGGGAGATAAATGTACCCACTTCTCCTTCTCCTGAATGGAAAAGGCATGAGTCTTTAGGAAAGCCCCCCCCCCCGACCCCAGTGCCAGTAATGATGGTTTAAAAAAAAAAAAGACCCTACAAAATTAGAATCTACAAAAGAACCTGCAAGCATTTGTGCACAAAGTTCAAATTCCATAAGGTAACCTTGCTCTGGCTCTTAGATTAGTGTTTTACCATTGCTAATGAACTGGTTGGGAAGGTCAAAACCATGTGCTCTACCAATAACTCTAGAGAAGTCATTTGAACACTATTGAATGGCTGGTTGAGGTTTTAAAAAAGTCACAATAACTATCAGCTATTAGTTTTAGTGGCCAATATACAATGGTTTAGTTCTTTGTCTGTACCTGAAGATAATTTAGTTTGTGTTTTTGAATAAAAAGGCATTTGTAGCTGGGTGTGGTGATGCACCCCTGGAATCCCAGCACTTCGTAGAGGTAGGAGGATCAGGAATTCAAGGTCATCTTCAGCCATATAACAAGGTTGAGGGCATCCTGGGCTATACCTAAGATTGTCTCAAAACACAGAACAAAATATGGCCTTTGTATAATCCTGAACAAAGAAATATGAAGAGGAATCTACAGCATGCTAAACTTCCTATAAAATAGGGTTGTGGTGAAAAAAAATACACATTTTATCCATCATTTCTTCAAAAGCAATGTCAGAAGAATATATCAGGAACAAGTGAGATTGTTGACTCATGTAGGGTGGATGGGCATGGAATAATTTGAAGGGTTAATATATATTTTTCTGTAATATACTGTCCTTTAGAACTTGCCCCAAATAATACCAACCAAGTAGCTGGGGGAAGTAAAACCAAATACAAATAATTTAAAATGCACCTACTTGCTGGATGTGTACACCTTTAATCCCAGCGCTGGGGAGGCAGAGGCAAGTAGATCTCTGTGAGATCAAGGCCAGCTTGGTCTACATAGCGAGCTGAGTTCTGGGCCAGCTGGGGCTACAGGGAGACCCTGTCTCAAAAAGGCTGAGTAATTTTAGAAAATGAATATTGTGTCAACTTTTCCTGGGGGGAGGAACAGACATCTGTTCATCCCAGATAAAGCACCCGTGACACACCAAAGAAATGACTCCACCCACGTCTAGCTTGGTGAGCCAGTTGGTTTAATTAGGGACACTTAGAGAACAAGAGTGAGTTATTTATGGGCTCATGGACAGCTTACCAGTGGCTATATCGCTGAAGAAAATGCTTCTTCCTGCAACCATTAATCCTCAGGGAGGGGCAGGGTCTCCTAAGGCTCTCACCTAGCAACAATTAACCACCAATATATCCTCAGATCGGGTTTTTTGAGCCCCTCTCTCAACAAGAGGGAGGGGTGGGCCTCATAGCTCTCCCTCAATGATGGGACTGTTAATGAAATCAGACTCGTGAGAGTTCAGTCTCACAAGTCTGAGCATTCAAGAGGGCAATGGCTCTTGAATCATGCATCCATCAATCTATCTATCATCTATCATCATCTCATCTATCATCTATCTCTCATCTATCATCAATCTACCATCTATCTATCACCTATCTCTATCGTTTTGTAGTATTAGAGGCTGAACCTGAGGCCTCATATATCAGAGTCAAGCACACAACCACTAGATACATTCCCAGCTCTCTTATTTATTATTTATTTATTATTTATT